>NC_137514.1:2985000-3585000 GCF_041902795.1 Electrophorus electricus | reverse complement strand
TGTGTCTCCTAAGTGGACGCTAAAAGGCAAAGAAGAGTCAAATACACTTTACAGAAGGAGCAGTAAACATTCAGTGAGAGCTCAGTGAGCCTGGGTCTGAACCTTTACTGTTCCTTAATCAACATGTACTTCATTTGACCTTTACTGTTCCTTAAACAAAGTGTACTGCATTTCAAGAGAGCCCTGATAATCCTCACTCAAACTATCATTACCTGCCACCTCTGTACTTTAACAATCCACTTCAAGCAATTAAAAACAGATACATGTGTTCAACCCAGCAATGCAGTTCAGGGAATCCTTAATTCATGTATATATCATATATACATGTCCATGTCCAGTGTGAGGTTAGTTAATGTGAAAATGTCACTTTCCGGTGCAAGAAAAAATGAAATTAACTATCTGGATAGTTTTTTCTAGAGTAACCGTCCCTGTATGTATTTTGTATATTGTCTCTTGGATGTATATTTGCTTTTGGTCTGCTTCTCCAGTGTTGACCATTGCCTGAACTGCTTTCTCTGTGAAATCATCTGTATAGTAATTTTTGCTCTGTACTAGTTTTTAACTTTTGTCTGTTTTTCATTTATGCAGTGGATTTCCCATATTGTGAGTACTGGTCTACAACTGCTGTTACCTGATACATGTACACAAGATGTATAGAGAAACAGCTCTAAATCTACTTTTATTCCACTATTCAGTTGTCTGCCACACTGTTCTCATAATGAAAGTCTTCATTTTATGGTTGTGGACATCACCTTATTGAAAAGCAAATATAAATATCTTTATGTGCATTGAAATAATATGAACTGCAAAAAATATTGCCAACTAAAGGCAAATTATGACTATTATGTTCTTCTGTAAAAACACAGGCTCCTCTAATGATGTCACTAATAATTAATTTTCTGTCTCTGATCTTTCTGCACATGATTCCAGCACATACAGTTACATCACCGCAACTACACAACTTCATATGTATTCTTGAACAAACTCATTTAATCAGTGGTGGTGTAATATACTTTAGCACAAATGTGAACTTCGTTCTGACGAAAAGGCCCCATGTTTCCTGTGCACAGTCACTCATTTCTGCTAACCCCTCCCCCACACTGCTACAAGTCTAACAGAGCTCTTCTCACTTTGTGGTTTAGCGCAGAATTAGCTCAGAGTTCTGCAGTAGCTGCTGGAGTTAGAGAGGAGAGAAGTGAAGCTGTAAGAGAACTCCCACTCTCTTATGGGGCCCAAACTCTGCTAATGACCTCTTTCATGCATCATATGTTTCAGAATCTTTTGTGAGTGATTTGAATGTGAATTATAACCAGCAGATAACATGTTCCTTAAAGGAATCCATGGAATTTATGAGCGGCACGTACACATAGCCAACATGTCTTTGACTGAAAGAGGAATTCTACATCACACAGTTAAGATTGTGGAGAAGCCTGAACTATGTAAAGGCACTAATGACTGAGACAGGGACCAGTGTTATGTAGATAAACAGTTTAAAACTAAAAGAGCAAAGAAAAGTTTGTAATTCTTGCCATACTGTTATTTTCATCCTCGGTTTATTGGTTTGGTTTGATCACATACATACACACACACACACACACACACACACACACACACACACACACACACACACACACACACACACACACACACACACACACACACACACAGAGTGCAGTGATAGTAATCAATAAACAGAAATGTTTTCTCCATGAATGTGCAGCCATGGCAGTAGCTGCATGTGAAGATTGAGGCCCTGAATCACAGGAATGACACCCACAGAGTACTGTGTGTGTGTGTGTGTTTTTTTCACCTCAGTTTAGACAGAGCACTCTCAAACCATTTCACTGCGAGTTATAATGTGTATGACTATCTATGTGACAAATATACTCTGACGATCCAACATCGACCCTGTCCCGAAGAAACCTCAACCCTCCGACCCCAATGACTACCGCCCTGTTGCCCTCACATCAGTCGTGATGAAGTGCTTTGAAAAGCTAGTCAGAGAATTCATCACATCTTCACTGCCAGCCTCCATGGACCCACTGCAGTTTGCATACCGCCACAACCGCTACACTGATGATGCAATTGCACATCTGCTCCACACCACACTAACCCACCTGGACGAAGGGAGAGGAAATTATGTTAAAATGCTGTTTGTCGACTACAGTTCAGCATTTAACACTATCATCCCCTCCCTACTCACTACTAAGTTGGAGGATCTAGGACTGCATACATCCCTGTGCGACTAGATGTCCAACTTCCTAACAGACAGACCACAATCGGTACGGGTGGGCAACTGTGCCTCATCCACCCTCACACTCAGCACTGGAGCTCCTCAGGGTTGTGTCCTAAGCCCCCTGCTCTACTCACTGTACACTTACGACTGCACAGCCACTTCCAGCTCCACCATCATTGTCAAGTTTGCTGATGACACCATTGTCATGGGCCTGATCTCGGACAACGATGAGAGGGCCTACCTGGAGGAGATTAAACACCTGGAAAATTGGTGCCAGGAAAATAATCTCCTCCTAAACGTCAATAAGACAAAGGAGCTGATCGTGGATTGCAGCAAGAAGCAGGAGCGGCATTACCAACCTGTGAGGATCAGTGGAACCATGGTGGAGAGAGTAGATAGTTTCAGGTACCTTGGTGTTCACATCTCAAAGGACCTGTCCTGGTCCTGCCATACCAACTCCCTGGCAAAGAAGGCTCATCAGCGTCTTTACCACCTCAGACGCCTAAGAGACTTCAGACTGCCCTCCAAAGTACTGCGAACTTGTACACCTGCACTATCGAGAGCAGCCTCACGGGGAACATCACAGTCTAGTTTGAGAATAGCACCAAGCAGGACAGACAAGCACTCCAAAGGGTAGTGCGTTCCGCAGAGCACATCACTCACACAGAACTTCCTGACCTGCAGACCATCTACTACAAGCGGTGCCAGACCAAGGCCAGGAGGATTGTGAAGGACCCCACCCATCCCAACAATAGACTGTTCTCTCTGTTGAGGTCAGGGAGGTGCTTTCGCTCCCTGAAGACCAAGACAGAGAGACTGAAGAGGAGCTTCTTCCCACAGGCCATTCGGGCCCTGAATCAGGGAAACTGATAAACTGTGGGGACCACCACCACCATGTATCATAACTGTATATATATATATATATATATATATATATATATATATATATATATATATATATATATATATATATATATATATATATATATATTATATTACCACCATGTAACATAAAAACTGTAAATATGCCATTTTACAAAATGGATCTGTACATTCTGTACATTGTGTACATATATATATACACACAACCATATACATTGTACATTGCGTATATAATCATAATATACATATATTGTACATACATTGTTAATATATTTTTGTACATATATAGAATATATATTTCTCTATGCACCCGTTTTCTTTTTCCTCAGTTTGGACAGAGCACCCTCAACCATTTCACTGTGAGTTATACTGTGTATGTATGTGACAAATAAACCAAACTTGAACTCGAACTTGAACTTTTGTGCATGTGTGTGTGTTTCTTTGTGCATGCGTGTGTGTGTCTGAGTCTGTACCAAGGAAATAACAATCACAGAGCAATCTATGGTCTGTGTGTGTTTGTGTGGGTGTATATACATTTGTTTGTGTGTGTGTGTGGTTGTGTGTGTGTGTGTGTGTGTGGGTGGGTGTGCGCATGCATTTGTTGAAAAAGGAGAGAACAGTGCAGTAAAAGAGGAAGAGAATTTTAATATACTAAAAATAACATCATTAAATACATCACAGACAGTTCACATGGTTAAAACCTCAAAGCTGTTTCTTCTGAGTTTATTTTCCTCTGTTGCCACAGTGCTGATGAGACTTTGCACAGTGAGGTAAGAAGAGCTCTTTATTAACTTACATTTGTTTGTTAAATTTCCCCGTAGTCTGTGCTTTTAGTAAATAGCATAAAGGTCAAGAGAACATTACCACTCTTCATGAACTCTCATCCACATATAGTTGTAGAGGACGTGGAGTTGGTTTTGGATTTCAGTGGTGTTATGTTTATGTGGTGTGTTTGTGTTCCTGATGGAGAGACTGTGTAAATCAAAGGAATAAAAAAGCAAGCAAAAAATGAGTGTGAATGTGAGAAGTGCATGTGAGCGAGTGACAGAGAGGAGTCTTAATTAGGACAGTCCAGGAGTTATTATGATAGTCCATTTTCAGGAAACCAGCAGTCAGACCCATCTGTGAATTAGAAATGAAAAATTTACATTAGGAACAAAGATAAAAAAACCAGGAACAAGAAAATAATGTGGTGACAAAAAAAGACTTACAAAGGGCTAACAAGAAATTGGTGTGGAATATCACTGCTCCCTCTGTACAGAACACTCAACCAATGATGATTTATATATATATATATATATATATATATATATATATATATATATATATATATATATAGAGAGAGAGAGAGAGAGAGAGAGAGAGAGAGAGAGAGAGAGAGAGTGGCCTGGGAGTGTGACAGAGTATTTTTACTGATTCTAGCCTTGAGCTCTTCTGAAATTAGATTGGTGCTTTTATTCCTGTTGGAGCTACAACTCCCAGCATTGGTGTCTCTGCCACAAGTGCCCCAGTCACCACTGGGAAAACCTTTTTGATAACACACACAGATTTGAAGTTGTTCAGATTATCTGTCTTGCATATGTTTCTATACATGGTCTCTGCCACTTGGTCAGGTCTCTTAATATTTGCTTTCCCTGCAACTGTCTTGTGTTCCTGTTAGTCTCAGATGCTCCTTTGTATAGTCTGCATCTTGTGTGGTGTAATGCACCCCTGTTACAATTAACATAATGCTTAGTTCTTGTATTTTTACTACCATGATCAGTGACTCTGTACTGTCCTTCAGTCATGCCTTTTCCAGACATTGGTAAGATTGTCTTGTCAGCCACTTCTGATACCTGTCAGTGTTAAATTCCATGTAGGTAATCCTGCCATGACACCTCCACTGTTTTCACGGTAACTATGTCCCCCTTCTGACTGGGACATGCCCTCATCAGCCCATCCTTGGGATCCCGTGTTTGGATGTAGTCATGGATATCTCATGTCACATCCTGAACAGTGGTGTTGAGCCTTCTGTCTGGTGTGCAGTCTTTGTTTGATATATCTTGGGTGATAATGAAGAAGATTTTGGTGAATGGTTTGGTAGGCTATAGAGTTTACTCCCCCTACTCTTTCAAGTTCCTTGTCTAGTCAGATTGCTCTACAGTGATATGACCTCTGGTGCTAAGATTCCTGGGTCAAGTCAACTCCTCCATTAAAGTGCTGCAACATTTCATGGGAAAAAATATGCAATAATTCTATTTCACTGAGTGTGATTTAGCTATTTACGATCAATTTGTTTGATCACCTTCAAGTTTTGAGATTTAGAATCTATATTATGAATTAAGATTTCTACTGGAATTCAACACATAGTGCCTGTAAGTTCCAACATTATTTTTCAAACCCTTTGTGACCTTCTGAGGAAAGTAGTGAGGCATGAGTGAAAGGTAACAAAATGTACATTTAATGAAGTAACTAATAGACAAAGCAGGAGTTAACTGAGGGGAACATGAAACAAATATCTAAAAGATTTCAAAAGGGCAAAAGGATTAAGTATTTGTTGTGGCTGGCTAGATTTTTATTTGGAATAGAGGAGGTCAGTGTGAAACATTGACTGGAGATGCCTTAAATGAAGAGAATGAAACAAGGTTCATATATGTGTGATGACCAGTCAGTGAGTGATTGGATTGGAATAGAGGAGGTCAGTGTGAAACATTGACTGGTGATGCCTTAAATGAAGAGAATGTAACAAGGTTCATATATGTGTGATGACCAGTCAGTGAGTGATTGGAAACGTGGAAGTGATTTGGTGGTCCAGTTGGTTGAAGGACAGGTGATTGACAGATTGGAGGTGTCTGATTGGCTGGGTGTCAAAGAGTGGTTATGAGTGGGTGATTGTGTGTGTGTGTGTGTGTGTGTGTGTGTGTGTGTGTGTGTGTGTGTGTGTGTGTGTGTGTGTGTGTGTTTGGCTGGCTGGGTGTCAACATTCTTCATCTTTTGGGTAGGATGAGAATAGACCTCCTAGAACAGACCTGAACAACAAGCTCTCACTACATACATATTGGCCACTTCAGTCTTCTACACTGCTTAGGACATAACAAAATTGTTATTAATACAATATCTATCTGATTTATGACTGTTTAAATACATTTGTATGTAATGCTGAGATGAGGTGTTAAAATAGTTGAAGTTGTTTTTATTTTGTTAAAGTTGGTAGAATGGTTGTGTTTTTATTCTTATCACAATGGCTTTCAAATTGTACATTTACAGTCTGGACAAGGATTCCTATAAATCCTTTTTGTGAATCAATCTAGACTAAATAGCCCTCAAGAAATAAAACTGAACTGAAATGAGATGACAAGAGCCAAACTTCCTCAGTAATACAGTTGTCATCAGATCAGTCTGACTGATATTTGAAACAGTGTAAACAGAAGTAGAAACGTGATGCACTCAGCTGTGTTGTGTGCTCTTGTGTGTCTGTGCAGGTTTGTTTAATGATGTCACTCAGAACTCCTCTTCTAACTCTCACTCTCATCACTCTGTTCATGTCTCTGGGTAAGACTACAGTTTTCATCAAAATTGTATTTTTCTTTGTAAAATTTCCAAAACTGTTGAAACCTGCACAAATATTAGGAAAATTCTGATATCTAGTATAAAGATTTTCTGACACACTGTTCCCATTTAATGAAGTTAATTTACAATGGTTACCAAAGCCCCCACATCCCCCACACCACTGCTACAGAGCTTGCTGAGTGTTTTGTGGTTTTTAAGTTGTTCAGAGTCACTAGTGTCCACTTCTCCCAAGATCCTCCCCCACCCTGCTACAAGCTTTTCTCACTTTGTGGTTTAGCTCAGAATCAGCTCAGAGTTCTGCAGAAGCTGCTGGAGTTAGAGAGGAGAGAAGTGAAGCTGTAAGAGAACTCCCACTCTCTTATGGGGCCCAGACTCCTCTAATGACCTCTTGCATGCATTATATGTTTCAGGGGTTGATGGAACAGAATGGAGTGTGAAGTACAACCCAACTAAAATATGTGCTTTAAAGGGGTCCACAGTGTTTATCAATGGCAGTTACACATACCCAGCAGGGCTGGAAGTCAAAGAGGAATTTTGGGTTAAAGAGCCATTCGATAGAGAACAGGACACACCTGTATATTGCAGACCCACTAAGGACTCAGGCAGAGTGCAGTGTTATGTAGATAAACAGCAACATTTCTCCCTCAAACTGATTAATGTAACGAAGGAGGATGAACATGACTATCGCTTCAGAATCAAAACAAATGTAGCCAAACAAAAATGGCTGGGAGATCTTGTCAAGATCACTGTCACAGGTAGGTTACATATTGAATTCCCCATTTTCTAATTGTGATGCATAGTGTCCTTTACTCAGAGGAATATGAGTAGTGAAGTTTATTAATGCCTATTTTTAACTATGATGCACATTCTCACTTCATGCAAAGGCGTTTGAGTTTAATTAAGCTGATTATTGAGAGTTGTTAAACTGAATAAGGGTTACTCTGATATATTAGTCGTACTATACAAATTGTTTCTCTTATTTTTTAACAAATTCAAGACAGTTTCATGACAGCAGAATAATTTTCTTAATTGTTTGAAGTTTTCTGGATGAATTAAAGGCTGTCTAATTCTGAAGGACTTCCATTCGTTTGGTTTGAGGATTCTCTCATTGTCTTAGAGCTGCTTGTGAACACTCTTCTTGAAGTAATAGAGAGAGAAGCAGCAGTTCTGACGTGTACAACCACCTGCAGTCTGACTGACAGTCCAACATTCATCTGGTACAAAAATGGACGTCGTTTATCCTCCAATACAAACCCACTCCACCTGCGGCCAGTCAGCAGTGAGGATGCAGGCAGTTATATGTGTGCTGTAAGAGGATATGAACATCTCCCCTCTCCTGCTCAAACTCTCACTGTCAGATGTGAGTTTACAATGTTGGTTTCATTATATGATTATCTGATTATTGCTAAGTTCATTTCATTGCCAATTTCAACTCATTTCTCAGTTAAAATGTAAAAAATACAATGAGGTAGTAGTCTTATTAGAATTATATATGTATATTCTTTACTTTGAGTACATGAGGCATTTCATTACTATAAAATGCATTATCCTCATCGTGTTATTGTCTGATTTAAGGTGAAGACATTAGTAATGGTGGGACAACTATACAACATCTCCAAAATCAGCTCTTAGAACAGTAGAGAATTCAAGTACATTAATGAACCTGGATATAAACACTACGCAGTTGTAACTCTACATGTCTTTGCACCACTGGTTGATGCAGATCATGCCTGTAGTCTCCTTGCTCCTCCTTTCAGACAGAAGATGCCATATTCATTTCTTCACATTCTCTCATTTTGTGGGTATTAGATCCTCCAAAGAATGTCTTGGTGTCCATCAGTCCCTCTGGTGAAATAGTGGAGGGCAGTTCAGTGACTCTGACCTGCAGCAGTGATGCCAACCCACCTGTGCAGAGCTACAACTGGTTTAAGGAGAAAACATTATTAGGAAAAGAAAGCACATACATTATTCCTAATATCAGCTCTGAGGACAGTGGGGAATACAAGTGCAGTTCCAGTAATGAACATGGATCAATATACTCATCTGTAATACTGAATGTTATGTGTAAGTTAATGTTTACTTCGTCCAATTTGAAATGTTTTGTTTTGTAGAGGTACAATAAAAAAAATACCTCCTCTGGTGATTAAATCATGCCATTATTTCCTGGTTTTTAGATCCTCCAAAGAATGTATCAGTGTCCATCAGTCCCTCTGGTGAAATAGTGGAGGACAGTTCCATGACTCTGACCTGCAGCAGTGATGCCAATCCACCTGTACAGAACTACACCTGGTTTAAGGAGAAAACATTATTAGGAAAAGAAAGCACACACATTATTCCTAAAATCAGCTCTGAGGACAGTGGGGAATACAAGTGCAGGTCCAGTAATGAACATGGATCAAAATACTCATATGTAATACTGAATGTTATGTGTAAGTTAATGTTTACTTTGTACAATTTGAAATTCTGTGTTTTGTAAAGGTACAATAAAGAAAATACCTCCTCTGGTGATTAAATCATTCCATTATTTCCTGGTTTTTAGATCCTCCAAAGAATGTATCAGTGTCCATCAGTCCCTCGGGTGAAATAGTGGAGAACAGTTCTGTGACTCTGAGCTGCAGCAGTGATGCCAACCCACCTGTGCAGAACTATAACTGGTTTAAAGAAGGAGTAACCTCACCTGTAGGATCTGGAGAGACTTACAACATCACCATCAGCTCCAATAGCAGCACCTGGTACTACTGTGTAGCTCAGAATGAACACGGGATGCTGAAATCAGCTTCAATACATGTCACTTTAAAGGGTGAGACAGACAGACAGTTGTTTCATTTTTCATTCATAAGTTCATTAACGTATTCATTTGCTAATCACATTATGAAAGCCCTATATTGTGTGTAGGAACAATAGTGTGCATATGTCTGTTTCTCTCAGCAGGTCACTTCTACATTTTGCCTGTAGCTCTTGGAGTCGGCCTCTGTGGGATTGTATTTCCTCTCTCAATAGTTTTATTTATGAAGAGAGAAAGTTTAAGAAGGTAAAGTGAAAGATGTTAATATAAGTTACATGTATAAATGATAACTTTATAGTACCTTATTTCTGTTCCTTTCCAAAAGCACTTTATTAATATGGGAAATCTTGAAAATATGACTAATATCATAAATGCAATATTATGAATATTAATGTTTATTCTCTGTTTTCTGTTTGGATGAACACTGACATTTGGGGTTTTTGAGCTCAGAGGCAAGAGGCAAAAGAGAAATACAGATGAATCTGATTATGGGGTGAGCTATCACAGAAATCCAGATATATTTGTCAATAAGGAGTCTTAAACCTGCTAAAGAGTTCATAGAATTCATGTCATGACAAATCAGAGCCTTTAAATGACAGTGTCAGTCTTAGTTCTGTATCTTTAGCATTTGTTTATGTCAGAGTGAGAGCTCCATCTGAGATGCAGACTGTCAACAACAAAATAACATTAGTGGAAAAACTCCAGTGGAACATTAACCATAAAGCTATTCAGTGTTTCTCATTAAACTGCACATCATTAACTCTGTGTTTCACAGAACGCCAGCCTCAAGCCCTGTCATACCTGTGACACTTCCACATCCAGCTCTCCTATTTATGAGAATACTGCAGTGAGTTCACCATATCAGTTACATCACAGTTATAGAACTCGGTTACAACTCTAGAATCTTGATAGCACTCTAGAATCTTTTTTAAGATGGGATGTGTAAAGCTCTTGTCATTTTTACTGAATACTGGATGAATACTACGATACACAACTTTCTTACATTACCATAACTATGTAGAATCCACAGGAATAAATTATTAAATTTAGATATGCCAAAACAAGCAGGGTTTTTTGCTTTCTTTTCTTTCAATTTGTTAAGCCATATGAAGATGTGTGTGTGTGTGTGTGTGTGTGTTTTGTTATTCCAAATGTCCTTGTGATCTGATATTCTTTCCTGTGTTTCCTTTTATAGGACTTAAGGAAACATCACTAAGAGAATCATCACTGAGAAATCAAACTTGCAGCTGTATCCCAATGCAGTCAAAAGAGTGCGAGATATAGAGGGGAAGAGAGATGCATGATCACATGTAGAGTACACAAATAGAGTTACCTTCAACAGAAAAGCTTTTTAGTGATTACTGCAAAAAAATGTTGCAGCCTTTCTTTTTTTTTTTTTTTTTTTTGTACTGATGGAAAATAACCTTGGTCTTATTCTGAAAATATAAATCATTAATAAATCTAAGTAATTTAATATTTGTTAATTCAATTTTTATCTAATCCATTAATTTTAATCCAGTTAAAATACTTGAATGCAGTTTCCTCAAAAGCATCATGATGTTTATATCTTGTTCAGTATGTGTACTCAGGGATTCTCACTCTAGCAATCTGAACTACAATGAAAATAAAACAAAATAATGTAAGATGAGCTCGAACCCAGGTGATGACACCGACAGCCTACTGGGTGAGCAACCACGCCGAGCGTGGGAAAAGGGATAACCAAGGACACCACAGGAAGGATGGCAGCCCTGATGCCCTGGGGATAATCAAACTAAAACTTCCCAAACAAAACCAGAAAACAGGAGCTGTAATGGCTAAGGGGAGGCTTAGGAGAGAGACAGATTTGAGGGGGAAAACTGGAGAAGGGAGGAGACGTAAAAACACAGACACCCTTGGAGCACAGAAGTGAGGTGTCACACAAGGGCTCACAGACCTCAATACCCAGAACTTGGCTCAGAACTTTGGCAAAAACCCAGCACTGGGTCACTGGGCTTATATAGACCTAGCCCAGCTTTTGGGCGTTAAGCCTAATTAGTGGCGTGCCTGACTCGAGACCTCCCTCTGGTGGTCAGAGGAGGCCTCGGCCTGGCACCGACCCTTACAAATAAGGTTACAAAACAACAAAAACTCCATAATGTAGGGACTAGATCCACACCACCAGCACCTGTAAGACTGACACAAAAACCAATTACTTTAAACTCTTTATCATGGACTTATTAGCTAATAGCTGTTATTAAACATCATGGCACCAAAATATATGATGGCTTAATGAAAGACACTCTTAATGAAAGACACTCTGAAAAGAATCTGACTTGTATATTTACCCTTGCAAAAAATCAAACAAACAAAAAAAACAGGGTTCCATTGGCTCAGGTCTTTCAACACTGGGACAAAATATGAGGGTCTTGTCTGCAGCATCCATTAGTTCTGTGGGAGTTAATGGGCTGCACATCTCCTTCCCACAAAACCTTCCCTCAGTGTGTTACATGTGTCAGTGACTGTGGAATACATTTTCACCATCAATTTGAGATCATTCCCAACTCACAATTTAATCTTCTGGGTTGCGACATAATGTCTAAATTAGACATCACCCATTGTAACGGATGTCTCTAGTATAAAAAAATATAATTTCAGACACACACACAGTCTAAACCACGGTTGATCTTTGCTCTGCCTTCTTTAGTATCCCTGTGCAGGCAGACACAGCCCATTTTTTGCTTTTATATTCAGAAATAAACAATTATCCTGCACTTAACTCGGACTAGGTTGATGGGGTTTTCAGACCTGTGGGAATCCTATTGGAACTTATGGCACCAGGTCTTCCTGTGTGCTCACACTCTGTGGCTGCTGCTGCTGCTGCTGAGAAAATACTAGTCATCAGATCACCAAGGTGTTGAACACATCAGCCACGCAACATGACAGCTCAGAGGTGTAGCGTCTGTGAAACATTTTGACATGAACTAGTAGTTTGACTGTTAAACACTCTTCTCTGCAGGGCTCTTCAGCCTTCATGCTGCATCAATCTCTATCTCTCCTGAATTCAGCTTGGATACTAGAGGAACACAGTGGTTTGCTCTTATTCATATATGTAATCTGTTCAAGGATAAGCCTCTCATTATTTACAACTTCATTGGTCATTATTTGTGAACATTATACTTTCCTTCCACACAAAAAGAAAATGAAAATATATTCACTGTAATTGCTAATCCCCACTTTGACAGAGGCAAAACACAGCTCATAACATACAGACCTCATCTGAATCAGATCAAATGCAGACCTCAGTTCAGTCAGCAAATATAAGTTGATGTCACTTGCATGAAAGATGGGTTACATCCATGTGGGTTAAAGAATGTAAAACAGAAAGCAGGTAATTACAAAAACATTTCTCTAGATGGCAGTGTAAGATAAGCATGGGTAATTTTACTGCATATGTATAAAGTAGGAGTACTGTCCAAGGTTCTGAAAATAGCAGCTCTAGGGTGCAGGAGCTTATTTGAGTTCAAGAGTGCTGCGTCAAATATAACTGGCATCTACTTAATACCACAATGAAAAAAAGGTTTGCTGGTTCAAGCCCCAACATCGCCAAGATGCCACTGTTAGGCCCCTGAGCAAGGCACTTAATCCTCAATTGCTTGAATTGTAGTCTGTCATAAATGTAAGCTGTGAACCTGATCAGCATACAGCTTGACACTCAGCACCCCCTGAACTTCACAATCCAGTTTTGATGCTTTCAGGAGGTTGTGTGGGAAATTGCTAGGATATGCCTCCTCTTATATCTTATCTGATGTAATCTGCATTTCTCTGTCCAGTTAGAAGGCTCCACTAATGTAATACTCCCATGTCATGCTTCCTCTATGCTAGCATAGCGATACCCTTGGCAACCTGCCTCATGTCTTTGTTTTTATTTCGAGGTTTAGTTTCTTGTTTCGTTTTTCTCCGCCCCTTATTAGTTTCAGGTGTTTCTTATTATCCTCTTGTTAGCCTGTGTATTTAAGGCCTGTGTTGTCAATGTTTCATCGCTGGTCATTGAGTTTCTCTATGATATCTTGTCTGGTTGTTGTAATCATCCTGTACAATATTTTGGTCTGCATTCTCTGGTCAGTGTTTACCACTTATATCTCTGTGTTGTGTTTGTTATTGTATTGCAGATCTGTTCTACTCAGTTGTTTGTCTCTGGACTGTAATTCTGACATACATCTCTAACACTCAGTATAAATGTCTACTCAGCATTTGTCTGCCCTCTATTGCTCTGCTTTACCTTTTTTTTTTTTTTTTTTACCGTTTGCTGTGTAACTGATTATAACTTTTCAAATGATTTGGCTTGTTCAAATTCTTATGCATTTGTGATTTGCAGACCACCATATATATATATATATATATATATATATATATATATATATATATATATATATATATTATATAGCATAATTACAGGTGAGCAGAACAGAATGAAACCAAAACAAGGACTGGAAAAGAGGAACAGGTAAAAGGAATGACAGGCATGGAGAAAACGAAACTAAGGAACGGAACAACCAGGAAGTAAAGGAAAACAAAGACATGACAGGGAAATCATGCAAACAGGGATGCCAGAAGGGGGCCCATACGTGACACCAGTGCAGTCAAAAGAGTGAGAAATAGAGAGGGGAAGAATAAATTTAACATGTAGTTTCCTTCAGCAGAAAAGCTTTTCAGTGTTTTACATTAATGATTAATACTCAGAAAATGTTAAAATAAATGTGTCCTTTGCATTTTTATTGCAAGGATGAAAAATAACCTTCTTATTATTTTGCTAATCTAAATAATTAAATGAACCTCATGGTCGGCCTCTGTGGGATTGTAGTTCCTGTGAAATGTATTATGTTAAATTACACTTTGTTACGATCTCGTCAAGGCTCCAGGCCATAACAGGAAGTGTGACCCATAAAAAAAAAGGCTAAACATGTCTGTAGTGGAAATGAAATCAGACTGCAAGAGACCAAAGTAGTTCAATGACAGCCAGTGTAGTGTACAGGAGACAGTCTGACACTACTATAACGTCAGGAGTGACCCAGGCCAAAGTAACAAATAAATCCACACTAGAAAAAAAAAAAAGCCACTCACGAAACCTACACAAAAGAAAATACACACAAAACTACATTTACTCCCTAAGTGGAAAACCGATCAAACCACATCCCAAAACAAAATGGCAGTCACTCCCTACTTACCAGTGACCACTCAACAAAAGGAAAAAGTTGAATATATACGAATGTACAACTGCAGACTAACTATTAGAGCAGACAAGAGTAAAGTGAAAACTGGAAGCAAGGTCATACACCAGGTCAACTATCATAAACTCTCTCTCTCTCTCTCTCTCTCTCTCTCTCACACACACACTGTTTCTGTTTTGTATGTTAATTCTCTGCTTCACAGAATGTAAAAAGTGAATTTTTGAGTTTATTAGATTATTATAAATAATGCTGCAGGTAATCTATCAATAGGATCACTGAAGTAATAAGCACAATTTTCTACTCAAACAAAGAAAACCCACGAGCATCTTTCTGCTGAACCAACAGTGTGGCCATGTAGGTTTCTTCAATCAGTTTTGTGTTCCACATTTGTAGTTCTCAGAAAACCTTGCGGTTTAAGCTACAGATCAAAATGAGGTCTAACTTTTCTGGTGGAAATTCTACTGGAATTCAACACATTGTGAGTAAAAGTTATTCATTTGTATTCCAAACCTTTCTTTACATATTTTGGGTGTTTACCATTAAATAGGAGCTGTATTTTATTTAGAAAAAAGGTACAAAAAACAAGTTAATGAATACTGGAAATATACAGTACACAGCTTTCTTAGTACTAGGCTACTTTACATTGTCATAACTATATAGAATCTGCAGGAATAGATTATTATTAATTTTAGATAACACAAAAATGTGATTTTATTTTCAT
This sequence comes from Electrophorus electricus, assembly GCF_041902795.1. Taxonomy (NCBI): domain Eukaryota; kingdom Metazoa; phylum Chordata; class Actinopteri; order Gymnotiformes; family Gymnotidae; genus Electrophorus; species Electrophorus electricus. The sequence continues at coordinate 3,569,620 of NC_137514.1, read as the reverse complement.
TTTGTTATGACATTTGAATGAGCGTGCATGTGTGTGTGTGTGTCCATTGTTATTCCAAATATCCTTGTATTCTGATATTTTTTCCTGTGTGTCCTTTTATAGGCTTTGAGGAAACACCACTAAGATAATCATCCCTGAGAAATATCAAACTTGCAGCTATGGCACAATTGTAACGTTTACTGCAGTAACGTTTACTAGGCGAGAAGCAAAATGCCAACGCAGGGGGCTTTTAATGAACAAAGGAAACAAAACATGAGAGGCTAACAAACAGAGACATGGGAAAACACTGAGACAAATTAACACACGAACTAAGCAAACAGCAAAACAATGACAAGGTCAGTGACAGTGACAACAACTAGAAACTTAACCGAACATGCCAAAATAACCGACAAACTGGAAGACAAAACAAAGGCAGGGCTTAAATAACCAAGACTTATAAACTAACCAGACACAGGCGAACATCATTACAGGTGGAGATACAGACCAGAGAGCGGAACAGATTAAACCAAAACAAACACTGGGAAAGAGGAACAGGTAAAAGGAATGACAGGCATGGAGAAAACGAAACTAAGGAACGGAACAACCAGGAAGTAAAGGAAAACAAAGACATGACAGGGAAATCATGTAAACAGGGATGCCAGAAGGGGGCCCATACGTGACACCAGTGCAGTCAAAAGAGTGAGAAATAGAGAGGGGAATAATAAATTTAACATGTAGTTTCCTTCAGCAGAAAAGCTTTTCAGTGATTTACATTAATGATTAATACTCAGAAAATAAAAGCATCCTTTGCATTTTTATTGCAAGGATGAAAAATAACCTTCTTATTATTTTGCTAATCTAAATAATTAAATGAACCTCATGCGAATAAAAAATAGTTACTACTATTTTAATACTATATTCATTCATTCATTCACTCATCCCTTCATTCATTCATTCATTTAGTCCATTTATTTTAATGCAGTTTCCTCAAAAGCATCATAATGAAATCTAAGGGCATTTTCTCAGTTTTTGAATATTTTATTAAAAAGCTGCAAACGAGTAGCTCTGCACACTCCTCTTTCTGTCATACTCTAACATCCCTGTTTATGTGTGTAAGTCCAATCAGATTGGTTGGTCAGTCCTGACGTAACATGACACTGTCAAAATTTAATTTAGTTCTAGAGTGGGAATCTCTGAGAACACGTCCTTTTAGGGGGAATTACATCTGAGTGTTTTAACTGGCACAGTGTATATATGATGTTAAGTATTTGTTGGGTCAGTTCTTAGTGAGGAATCTGGTTACATCCAGATTGTGAACCTCAGGCACCTGAAGAGAGCGTCTGAGCAACAGTGAGACAGAGTCAGTTTGTAGTTAGATAGCATGTGTAATTTATAGACTGCCTGTGTTTGACAAGAAGAGCAAGCATAGGGAAAAAAGAGGAAGAACAATAACAAAGGCAAATGTGGACTTTGGCAAGCAAAGCAGGCATCAAATGAAGTTACATGATAGCAGAATATGTGAACTTAGGTCAGCATTATTTCTTATACTTGCAAGCATGCATAGAGAGAAAACATACATATTATTCTTACATTGCTGTCTTTTACTGTAGCAGAATAACAACAGAGAATAAAAAGGCAAAAAAGTCCAGTCAAGGCCAGTTTATCTGGAGAAATTTCTTGGTCTGACCACACCTTTTACATGTGGCAAATATTCATTTCTCCTGGAAGTGATATGCAGATTATTTACAAAAATATGAACTCACCTTTGCGTAAAGCATTTACCTGACGCTTTTATCCAAAGCTACTTACAATTATGATTGAGTACAACTTGACCAATTGAATGTTAAGAACTTGCTCAGGGGCCCCAACAGTGGGGCTTAAACCTTCCGATTACAAGTCAAGTACCTTAACCACCGCCCAATCATTTTCTATTAGTAGTAATAACAAGCTGGGTTAATTACAAACATGAGGTATCGAGTACATAGCTATCTAACAGGAGCCAGGAGCCAGTCCAAACAGGAGTCAGTCCAAATGCCCGTAGTTGTACATTGAACAACTATGACGTCCTCGTGTTGTTAAGTGAAATGACACTGATGGTGGGGTAACAGTGTGACTTTCCCAGGAACAGCAGAATGGGGGATGGCGTTCTAGCAGAAGGGTGACTCCCTATACAGATATGACCCATTTAACAGCAGTTAGGTAGATTGGGGTGTTTTTTCATGTGCTGGACAGCGAGAGGCACACCACACAGTACTGGTGCTGTGTCACATTAACAGCTATTTCCAGGGACAAGGCACACACAGTGTTCCCTTTGCACCATAGGAGGCCCTTCAGTCTGAACATCAGCATAATAAGATTCACCATGGATTACCTGCATACAGACATACAACAAAACACACATAGAGACAATAGTACACCCTAACTGGGGGCCTCTTTAATCTACTAGCATATATCAACTGAGGCTGAGCATCAGTTAGTACAGCTGTTTGGATTATCACAATAACAGTAGTGGATTGTGTGTAGTGAGCCTCAACAAATCTCCTAGGAAGCAAACATTCGATTAGCACTTTGCCATCTGGTGAGAATTTCAAGGAGTGCTGCAGTATAATCAGAGATAATTGTATGTAAATTACCAGTTACCATGGGGCCTGGTTGGCCCTTTACCCAAAACATGGGAAACGGTCTTCCCATCAAAACTTTGAAAGGTGGGTTGGCATCACTGCTGCAGGTTACAACAAGGAGCTCTAAGACAATGAGAGAATCATCAAATGAAACAAATGGAAGTCCATCACAATTAGGCAGCCTTTAAATCATCCAGAAAAACTTCAAGCAATTAAGAAAATTATTCTGCTGTCATGAAACTGTCTTGAATTTGTTAAAAAATAAGAGAGAAACAAATTGTGTAATACAACTAATATATCAGAGTAACCCTTAATCAATTTAACAACTCTCAGTAATCATCTTAAACTCAAATGCATTTACATGAAGTGAGAATGTGAATCATAGATAAAAATAGGCATTAATGAACTTCAAGACTCAAATTCCTCTGAGTAAAGGGACACTATGCATCATAGTTAGAAAATGAGGAAATAAAGATTTAACCCACCTGTGACACTGATCTTAACAGGATCTCCCAGCCATTTTTGATCACTTACATTTGTTTTGATTCTGAAGTGATAGGCATGTTCATCCTCCTTCATTACATTAATCAGTTTGAGGGAGAAGTGTTGCTGTTTATCTATATAACACTGGACCCTTCCTGAGTCAAGAGCTTGTAGCAGGGTGGGGGAGGAGCTTGGGGAGAAGTGGAGACTAGTGACTCTGAACAACTTAACGCTCAGTCACATAATATATGAGGTTGAGTCAAGAGAAAAACAAACAAAAATATATCTGCACTTTGTAGTTATAGTGGGGTTGTGAATTTTAATCTTACCACAGTGTGCTCTTAATCTAAGACTGCCCTAAACTTGACAAAAACCACAAAGCACTCAGCAAGCTCTGTAGCAGTGGTGTGGGGGATGTGGGGGCTTTGGTAACCAATGTAAATTAACTTCATTAAATGGGAACAGTGTGTCAGAAAATCTTTATACTAGATATCATAATTTTCCTAATATTTGTGCAGGTTTCAACAGTTTTGGAAATTTTACAAAGAAAAATACAGTTTTGATGAAGACTGTAGTCTTACCCAGAGACATGAACAGAGTGATGAGAGTGAGAGTTAGAAGAGGAGTTCTGAGTGACATCATTAAACAAACCTGCACAGACACACAACAGCACACAACACAGCTGAGTTCATCACATTTCTGCTTCTGTTTACACTGTTTCAAATATCAGTCAGATTGATCTGATGACACAACTGTATTACTGAGGAGGTTTGGCTCTTGTCATCTCATTTCAGTTCAGTTTTATTTCTTGAGGGCTATTTACTCTAGATTGATTCACAAAAAGGATTTATAGGAATCCTTGTCCAGACTGTAAATGTACAATTTGAAAGCCATTGTGATAAGAATAAAAACACAACCATTCTACCAACTTTAACAAAATAAAAACAAATTCAACTATTTTAACACCTCATCTCCGCAGTACATACAAATATATTTACACAGTCATAAATCAGATAAATATTGTATTAATAACAGTTTTGTTATGTCCTAAGCAGTGTAGAAGACTGAAGTGGCTAATATGTATGTAGTGAGAGCTTGTTGTCTGTTCTAGGAGGTCTATTCTGATCCCACCTAAAAGATGAAGAATGTTGACACTCAGCCAGCCAAACACGCGCACACACACGCGCGCACACTCTTTGTCACCCACCCAGACACCTCCAGTCCGTCACTCACCTGTCCTTCAACCAATCGTACCACCCAATCACTTCCACGTTTCCAATCACCCACTTACTGATCATCACACATATTACATATATTGTTTCACTCTCTTTATTTAAAACCCTTATGCGCTAACGCTCCCTAGCAAGCCCAAACTAGCATACTCAAATAAATGATTGATAACATCGAATATTCTTAAAGTACAGTACATTGATCAACATAACATTTATTAGGACTAATACAAGTACCTGCTTACCGATTTTCAGCCGTCTACATGCATCAGATCGCCACAAATCCCACGCTGAAGACACCGTGTTTTTCGGGTAAATTTCCACAGCAACGTGCCTATCCTTTTAAAACATTCTTCCGCTTTAAGATAAGCTCTTTTGTCATAGAAAGTTAAATTACCATCAAAACAACTGCGTGAGATGTTTAAATGGTTAAATGGTATACAGAGTGTTAGTAACGTTCTTTAATTCCGTGCTCACTTCTTTTCGTAAAAACACGCGTTCAGTTCCTTCGTAAGCAAACCCAAACTACTCAGCCTTTGTTTAACTCTAAAAGCACGTTACTGACGTAAAAGTGTTCCTGAATAGATCAATAACCCCCCCCCTTTTCTATTTTATATTGATTTCTATTGGCCCATTGCAGCGCCATTGTCTTGGAGTGACAGCAATTCTCACCTATGTGTGAAGGGGGAAAGAGAAGGCATGACTAACATGCACTTCACAAATGTTTCCAGGGCAAGCGTTGTGATTGGCAGTTGTTTTCTCAAATAGAGGACGCTTTGACGAAAACGAAGACCCCTCTCTTGCCTTATTTAGTCATCCGTTTAACGTTTAAAGGTCTGCGCACTGTGTACTGTCGGTGCTGCAGTGTTGTTAGCAGATAGCATAGCGCATGGGTTTGAAGCTGTTTGGCGAAACTCGTACAACCATAAGAATAATTTGATCGCCAATAGTTTTGGACATCATCGAAAGGAAGATGCTTATTTTAGCTGAAGCTTATGTGGAGTTGTTTGGGTGCTGCTAGCATGGACTAACTTCGATGTGTGCAAAGCAAATCACTGGATGTTTCCATTCACTGCTGGAAAAATCGTAATCCTGCTACAAATTGTAAGTATAAATGAGAAAGTATACTATTGCTTTACAGTATTACAGCATTTACAGTATTTTCCCCAGCATTTACAGTATTAGCTACAGTATGTTCCCCTAATGATGCCAACAATGAAGCTATGTAGCTCATATTGTTGTGGAACTTACTAAAGTAACTTACTGTGATGTTTTAGCAAAAAGAAACATGCAGTCTTGATGTATAGTGATTGATGACTTTGTGTGCATTTAGAGAGGTTTTGGGACACTAAGGCGAAGTCTAGGACACCTACTGTAAAACATTATGTAGCTGTTTAGTCATTTCATGTATGTGCTCAAAACTTCAGTTTATTATGCAAGACCCTGGTGAATCAGGAAATGTAGAGTATGAGTGAAACTGAATCTCCAGCATCAATAGACACATCATACACCCAAAAAAATCAAAGGCATGTTATGTTTTTTTGACATGTTCTTCTGTATTAGATGAGCTCAAATGGAAGTAAATGATGGACAAATACGCCTGCATGTGAATGGATGTCTTCTCCCAATTGTCTACTTCACTTTGAATCCTGAATGATCATTGTGCTATGTGTACAATTTCAGATGCATAGTGTTAAAATGAACAAGTACAAATCGTTCAAAAATGAGCTTTAAAATGCGTGTGCCCACAGCCATCTCCAATGTTTCACACTGACTATTCTCTATTCTAATTAAAAATCTAGCAAGCCACAAGGACTACTTAATCCTTTTTCCCTTTTGAAATCTTTTTGCTTTATGTAACATGTTCCCCTCAGTTAACTCCTGTTTTGCCTATTAGTTACCTTTCACTCATGCCTCACTATTTTGCTCAAAAGTTCACAAAGGGTTTGGAAAATAATGTTGTATCATACAAGCAGTATGTGTTGAATTCCAGTAGAACTCTTCATTTCTAATATAAATTCTAAATCTCAAAACTTAAAGGTGATGAAACACATTGATAGTAAATGGCCAACCACACTCAGTGTAATATAATTATTACAGATTATTTTCCATGAAATGTTATAGCACTGTAATGGAATAGTTGACTTGACCCAGGCCTCTTAGCACCAGTGGTCATATCACTGTAGGGCAATCTAACTAGACAAGGAACTTGAAAGTGAAGCGGGAGTAGACTCTATAGTCTACCAAACCACTCACCAAAATCTTCTTCATCATCACCCAAGAGCTAACAACCAAAGACTGTACACCAGACAGAAGGCTCAACACCACTGTTCAGGATGTGACACGAAATATCCAAGACTACATCCAAACACAGGACCCCAAGGATGGGCTGATGAGGGCATGTCCCAGTCAGAAGGGGGACATAGTTACCGTGAAAATAGTGGAGGTGTCATGGCAGGATTACCTACATGGAATTCAACACTGACAGGTAGCAGAAGTGGCTGACAAGACAATCTTACCAATGTCTGGAAAAGGTAGGACTGAAAGACAGTACTGTGTCACTGATCATGGTAGTAAAAATACAAGAACTAAGCATTATGTTAATTGTAACAGGGGTGCCTTACACCACACAAGATGCAGACTGTACAAAGGAGCCTCTGAGAGTAACACTAACACAAGATGCCTGCAGGGAAAGCAAATAATAAGAGACCTGACCAAGTGGCAGAGACCATGTATAGAAACATATGCAAGACATATAATCTGAACAACTTCAAATCTGTGTGTGTTATCAAAAAGGTTGTCCCAGTGGTGACTGGGGCACTTGTGGCAGAGACACAAATGCTGGGAGGTGTGGCTCCAACTGGAATAAAACCATCAATCTCATTTCAGAAGAGCTCAAGGCTAGAATCAGTGAAAATATTCTATCAGAGGCCTCTCTCTCTCACTTTCTCTATCTCTCTCTCTCTCTCTCTCTCTCTCTCTCTCTCTCTCTCTCTCTCGCTTTATCTATCTATCTATCTATCTATCTATCTATCTATCTATCTATCTATCTATCTATCTATCTATCTATCTATCTATCTATATATGTGTGTGTGTGTGTGTGTGTGTGTGTGTGTGTGTGTAAATATATAGTAGCTGGAGTAAGAGTGGCTGGTGTTTCAAAGCATAGTCTGTGGCTAACACAGGGTGTTCATCATTGGTTGAGTGTTCTGTACAGAGGGAGCAGTGATGTTCCACACCAATTTCTTGTTAGGCCTTTGTAAGTCTTTCTTTGTCATCACATTATTTTCTTGTTCCTGGTTTCTTTATCTTTATCTAACAGAGAAAAATAAACTCAGAAGAAACAGCTTTGAGGTTTTAAACTTGGGAACTGTCTTTGGTGTATTTAATGATGTTATTTTTAGTGTATTAATTTTAGTGCATTCTGTTTTACTGCACTGTTCTCTCCTTTTTCCACAAATGCGTGCACACACACACACACACACACACACACACACACATGACATGTCATGAAACAGTACAGTGTTATTCCTGTAGTTCAGGCCACTGAGAGCCTCAACCTTCACATGCAGCAAGTGCCATGGCTGCACATTCATGGAGAAAACCTTTCTGTTTATTGATCACTGCACTGTCTGTGTGTGTGTGTGTGTGTGTGTGTGTGTGTGTGTGTGTGTGTGTGTGTGCGTGCCATCATGAGGACTATGTCAGATTGCTGAAATCAGGAGAAATTAAACATGAGAATTTGGCTCCTAAAAAAATCTTCAATACGCCACAAACGTTCGCTGTTACTGTCCACACCAACACACCTCACAGACAATCGCAGAAAGTCTCGGAAAAGAAGAGTGTGGAAAGAGTTTTAGTAGACGGGATGATCTCCAGCGACACCATCGCATTCGTACAGAGAGAAGCCGTATCAGTGCTCAGAGTGTGGGAAGAGTATTGGTATAAGGTTGGCTGGACATGTCACTTGATCCAAAAAAACGACGTTGATAAGAGGTCTTCCCAATTAGCAAACGAACTCTGTATTACGTTTCCCAGAAGCAAACCGTACACATCGTGCCGACGTCGGCTAGACGTGCTATGAGAGCACGTTTGACGATTTGGATTCGCCTTGCACAATTTCTGAACACTGAGGAAAACAATAACACTTAGATGGGTTTATATAATATATTTGACGGAATTAACACTAAAAGCAAAATTAAATGTTACACAATACAATAGCCATAATACAACAGCAGAGACGACAATGGACCACTTGGAAATTTTAATTCGCATTTCATATTTTTCTTGGAGAAGGCGCTGCACTAGACGGGAGACTCATCCCGTGCATCGCTTCTCCAAGGTCCTTATATTAAGTATACTTGTTTTTGTCCATTTTGTGAGTGTTTTCATGTGACCATGGAGAATAAAGAGCTCTTTAGCTCGACCTTGTCTCCCGCTTCCTCTGTGACGTCGCTACCCTCACAGAAATAAGCTTTTAAATAAAATAAAACTGAAACGTTTTCTGATGAGAAAGAGAAAGTATAGCATGAAAGTATAGATGAAGAACTATATCCAAATATCCAGTTTTTCGGGAGCTTGGAAGAACAAATCATAATCACGATTCAAACGTCCTGTGACAATATACATCAGCGGTTATGCAGCGTTTGTTTGTCACGAATGGCCACCCTCCTCACGTCCCTGATGTCACCGTTTCCCGGTCTTCCTGCGCTGCCTGGTTCCATGCCTTAGTTTCGTTTTCTCCGCCCCCGTCTGTTCCCCTATTCCACTCCTTGTTTTAGTTTCCGCTGTTCCCATGTTCACCTCTATCTGTTTAGTGTCTGATTGTCTTGGTTATTTAAGCCCTGTGGGTTTGTCTTCTACGCGTTGGTAATTGTGGTAAGGGACGTCTTTCTGTTAGGTTTGCCTTCTACGTGTTGGTAATTGTGGTAAGGGACGTCTTTCTGTTAGGTTTGCCTTCTAAGTGTTGGTAATTGTGGTAAGGGACGTCTTTCTGTCAGGTTTGCCTTATTCTTGTTTTACTGTCGTCGTCATTGCTTTTTTTTTCCCTTCTTTTTTTTTTGTGTACTTCAGCTGTGTTAGATTACCCTTAGCACCCCTTTTTCTCTGTTTGTTTTACCTTTCGTGTTTCCTCATGAAATAAACAGCCTCCTGCATTTTGCATTCTACCTTTTGCCTTGTTCCTGTTGGAAGCGTAACATGAGTTCAGTTATTGGAGCCGGTCCGAACCTCCTTGGGACTCCACGCAATTCAACATTCTTGTTAGAGGTAACATGCGTCTCGACTTGGTGGCCAACCAGAGTAGTCGGCTGCAGTCCAGAGCGGAGCAGAGAGCCGCCAAACCGTATTTTACTTGCAGTACCCAACGTCAGCAGGTAGCCGTAGAGCTGTAGATTTAATAGCGAAGACAGTTTGTGTAATTGATGAGAACGAGGTAGGGGTGTAGGACGGCCCCTATCTAAAATAGGTGAGTTCTCTCTGGCGTATGACCGGCCAACCGTGACAATCACATTGATCTTGTTCATAAATTTATTAATCACCACGCTCACACTGAATTACGTTTTTACTATAATGAAACTTGGTGAATAATAAAATGCTGCGTTTTTATCGCCTTCCAGAAATATAAAGCAGAGTCCATGAGGTCGCACTCGCTGTACCTGCCACTAAAGTTGGACTACAGAGAACAATCTGATCTCTTCTTTTCCACATGTGATGGCGCATTGGTTTCCTTTCCCATTGGAGCCAAGTTAACTATACCGAGTAAGCTAAACTACTCTCAACCCGCACACTTTCGTTCATTTGTCCCAAAGAAAGTGAATAAACACCGCTGTCACCAACTGAGCTTCACCAGGGTTCGCCTAATAAACTTGATATTTAATGAAAAAAGAAATGGACACAGTAGAAAGAAGTGAATACAATGATCTCAGCTTTTACTTCTCCAAATCTTTTTACAGCGCTTCTCCACCCCACAGGGACATTACTGAACATGAATCGTCAGTAACACAGTCTGTATAAAACTCGAAGCATCTCTGAAGCTACAAAAACAGACATGAGATCGGTAAGCAGGGAGATCGTGACCCCAGCGGGAATTCTGGCATTCTTAAACATTTTTTTTTCCAGTAGTTGTTGCACATGCACATATCATTTATACCATTTGTCTTAATTAAAATTAAGAGCTGCCTTATGTTGCTTTAAAATTTTACCTGTGTAAGTGCTGATTGTTTGCTTTCGTTTATAACTGATGTACTTCTACCTTGTCTTCAATCTAATATACCAGTGAAGGAGCTACATTAATTATAATTTACGTGAAAGACACTATTCCTGCATTGTTACCAATTTCCAGAATACTTTGTAATTTGCTGTATAATTTGTATATGTTTCTTTTAGATGAACCATGTGAATCTTACAAACCAGGAAAGAGTCTGTTGATCCTGATCGTCTGCCTGTAATTACAAATATCTTCCTCTAGATGGCAGTGTATTAAATGGTATGTGTGATGCAGAAAAGCTTGGGGCAGGAGTGAGGCTGCTGCCCAAGGTACTGATACTAACATGGTCTGTCTTGCCTAAAAATTGTCTTCCTGATGACATGTACACAGCTTTGGATTCTTATTCCAGCTCTCCTGAGTACAACACGCTACCAGTGAGGTACACACAATAAATCCAATTACCTTTACAGACAAAGGAAATAACTTGATATTTACTGAAAATATACATTCAATATACCTCAAAGTTGTTTTTGTAATCCAGTTCATAATTGTAACATCATAATGGCTACAATCCTTTAAGCATGTTTTGATGCTTTTACAGGCTTTGAAGCATGATCTGATGTGTGTGGTGTAATGCTTTGGAGTTAGTCCTATTTAAGTTACACTCCAACCCTGATTAGCGGGAAGTTTTGGAACTGGTAGCGAGAAGCCTGTGACGCATGTGGAGGAGACGCGAGTCAGACTCAACTCAGTTTTGCAGTAATATTGCCGGTTTACTCATTACGTGACAGGCTTGCTCTTGGAATCTTGTAGACAGTTCATACATGAACTGTAGAAACATCCAAAGCTGGTATACGTGTTACTAGAGAAATGAAAAATAAGGACAAAAATAAGAATTGGGTCCAGTTATGTCCATGTACAGTACAATCCAAAAAACCTCCTCTGCGTGGCATACATACACATGCTGTAACGTAGCTGGCCCGAGTGCCACAGGGCGCAGGGCAGGATGTTTATTAACATTAGACACATATGACACAGATAGAACTCGTGCATAACACTTACAGTAAATGGTAATACAACCCAATATATTGATCATTTTATTTAGAGATATATATATATATATATATCAAATAAATGTCATCAAAGCTATTTATAAGTTTTTATAAATGTTAAAGAATCACTTTTAAAAATGATGTATATATTTTTTTTACAATCGGGCCTTACACCTGCATCTTTTTCATTTAGTATTTGTACATGCATCTCTGAAAAACATTTGTAACAACATTGTTTAAAAAATATTTCTCTACAACTAAAATAAAATTACACCGAGCTAAAACATGTGATAACAGGTAAATGAAATACTATTTTTGTATCCATGACTGACAAGATTGTTTTATATTTTAGTAACAATAATGTTCACCAGTCAGTTAAACAGAAGCAGAAATGTGGTGAACTCAGCTGTGTTGTGTGCTATTGTGTGTCTGCGCAGGGTTTTTTAATGATGTCACACAGAACTCCTCCTCTAACTCTTACTCTCATCACACTGTTCATCACTCTCGGTAAGTCTGGACCCAATCACACCTTTTAAAAAGAAACTGCTCAATGATGCCTCAACATGATTACATTAATGCATCATCTTTTCATAACTGAATGCATTGTTCACATTCAATGAAGTCCATTTCCATTGGTTGCCAAATCCCCCCACATGCCCCTCTCCACCACTGCAGTGCTCACTGAGTGCTTTGTGGTTCGTGGTTTTTCTCACATTTAGGTCAGTGTTCTTTTAGGAGTAGAGGGCTGCAAGGACAGATAAACAGTAAGTTAAGTTAACCTGTGATCTCTTATATGGATCATATTTTACAGGGGCTTCTGGAAACAAATGGACTATGAAATACAGCAAAGAGACAATATGTGCTTTAAAAGGTTCCACTGTGTTTAGGAATGGCTCTTATACACACCCAGACCATCTTACAGTGACAGAAGCCTTTTGGTATATAGAACCAGTTAAGTATGTAGAACCAGTTTCTCTGCTTGATCTTCCTGAGTATTCAGGAAGGGTCTAGTAACACTTCTCCCTCTGATTGACTAATGTGTTGAAGGAGGATGAACACCAGTACTGCTACAGAATCCAAACACGCACAGAGAAATGGGTGGGTATTCCTGGAATACAGCTGAAATTTACAGGTACATTTAATCACCACATTATCCTGCTAACAACACAAGCTATCATGTCACTTTAATCTTCATGGTATCATAGTGATTTATAGTGACATTCATGTAGCTCCATCAGAGGTTTTATTCCACTGCAACATCAGGGGTTTTCAGCTCCTGTCCTGGTCTAGAGCTGCACTGCTGGTGTTTTCTCTACTCTGACACATTTGATAATCTCTTTGACTTAGACCTCCATGTAGACACCTCTCAAGCAGTAATAGAGGGACACACCACTGTTCTGATATGTACAACCACCTGCAGTCTGACAGTCCAACATTCATCTGGTACAAAAATGGACATCCTTTATCCTCCAGTACAAACCCACTCCACCTGCAGCCAGTCAGCAGTGAGGATGCAGGCAGTTATAGGTTTGCTGTAACAGGATATGAACATCTCCCCTCTCCTGCTCAAACTCTCACGGTCAGATGCAAGTCATTTATTTATTAAAAGCTAAATCAAATTACCTTTAGGACTATACCTAAAGTTTATGTTCATGGCAAGGGCAAAGAGATTATTATTCCTTTCCCAATACGATGCCAGTCTGATGTTACTGACCCAGAAGTGACCCACATCCTGAAATTATTGTAGTAATCTCGGATCAGATCCTTGATCTTACTGGGAACATGGTGGCGGTGAAGTGCTAGCTCGACCAGCTTGTGGTATGGACCCATAAACATTGGTCAGGTCCAACCACAACACAACTAGGCCACCTTTGCTCTCTTGAGCCTCTCTGATGAGCTGTGTAACTACCCCTGTGTGCTCCAAACATCCAGGAATCCCACCTTTGTGTACTGAGGTATCAATAAAGTTGTTCTTGAGGAGAAACTTGGTCAGTCTTCGTGAGACTAAAAAACGCCGTCCCTTCCACACTAAATAATGAAATTGAATGAAACGGGTTGATGTTTCTCGAGTTCTCCTCTTTTGGGATCCAACTCTCAGCACACCTCCACTGGTCAGTGACTCTCCCCCTTCGCCTTATCATCTTCAAGATCCTCCTTCAGAATCGGCTCCCTCAGTTCGAACTCTGTTGTTGGGGGGCAGGGCTGATGAGAGCTTTGTTGGGCTCAAGCTCTTGCTCCCTCAACAGATCTCTCAGGGTGCTCAGGAGGAAACAATTTACTTCCTCTCTTGAATACTCTAGGTAGCCACTGTGTTTGCCTCCAAGCAGATTTTTTACCTTCTCAAAGGGATTGGCAATGAAAGTGGCTTGCTTCCTGGCTCTCTCTCTTCCCCACCTCCTATACCAGTCTGCTCTGCATATGGTCATCAGTTTCTTCCTCAGAAAATTTTGCAGTTCTTCTAATGCCTGCTTCTTCTTATTAGATTTCTTGTACTGTTTCTTGAGGGTTCGAAGCTCCTGGCACAGTTGATGTAGTTTTCTGGCCCTGCGATTCATGCTATAGGTGGTGGGCTTGTTGTATGGTAGTCATTATTTGAAGTCGACTGTCTGCATCTCCTTTGGCCATAGCTTGAATGATGTTGGACACGTCCTTGTTAAACTGCAGCCACACACTCTGGTTACTGGCTGGGGGCATCTTTATCCGCTGCTGTGGAACTACTCTGCTTGGAATAGGAGACACAGGAGCATGGAGGGACTTGGCTCTGTGGGGTGACTCCTGGCCGGGCTCTTCCTGTGTCTCACCAGGTTCAGGACTTGTGCGTTGCACCTTGGTCTCCTGCACCAAACATTTCATTCTGGCCTGATGAATTCTGAGGCCATGTTGGTTCTTTGCACAGCTTTCCGCAAATGCATGTTACACTCGTGGCCAGTCCGTTTGCATGAGTTGTTAAACATTTATCAGTTCGATTAGAGATCTCATTCCCCCCCCAATCTCAGGATCTCCTGGGGGTATCTCTCTTCAGGGCTTTCCGTAACTTGGTGGGGTCCTTTCTCACTAAAGATACAGGCTGGGTTGCTAACCCTTCTTGTCCTGTGTGCCATCTTTCCGTGCCGTCAACTGTCTTTCCAGTAGTCACCAACGTATTCTTGGTTGTCACCTAGCCTATTCCTAGGAGTCACTGGCTATGCCAGACTGTATTATGCTGAAGACAGTGGAGAATACACATGCCAATCCAGTAATGACCATAGACATGGGCCTCATTCAGTAACACTAAATGTTTTGTGTAAGTAACTGATGAAATAGTGGAGGACAGTTCAGTGACTCTGACCTGCAGCAGTGATGCCAACCCACCTGTGCAGAACTACACACCTGGTTTATAGAAGGAGGAACTTTATCTGTAGGATCTGGACAGAATTACAAAGTTCTACAGAATGGATTCTACTAGTGTGTAGCTCAGAATCCTCATGGAGCTGAGAATTAATCTACTGTGTCTGTCATAATAAAAGGTAATGAACAGAAGTCAAATATGCTAATGATGCTGTTAATTTATTATTATTATTATTATTATTTATTATTATTATTATTATTATTATTTACCTAGCACCTATCTCCAACTCAAGGACACTTTACAGACAGATACCAGCTTTTGCAATGACTCGCAAACAGATGAGAAGCAGCAGCCAATGTGCACACAGCATTTTCTCATCAGAATCTGCAGCCACCTGTGCGACTGCACGTTATGTAGGGTAGGTTAAGACCAAGACAAAGCAACAACCGTCACTGGACATACATGCACACATTCATACACATATACATATCTATATATACTTACACACTGGTCACATTCATACAGGACAATATGGAATATTTGCATATGATCAAGCCACTACCATATGAGCATCCCCGATGTGTTCAGAATAGGCTCCCCCCAGTGGCCATACCCAGTGCTGCAGCCGTCCTGTGATGAGTCATGAGCTGTTAAGAGACGAGTTAGATGGTGGCTGATAAATTATGCATGACAGGTACAATCACTGGCAGTGACAGTACACATGAGTAAGAATCCATTAGTTTCTCCATTATTATAACTATATGTTTATAAACCATAACTATATATAGTTATACCATTAGAACTGACAAACAGAATGACTGGCAGTTGCTATATTAGTATGAAGTTACTTAGGAAAAAATGTGCTAGAATGTAGTGTATTAGTGAGGAGGATTATTGATCTATTTAAATGCATGACTGCTAGTGTGTGTATGCGTGTCCATGTTTGTATGTGTGTCTATGTATGCATCATTGTGTGATTTGTATGTGTTTATGTATGCATCAGTATGTGGTTTGTATGTGTGTTCAAATTCTGCTGCAGCACACTTTCCTTTGTACTCTCATTCTTCTTGCAGACACTGAGAAAACAATACAGAGACCATCGCCATAGTAATAAAGTCTACAGGAAACGTATGTCTACAGGAAACGTATGTATGTGTCTGTGTGCCTGTGTGTGTGTGTGTGAGAGAGAGAGAGAGAGATTGTTGGGTGAAATGGCTGAAGGTATGACAACCATATTTTATTGCCTGGATCTGGGTCAAAATGTAAAATTCCACATTTTTCAGTCAGGACTTTGGAATAACACAAATATCTAATTTTAATAACACAAATATCTCATTTTGAGGATTTGCCATATTGCTGTTTTGGTTGTAGAAATTTTAAAATGTATTTCCTTACCTCATACCGATGTAATTAAACATGGTTATTTGAAGATTTTTAGATTTGCATGAATAAATGTAAGATGCCCTGACCTTTTATGAAAGTAATCTGTTTTCTTTTTTTTTTGTGCATGTATGTCTATGTAAGTTTTTTTAGGCTTATGACCTGGGATTATACTGAACTTCGATTTGGGTGTCATTGTCTCGCCACTCTCATGTGTTCACTGTTGACTGAAGTTGTAGAGTTGTTTCTCATAGCCTGTGGTACCAGTATGAATGTTCTCATCATCTAGCTCAGTGTCAGCTTCTGGAGTCTGATTCTGGCTCACTGAGTTCTGGTTTCCAAATTGATCCCCCTTATAGTCAAACAAACTGTGGACAGATAACAGAGAACTTTTTAAAACACTAGGGTTAGAAACTTCATTTGGGGATCAGTATTTCTCAAAGCCAATTATTTCTAAACTAAATGAAGACATAATAACATTCTTCATATATCATGATGTTTTTTATGACATGAATCTGTTAATCCCCTCATCACTCACCTGTCTTCTTCCTGGATGACACCAAGACATCACCAAAGGCTTTAAAAGGGGGTGGGTACATATTGGATAAAAGAAAACAGGCCAATGAAAAAGATTCAGATATTCTGTTTTCATTCATTTTTTTTAATTTTATACAGTGAATTTAACAAAATATATTGTCTAAAATCAGCTTTACAATACACAGGTCTAGACCACACATGGGGTGTAAGAAAGTTACCTCAGGATTACCAAACTGAAGAGCTAAACTGTGTCTCTTGGGTCAAGGCTAGAGAGTAATGCTCACACAAACACATGAAGTATAGAAATGTGAAGACCACATTACATAATAAAATGTAATAAATGAATGTGTCATTAAGATCATACAGACTTAGGGTATAAGAAATCTATAAAAATGTGCCTGCAGCCTAGATGTCCAAGCAAATGTGTGTGATTTTACTGACAGTCTTACCCTTGTAATGTAAGGACAAAAACATAAGCATCCAAACCACAGACGTCATCAACAACACACAGTGAGACAATGAGATGAAGCTGCCAAACTGTCAAAAGAAACATATGTCTTCTTTTACTTTTTTTCCTTAGTCACTGTTTTCAGTGTTTTTTTTCTGTTCCACAACAGAATGAAACTGAATGTGTTAATGAGTCTTGCAGTGCAACCTCCATGCACACAATACACTGGCCTGCTACCTCTTTCTTCACACAGCTTCCTGAACAAAACCATGGCAGGTTGTCCTCTGAGGCAGTTGAAAGAATGACTGACATATTCTACATGTTTTTTTTGTTTGTTTGTTTTGTTTTGTTTTTACTCTGTAACCATGGTGACAAAAACCACATCTGAGGCCTGTTGTTTTACGTTACATTATGTGTCTGTTTGTAAGTGCATGTGTGGGAGGTTGTGCATATGAGTTCTGGGGTTCTGAATGTTCTTAAACTGGGAAAATAAAATAGTAGAACATTCTTACCAGAGTTTTGGTCATCACATACCTGATATACTAATGTGAACAGAAACTAAGAGATGAAACGTCAGTCCAGAGAAATTTACTAGTTGAATGGTTATTTACAGAATACAGCATGTGTATGTTTGTGTGTGTGTACCTGTAGCATTGGTGGTGACAGATATTGAAATGTTTCTCACAAAACTGATTGTGGTTGGAGAAGGAGACTGAGAGGTTGAAGTAGCAAAGGTTTGTGGTGCTGTCCTAGAGAGAGAGAGAGGAGAAGTATGAAAAGACACTTCTGTAATTATTTATCAGGGTTTGTATCATCAGCCATTGTTAAAATGGTAGTTTCATCTTTATAAACTAAATGATCTCTATAATGTTAAAAGCTTACCATCTAAAACTTTAAGGATGACATCATTGTGTGTTAACAAAAATTATGTCCACCCCACACCAGTATTTACCAGAGTCTGCCCTCTCCAGTCGAGTGATAGTCACAGTGAAGTCTGTCCCTTCATCCATCAGGCTGTATCTCCCATTGGATGGCTTATCTGAGTCGACGACCTCCTATTACCTTGAGCCCACTTATGAATACACTTAAATGTGTTTGTCACTGCTTTGCTTCAAACACTGTAAGCTTCTGAAGGGGAGGAACAACTTACCTGAGAGAAAGAGACAGATACCAAGATGAATAATCTTCATCATTGTCTATAATATTTATTTGACAACTTTGTCCCCAGAGCTCTGACAGCCTCCTGCAGACCTGCTACAGCTCCTGACTGAAATGTGTGAAAGCAGAGCCATTGTGAGACATGATGAGACATGATGAGATGTGATGAGAAGCATCTTATCAGTTTTCAAACTCTCCACACATCATAAAAACCACACCCACACCCATCAACCCACCCATACACACACACACACACACACACACACACACACACACACACACACACACACACACACACACACACACACACACACACACTCACCCTTAGGGGGTTTATAAGCACAGATTTATTTCGCCATCTGCTGGACAAAAACTGGTTTGGCAGTTCGAAGACTTTATAGAACATAAATCTGAAAGTTGTTAACATTTTGTTGCCCTTGTTATTTCTTGCACTACATTACTTACATACGTGGTTTTTCTTTTATCTCCTCATTAGGCCAGCTAATTATGCCAGCGGGGTGTCTGATGACTGGTAGATCATTGGTGTTCATAGCTCAGATCTTGTTCCTCCTATTCAGCTGACTTCTCAGGACTGGCCTCACTCATACGTCCACACTTATCAGATCTGTATGACATTCCGATGTCGCTGTTGTATATCCTGAGATGTATTAGTGAGTCAATGTCTCTTTCACTTCTGGCATACAGCTTGATATCATCCATGTAGAGGAGGTGACTCTTGTTGATAATTTTGCTAAGGGGGCTGAGTCCTATGTAGAACAGCATGAGAGACAGGGCATCTCCTTAGTAGTCACTTGATGGTAACTCATGTTATTGGCATGTTATCAGTCGGTACTTGGATGGAATTGTTCCCTTTCTGGGGGCTCTTCAGGATCAGGAGTGTCTGGCCTTCAGTTAACCATTCAGGGTGGGTTCCATCCCTAAGCAGCTGATTCACACACACAAACAGACAAACACACACACACACACACTTGCAGTCACATTAAATTGTGCTTAAAAGCCAAAACTATAGCCACTATGATGCTACAATTATGAATTGGATTACAAAAACAACCATGTATTTAGTTTTATATTTTCAATCAATATCAAGTTATTTGCTTTGTTTGTAAAGGTAATTGGATTTATTATATATATTCATAATTTTAGTAAAGTAAAAGTAATCTAAGTCACATTTAAACATTCATCAGCCACCATCACTACTAAACTTGTCAGTGTCTACCATTTTTTTCAAATGATGTGACTAGATTCAGTTGAATAGCTCCTCCCTTTCCATTTTGCATTGCATTATGGGACAATATTGTCCATCCAAACCATACACAGAAATGACTGCTTCTAAGTATGCAATTGGGATGCATCCATTAGAACCATCCAACTGTTAGAGACACTTGTAATGACAGCCTGCTCAAAACTATTTTGAAACATAGTGTGTCAGCAAGCTTCAGTTGCGTAATTTGATTTGATTTTATTACAGTAGTGGAACTAACATGACTGATCATGACTTACTGATCCTTATATTCTGAATTGCTCCTAATTTTCTGAAAATTGGTGGGGCGGGGGGTTAGATAATGAGAAATTTCAATTAAACTCTCAGTACTCACATTTAAACAGCAGTGAAACTGTTCTGCCAGTAAGTTTAAGCAATTAATTATTTTCCCACCAGAGGGTGCAAGGATGCATTCCTCTAGAGCAGAATGTTTGATTATCATCTCCCTCATAATGCAGGCTGCCCATTTACATCCTGCTCTCATTTGGTCTGAAAAACAGACCCATGAATTGAAGAGTAGGGATAACAGTGAAGTTTTGTTTTTTGTTTTTTTTGTAAGTAAAATGTAGTCCTTTGCTTGTATATAATGTGACACACACGAGCTATTTCTTTGAGCTTGTCTAAAGTGTTATTCACATTCTCACTTTGGCTCAGTGCTTCTTTCTGGAGGTCTGGGGTGGTGCAGTGTCATAGACTGAGGTTGTCTTTAGCTTTATTTGTACTTTGATGACAGCTCAAGGCTGACGGAGGATGGCAGCAGGTGACTACATTTAGTATTTTTGAAATTCACTTTTCACAAATATGCATATTTCTTATTTTGCATTATCACAAGCTATAAATAAAAACTCACTGGAACATATTTTGCTGCCTGTTTGCCATGGCCTTCTTTCTCAACACCTGTTTAAAAACCACATGAGCATGCAACAAAGCTGCTTTAGCCAGGAAGGTCAAGCACTCCCTAAAAGAGGAAGGAAATAAATGTGTTAACCACATCTAGCTTTTTAGCTTTGTGCTGCCTCTGTTCTTATCATTTGATATTTGAAGACTGGTGATCAGTCTTGTCACAGAACGGTAAGACTCTTTCTTTAGGTCACAACAGTATTAATGCAACATCAATAAAGATTAACAGAATGTAGATTAACAGAATAGAGATTTTGGTTTAATTTCCTAGAAAATGATTGTCTAATTATCAACTAATTTGCAGTACCAGTAGAAAATTACCATTGACAATTCTGTTATTCTAATGTCAGGCATTACCATCATCTGGCACCGTGCATGGTTGTTCTATGATTCTGTGATGGACTATTGTTTCTTTACATTTTATAAAATATTTTCAAATAGGATGGCTAAAGTAGTTTGTGGTTACAACACATGGTCTTGTTACTTAATTCTGTTGTGAAAATATTCATTGAGACCAAGATAAATTCTAGTGTCCAGTCCTACTTTGCTAATAAAGTGATTTATCATTCTGATGCAATGAAAGTACATAGTGGGGGGGAGGGGGTTTTGTATACACCGTCCATCAAAATTATTTATAGCTTGTTTTTGATTGATTGACAGCTGTCAATCATGCCACCCACTTACACTCAGTGCTCTACATGGTCTTGCACCTCCCTACCTAGCTGAACTCCTACACTCATACAGCCCCACCCATACACTCCGCTCTTCTGATGCAGGTCTCCTCTCCAACATGACACCATATGAGAATAGAGCTCCTAGAACAGACCTGAACAACAAGCTCTCCCTACATATAGGCCACTTCAGTCTTCTACACTGCTTAGGACATAACAAAACGGTTATTAATACAATATGTATCTGATTTGTTACTGTGTAAATACATTTGTATGTAATGCTGGGATGAGGTGTTAAAATAGTTGAAGTTGTTTTTATTTTGTTAAACTTGGTAGAATGATTTTGTGTTTTTATTCTTATCACAATTGCTTTCACCTTTTTCATTTACAGTCTGGACAAGGATTCCTATAAATCCTTTTGTGATTCAATCCAGAGTAAATAGCCCTCAAGGAATAAAACTCGATTGAAATAAGATGACAAAAGCCAAATGTCCTCAGTAATACAGTTGTCATCAGATCAGTCTGACTGATATTTGAAACAGTGTAAATAGAAGCAGAAATGTGATGCACTCAGCTGTGTTGTGTGCTGTTGTGTGTCTGTGCAGGTTTGTTTAATGATGTCATTCAGAACTCCTCTTCTAACTCTCACTCTCATCACTTTGTTCATGTCTCTGGGTAAGACTGCAATCTTCATCAAAAGTTTATTATATAAAGATTAATAAGTTAAAATATAAAGATTTTCTGACACAGTGTTCCCATTTAGTTAATTTACATTGGTTACCAAAGCCCCCACATCTCCCACACCACTGCTACAGAGCTTGCTGAGTGCTTTGTGGTTTTTCTCAAGTTTAGGGCAGTCTTAGATTAAGAGCACACTGTGGTAAGATTAAAATTCACAACCCCACTATAACTACAAAGTGCAGATATATTTTTGTTTGTTTTTCTCTTTATTCAACCTCATATATTATGTGACTGAGCGTTAAGTTGTTCAGAGTCACTAGTGTCCACTTCTCCCAAGCTCCTCCCCCACCCTGCTACAAGCTCTTCTCACTTTGTGGTTTAGCTCAGAATCAGCTCAGAGTTCTGCAGTAGCTGCTGGAGTTAGAGAGGAGAGAAGTGAAGCTGTAAGATAACTCCCACTCTCTTATGGGGCCCAGACTCTTCTATTGACCTCTTGTATGCATTATATGTTTCAGTGGCTTTTGGAACAGAATGGAGTGTGAAGTACAAACAAACTGAAATATGTGCTTTAAAGGGGTCCACAGTGTTTATCAATGACAGTTACACATACCCAGCAGGGCTGGAAGTCAAAGAGGAATTTTGGGTTAAAGAGCCATTCGATAGAGAACAGGACACACCTGTATATTGCAGACCCACTAAGGACTCAGGCAGAGTGCAGTGTTATGTAGATAAACAGCAACATTTCTCCCTCAAACTGATTAATGTAACGAAGGAGGATGAACATGACTATCGCTTCAGAATCAAAACAAATGTAGCCAAACAAAAATGGCTGGGAGATCTTGTCAAGATCACTGTCACAGGTAGGTTACATATTGAATTCCCCATTTTCTAATTGTGATGCATAGTGTCCTTTACTCAGAGGAATATGAGTAGTGAAGTTTATTAATGCCTATTTTTAACTATGATGCACATTCTCACTTCATGCAAAGGCGTTTGAGTTTAATTAAGCTGATTATTGAGAGTTGTTAAACTGAATAAGGGTTACTCTGATATATTAGCTGTACTACTCAATTTGTACTACACACTTTGTTTCTCTCTTTTCTTTAAATAAAATCCAAGACAGTTTCATCACAGCAGAATAATTTTCTTAATTGCTTGAAGTTTCCCTGTATGATTTAAATTGTGATGGACTTCCAGTTGTTTCGTTTGATGATTCTCTCATTGTCTTAGAGCTCCTTGTTAAAACTCTTCTTGAAGTAATAGAGAGAGAAGCAGCAGTTCTGACGTGTACAACCAGCTGCAGTTTGACTGACAGTCCAACATTCATCTGGTACAAAAATGGATGTCGTTTATCCTCCAGTACAAACCCACTCCACCTGCAGCCAGTCAGCAGTGAGGATGCAGGCAGTTATATGTGTGCTGTAAGAGGATATGTACATCTCCCCTCTCCTGCTCAAACTCTCACGGTCAGATGTAAGTTTACATAGTTTCATTTTGCTTTCATACAATACTTCCAATATTTACATAAAATCAAATGTGAAACAAATGAATTACTGAATAAACATCCTAAGATCTTGCACTGCCAGTGAAATAATTTTATTACCTGCATAATAAAAGATAAATATTACATTTAAAGCAATAATGTCTACTAATAGATCCTCCAAAGAATGTGTCAGTGTCCATCAGTCCCTCTGGTGAAATAGTGGAGGGCAGTTCAGTGACTCTGACCTGCAGCAGTGATGCCAACCCACCTGTGCAGAACTACAACTGGTTCAAAGAGAAAACATTATTAGGAAAAGAAAGCACACACATTATTCTTAATATCAGCTCTGAGGACAGTGGAGAATACAAGTGCAAGTCCAGTAATGAACATGGATCAAAATACTCATCTGTAATACTGAATGTTATGTGTAAGTTAATGTTTACTTTGTACAGTTTGAAATTCTGTGTTTTGTAAAGTTACAGTAAAGAAAATACATTCTCTGATGATTAAATCATGCCATTGTTTCCTGGTTTTTAGATCCTCCAAAGAATGTATCAGTGTCCATCAGTCCCTCTGGTGAAATAGTGGAGGGTAGTTCAGTGACTCTGATCTGCAACAGTGATGCCAACCCATCTGTGCAGAACTTCAACTGGTTTAAAGAAGGAAGAACCTCACCTGTAGGATCTGGACAGAATTACAGAGTTCTACAGAGTGGATTCTACTATTGTGCAGCTCAGAACCATCATGGAGCTCAGAATTCATCTACTGTGTCTGTCTTAATAAAAGGTAGCAATCAGAGAAATCAGAAATGTCCTAATAATGCAGTTAATGAATGAAAGTGTGTAGGACAGTTTATATATATTTATTTGCTTTACAGGGTAGACCTGATAGTTGTCATATTATAGCCCCGCCCCCTCCCCAAGTTTCTTGGTGTGTGTGTGTTCTTCTGTCTTGCCACGCCCTCTCATGTTGTTCACCTGTTCCGTGCTATGTGTAATCGTCTTCGATGTATATATGTCTCGTGTGTCGTAATATGTGTGTTGGTGTTTGAGATGTGCATAGCCTTAGAGCTTTGTCTTATGTTTTGCATGTTTTTAAAAAAAAGCATGTTTCATCGTGCCTCGTCCCCGCATCCTGCTTATCCTCGCCACAATAGTCATGATACAAGAGACATGATATGATAGTTGTGATATGAAATTTCCATAGACTTGATTCAATGATTTGATTTTTGTTAATATATTTTGTTATTGCTGTTATGCATACGTGCATGTGTACGTGTGTGTGTGCATGTCTGGATCTCTCAGCAGGCTCTTCCATCATTCTTAATATAGCTGTCGGAGTAACAGTGTGTGGGCTCTCTGCTCTTCTTGTGCTGGCATTCTGGATGAGGTGAAGAAATTTGTGACCAACTTCCTTGAGTAGAACAGGTTTCAGCAATTAATTATGTCTGTGCTGGCAATATTTGATAGTTTGTGTTCTATGAGCAGGAGGAATAGGAGTAAGAGAAAGAAATACCACAGTGCCTCTAAAAGGAGAGGGAGTGGAACAGCACCAGGTTGTCGAGAGAGAGCGCTATCCAAGGTTCTGACTCTGCATAGTGAGGGATCTCCAATGGAGATCTTCATTGTAAATCTTCACTGCCTCTTCATAAAGCCACTGTAATGCCTACATCAAGGCCTGCTTCTGCTTCCTGTTTCCTACCTGCGTCTTCTCTGCAGAATGCTGACCCTGATTCTACGGATGATGCATACACAGCTCTTGAGTTGAAAGTCAGACCCTCTGATAATTTATATGATGTACTTGCTGTAAGTATCTTCAAAAACAAAATTAGTCTTGGTTGTTGTGGCTCTTGTAGCTCACCTGGTAGCACAGGTAGTGTGAGGTGTTAAAAACACTGAGGTGGTAGTTTTGATTCCCAGGCAACATTTGTTGTGTGGTTCCAACAAACATGTAATTCTAGACAAGAGTGTTTGCTGTGAATGCTTTACTTTCATATGTGCTTTTTATTGCCACCTTTACACAGACTGTTCACCCCTGTCCTGATGATTTGAACACAACCACCTGTCCTGTGTATGAGAACATCACAGTAAGTTCAAGCTGTTTCATTCCACTTGAAAAGGTTTTATTATACTTGAGAAAACTGAGGAAGTGAGTAAACTGGATAACACCACCCAGAACCTATTTAATTCCACACATTGATGGTTTATTTGGAACATGTCATGTTTGGTTACTAAAGAGAGGGATTACTATAATGCAGATCTTTCTCACATTGCATACAACACTGTCAAGAATTAGCTCACTTTATGCTTCTACGAAAAACCTTATTTATTAGAGACACAATATAGGTATACAAAAACAGCTCTTCTGTTGCCAAGCACAAATGTCTAACCATCATCTATCTATGGTCATTTACTGACTATATGAATGAACTTGATATTCTTTTAGGTGGCAGGCCACTAAAAGTCCAGCAGTGACACTGATACTGCTGTGTTTTGCATATGAACATGCCACTACCATATGAGCATCACCGCTGTGATCAAAATAGGCTGCCCCCCAGTGGCCATACCCAGTGCTGCAGCCATCCTGTGTAGGGTTGAGCTGTTAAGAGCTGAGTTAGATCGTGGCTGATAAATAGTGCATGACAGGTACAATCATTGGCAGTGACAGTGTACATTACTAAGAATTAGATCCTGCTGAGTTTCTCCATTATTATAACTATATGTTTATAAACCATAACTGTAACTATATGATTATACCATTAAAACTGACAAACAGAATGACTGACAAGTGCTATATCAGTATGAAGTTACTTAAGTTACTTAGGTGCTAGAATGAAGTGTATTAGTGAGGAGTATTATTGAACTATTTAAATGCATGGCTGCCAGTGTGTGTGTGTGTGTGTGTGTGTGTGTGTGTGTGTGTGTGTGTGTGTGTCCATGTGTGTCTGTGTATGGATTAGTGTTTGGTATGTATGTGTGTGTTTAAATTCTGCTCTAGCACACTTTCATTTGTACTCTCATTCTTCTTGCAGACTTTGAGAAAACAATACAGAGACCATAGCAATAAAAAGCAATAAACCATAAAACACAGTCTACATGAAAAATATATATATGTGTGTGTGTGTGTGTGTGTGTGTGTGTGTGTGTGTGTGTGTGTGTGTGAGAGAGAGAGAGATTGTTGGGTGAAATGGCTGAAGGTATGACTACCATATTTTATTGCATGGATCTGGGTCAAGATGTAAAATTCCACATTTTTCAGTCAGGACTTTTGAATAACACAAATATATAATTTTAATAACACAAATATCTAATTTTGAGGATTTGCCATATTGCTGTTTCTGTTGTAGAAATAAAAAAATGTATTTCCTTACCTAATACCGATGTAATTAAACATGATTATTTGAAGATTATTTTAAGATTTGCATGAATAAATGAAAGATGCCCTGACCTTTTATGAAAGTAATCTGTTTTTTTTTTTTGTTGTTGTTGTTTTGTTTTTTTTTTGGGGGGGGGGGGGGTGTTTTTTTGTGTGCATGTGTCTTACCAGGTTTGCAACCTGGTATTATAGTGAACTTTGACTTGGGTTTCATTGTCTCACCACACTCATGTGTTCACTGAAGTTGACTGAAGTTGTAGAGGAAGGTGGAATCTCTGGGTGTAGAATCTCTCCGGCGGCCCGACCTGATGTCCTTTCACTTATAATCACCACAATGATCTCACAACATTGTCCAGCCGTACATCAGGCCCATCTGGTGCACAGCAGAAACACAACTGTGCAACACAAACAACTATCCGCACCAAGATATGATGAAGAGCACGCCAGCTACTTCATTTGCAGCTAAAGGTTTTTTTGTGTATGTGTATAACAGATATAATATATAATGTATAACAGCTGGTCCTGAGATAAAGCTGTGCTTCAGTCAATCAGTCATCACTGTAATGTATATATATTTTGTACATAAAATCTCATAGCAGTGAAAAGTTTCTCATAGTCTGTGGTACCAGTGTGAACATTCTCATAGTCTGTGGTACCAGTGGGCATATTCTCATTGTCTAGCTCAGTGTTAGCTTCTGGAGTCTGATTCTGGCTCACTGAGTTCTGGTTTCCAAATTGATCCCCCTCATAGTCAGACACCTCAAACTGTGGACAGATAACAGAGAAAACTTCTTAACACACTAGGGTTAGAGACTTCATTTGGGGATCAGTATTTCACAAAGCCAATTATTTATAAACTAAATGAAGACATAATAACATTCTTCATATATCATGATGTTTTTTTTATGACTTGAATATGTTATTGGCTAACCCCCTCGTCACTCATCTGTCCTCTTCCTGGATGACACCAGGACATCACCAAAGGCTCTAAAAGGGGGTGGGTACATACTGGATAAAAGAAAACAGGTCAATGAAAAAGATTCAGATATTCTGTTTTCATTCATTTTTGTTTTATACAGTGAATTTAACAAAATATATTGTCTAAAATCAGCTTCACAGTACACAGGTCTAGACCACACATGGGGTGTAAGGAAGAAGCCTCGGGATTACCAAACTGAAGAGCTAAACTGTGTCTCTTAGGTCAAGGCTAGAGAGTAATGCGCACACAAACACATGAAGTATAGAAATGTGAAGACCACATTACATAATAAAATGTGATGAATGAATGTGTCATTAAGATCAAACAGACTGAAATCTATAAAAATGTGCCTGCAGTCTAGATGTCCAAGCAAATGTGTGTGATTCTACAGAAAGTCTTACCCTTGTAATGTAAGGACAAAAACATAAGAATCCAAACCACAGACGTCATCAACAGGACACACAGTGAGACAGTGAGATGAAGCTGCCAAACTGTCAAAAGAAACACACGTCTTCTTTTACTCTTTTAATTTTAAAAGCTTACCATCCAAAACTTTAAGGATGACATCATTAAATGTGTCCCTAAACATTCTGTCCACCTCACACCAGTATTTACCAGAGTCTGCCCTCTCCAGTCAAGTGATACTCACAGTGAAGTCTGTCCCTTCATCCATCAGGCTGTATCTCACATTGGATGGCTTATCTGAGTCAACAAGGACGTCCTCAGCTCTTTGACAAGGATCCTTACAGAAGTACTTCCTGTTATCTTGAACCCACTTATGAGTACACTTAAATGTGATTGACTCTCTTTAATATTCAATGATTGTAACCCCAGATGTTTTGTATCTTGTTGTTGTCAAACAAGGTTACAATGCACAAGGATGTAAATTTGTCAATTTTGTCACCCACTGCTTTCCTTCAAACACTGTAAGCTTCAGAAGGGAGGAACAACTTACCTGAGAGAAAGAGACAGATAACAAGATGAGTAATCTTCATCATTGTCATCATTGACAGCCTCCTGCAGTCCTGCTACAGCTCCTGACTGAAATGTGTGAAAGCAGAGACGTGGTGAGACACACCCAAACACACAAACACACATACACACACACACACACACACGCACACACAGATGTACACACAGGCACACATACACACACACACACACACACACACACACACACACACACACACACACATACACATGCACACACAGATGTACACACAGGCACACACACGCTCACCCTTAGGGGGTTTATAAGCACAGGGTTATTTCGCCATCTGCTGGACAAAAACTGGTTTGGCAGTTGGAAGACTTTATAGAACATAAATCTGAAAGTTGTTAAAGTTTTGTTGTCCTTGTTATTTCTTGCACTACATTACTTACATACGTGGCTTTTCTTTGTAAAATGTCAACATGTCTGTTTCTGCTGTCTGAGGTACTCACTAAGCACTTCTTCACTTGAGGCCAACATCCTGGTGTACTGGATCTTGATTGTTTCATCTTGGATAGTGGCTCTGACACTCACTAGTCCTCAGCCTCTTTCCCCTTAGTGTATAGTCTCAGAGTGATGGATTTGGACTGAAACCCTCTGTGCATTGTGAGGAGTTTCCTTGTTTTGATGTCAGTGGCTTTTATCTCCTCATTAGGCCAGCTAATTATGCCAGCGGGGTGTCTGATGACTGGTAGATCATCGGTGTTCATAGCTCAGATCTCGTTCCTCCTATTCAGCTGAATTCTCAGGACTGGCCTCACTCATACGTCCACACTTATCAGATCTGTATGACATTCCGATGTCACTGCTGTATATCCTGAGATGTATTAGTGAGTCAATGTCTCTTTCACTTCTGGCATACAGCTTGATATCATCCATGTAGTGGAGGTGTGGCTCTTGTTGATAATTTTACTAATTATTTACTAATAATTATTTACTAATAATTTTCTATAGTAGTCACTTGATGGTACCTCCTGTTATTGGCGTTTTATCAACTGGTACTTGGATGGAATTGCCCCCTTTCTGGGGGCTCTTCAGGATCAGGAGTGTTTGGCCTTCAGTTAATCATTCAAGGTGGGTTCCATCCCTAAGCAACTGATTCACACACACACACACACACACACACACACACACACACACACACACACACACACACACACACACACACACACTTGCAGTCACATTAAATTGTGCTTAAAAGCCAAAACTATAGCCACTATGATGCTACAATTATCAATTGGATTACAGAAACAACCATGTTTTTAGTTATATCGAATATATATTTTCAGTAAATATCAAGTTCTTTGCTTTGTTTGTAAAAGTAATTGGATTTATTATATTTATTAATAATTTTACTAAAGTAAAAGTAATCTAAGTCAAATTTAAACATCAGCCACTATCAATAACATCAGCTACCATCAATACTAAACTTGTCATTGTCTACCATTTTTTTAAAATGATGTGAGTAGATTTATTAGAATAGCTCCTCCCTTTCCATTTTGCAATGCGTTATGGGACAATAGTGTCCTTCCAAACCATACACAAAAATGACTGGTTCTATGCAATTGGGATACATCCATTAGAACCATCCAACTGTTAGAGACACTTGTAATGACAGCCTGCTCAAAACTACTTTGAAACATATTGTGTCAGCCAGCTTCAGTTGCGTAATTTGATTTGATTTTATTACAGTAGTGGAACTGACATGACTGATCATGACTTACTGATCCTTATATTCTGAATTGCTCCTAATTTTCTGAATATTGGTGGGGCGGGGGGTTACATAATGAGAAATTTCAATTAAACTCTCTGTACTCACATTTAAACAGCAGTGAAACTGTTCTGCCAATAAGTTTAAGCAATTAATTATTTTCCCACCAGAGGGTGCAAGAATGCATTCTTCAAGAGAAGAACGTTTGATTATCATCTCCCTGATAACGCAGGCTGCCCATCTACATCCTGTTTACATTTGGTCTGAAAAACAGACCCATAAATTGAAGAGTAGAGATACACTGGTTACCAAATCCCCCCACATCTCCCACACCACTGCTACAGAGCTTGCTGAGTGCTTTGTGGTTTTTCTCAAGTTTAGGGCAGTCTTAGATTAAGAGCACACTGTGGTAAGATTAATATTCACAACCCCACTATAACTACAAAGTGCAGATATATTTTTGTTTGTTTTTCTCTTTACTCATCCTCATATATTATGTGACTGAGCGTTAAGTTGTTCAGAGTCACTAGTGTCCACTTCTCCCCAAGCTCCTCCCCCACCCTGCTACAAGCTCTTTTCACTTTGTGGTTTAGCTCAGAATCAGCTCAGAGTTCTGCAGTAGCTGCTGGAGTTAGAGAGGAGATAAGTGAAGCTGTAAGAGAACTCCCACTCTCTTATGGGGCCCAGACTCTTCTAATGACCTCTTTCATGCATCATATGTTTCAGGGGCTTTTGGAACAGAATGGAGTGTGACGTACAACCCAAATAAAAGATGTGTTTTAAAGGGGTCCATGGTGTTCATCAATGGCAGTTACACATACCCAGCAGGGCTTGATGTGAACGAGGAATTTTGGGTCAAAGTGGATTTCAATCCACAAGAAGACAAGCCTGTATATTGCAGACTGACTAATGACTCAGGAAGGGTCCAGTGTTATGTAGATAAACAGCAACACTTCTCCCTCAAACTGATCAATGTAACGAAGGAGGATGAACATGCCTATCACTTCAGAATCAAAACAAATGTAAGTGATTAAAAATGGCTGGGAGATCCTGTTAAGATCAGTGTCACAGGTGGGTTAAATCTTTAAGTCCCAGTTTTCTAACTGTGATGCATAGTGTCCCTTTACCCAGAGAAATTTGAGTCTTGAAGTTCATTAATGCCTATTTTTAACTATGATGCACATTCTCACTTCATGTAAAGGAGTTTGAGTTTAATTAAGCTGATTACTGAGAGTGGTTAAACTGAGTAAGGGTTACTTTGATATATTAGTTGTACTATACAATTTGTTTTGCTTTTATTTTTTAACAAATTCAAGACAGTTTCATGACAGCAGAATAATTTTCTTAATTGCTTGAAGTTTTTCTGGATGATTTAAAGGCTGTCTAATTGTGATGTACTTCCATTCGTTTGGTTTGATGATTCCCTCATTGTCTTAGAGCTCCTTGTGAACACTTTTCTTGAAGTAATAGAGAGAGAAGCAGCAGTTCTGACGTGTACAACCACCTGCAGTCTGACTGACAGTCCAACATTCATCTGGTACAAAAATGGACGTCCTTTATCCTCCAATGCAAACCCACTGTAAGAGGATATGAACATCTCCCCTCTCCTGCTCAAACTCTCACGGTCAGAGGTAAGTTTACAATGTTGGTTTCATTATATGATTATCTGATTATTGCTAAGTTCATTTCATTGCCAATTTCAGTTCATTTCTCAATTAAAATGTAAATACAATGAGGTAGTAGTCTTATTAGAATTATATATATATTCTTTACTTTGAGTACATGAGGCATTTCATTACTATAAAATGCATTAGCCTCATGGTGTTATTGTCTGATTTAAGATGAAGACATTAGTAATGGTGGGACAACTATACAACATCTCCAAAATCAGCTCTTAGAACAGTAGAGAATACAAGTCCATTAATGAACCTGGATATAAACACTACGCAGCTGTAACTCTACATGTCTTTGCACCACTGATTGATGCAGATTATGCCTGTAGTCTGTAGTCTGTAGCCTGTAGTTGGTGTCCATCAGTCCCTCTGGTGAAATAGTGGAGGACAGTTCAGTGACTCTGACCTGCAGCAGTGATGCCAATCCACCTGTGCAGAACTATAACTGGTTTAAAGAAGGAGGAACCTCACCTGTAGGATCTGGACAGACATATAACATCACTATCAGCTCGAATAGCAGCGGCTGGTATTACTGTGTAGCTCAGAATGAACATGGGATGATGAAATCAGCTTCAATAGATGTCACTTTAAAGGGTGAGACAGACAGACAGTTATGTTTCATTTTTCATTCATCAGTTCATTTACTTATTCCTTTGCTAATCAAATTACAAAAGCCCTATATTGTGTTTATGAACAATAGTGTGTGTATGTCTGTTTCTCTCAGCAGGTCACTTCTACGTTTTGCCTGTAACTGTTGGAGTCAGCCTCTGTGAGATTGTACTTCCTCTGTCAATAGTTTTATTTGTGAAGAGAGAAAGTTTAAGAAGGAAAAGTGAAAGATGTTAATATAAATTACATGAATAAACGATAACTTAATAGTACCTTATTTCAGTTCCTTTCCAAAAGCACTTTATTAATATGGAAAATCTTTAAAATATGACTAATATCATAAATACAATAATATGAAAAATAATGTTTATTCTCTGTTTTCTGTTAGGATGAACACTGACATTTGGGGATTTTTGAGCTCAGAGGCAAGAGGCAAAAGAGAAACACAGATGAATCTGATTATGGGGTGAGCTATCACAGAAATCCAGATATATTTGTCAATAAGGAGTCTTAACCCTGCTAAAGAGTTCATAGAATTCATGTCATGACAAATCAGAGCCTTGAAATGACAGTGTCAGTCTTAGTTCAGTAGCTTTAGCTCTTCTTTATGTCAGAGTGAGAGCTCCATTTTGTCAACAACAAAATAACATTGGTGGAAAAACTCCAGTGGAACCTTAACTATTAAGCTATTCAGTGTTTCTCATTAAACTGCACATCATTAATTCTGTGCTTCACAGAACGCCAGCCTCAAGCCCTGTCCTACCTGTGACACTTCCACATCCAGCTCTCCTGTGTATGAGATACTGCAGTGAGTTCATCATATCAGTTACATCACAGTTATAGAACTCTGTTAGAACTCTAGAATCTTGATAGCACTCTAAAATCTTTTTTGAGATGGGTTGTGTAAAGCTCTTGTCATTTTTACTGAATACTGGATGAATACAGCTTTCTTACATTATCCTGACTGTAGAATCCAGAGGAATATATTATTAAGTTTAGATATGGCAAAATATGCAGGGTTTTTTTGCATTTCTTTCAGTTTGTTAAGCCATATGAAGATGTGTGTGTGTGTATTTTGTTATTCCAAATGTCCTTGTGATCTGATATTCTTTCCTTTGTTTCCTTTTATAGGCCTTAATGAAACATCACTAAGAGAATTATCACTGAGAAATCAAACTTGCAGCTGTATCCCAATGCAGTCAAAAGAGTGAGAGATATAGAGGGGAAGAGAGATGCATGATCACATGTATAGTACACAAGTATTGTTTCTTTCAAAAGAAAAGCTTTTCAGTGTTTTACATTAATAATGAATGCAAAAAATGTTGTAGCCTTTCATTATTTTTGGAATTTTGGAAAATAACCTTGTTCTTATTTTGACAATCTAAATAATTAATACACCTAAATAAAAATCTAAATAATTTATTTGTTCATTCAATTTTTATCTTGTCCATTAATTTTAATCTAGTTAAAATACTTGAATGCAGTTTCCTCAAAAGCATCAGGATGTTCATACCTTGTTCAGGACGTGTACTCAGGGATTCTCACTCTAGCAATCTGGACTACAATGAAAATAGAACAAAATAATGTAAGGTGATCTTGAACTCAGGTGATGATGCCAACGGCCTGCTGGGTGAGCAACCACACTCTCATGATGGGCCCGTGTGCAGAACAGTTAGCTCGTGGAACAGGTAAACAAGAAAAGTAAATAACCAAAAGGCATGGAGTCGAACCCCAGCCATTTTGTTGCGAGGTGAACAAGCTCCCGCTAGACTGCAGCGGCCATAAAACAACCTGCCCGTATATCGCTCTTCAAAGGAATGGAGGACAACAAAACTAGAGGGAAAGAAAAACTAAACACCACACTGAGCTTTGGAAAATGCAGAACCAACCACACCATGGGAAGGATGGCAGCCCCAATGCCCTGGGGAAAACCAAACTAAAAACTTCCTAAACAAAACCAAAAATAAGGAGTTGTAATGGCTAAGGGGAGCTTTGGAAGAGAGACAGATTTGAGAAGGAAAACTGGAGAAGGGACAGAACATGTACAAACACAAACACCCTCACAACAGAAGGGTTTACAGACCTCAATACCCAAAGTTACCAGCTAGGCACATGGCTTAGAACTTTGGCAAAGATCCAGCACTGAGTGACTGGCTCACTGGGCTTATACAGACCTAGCCCAGCTGTTGGGCGTTAAGCCTGATTAGTGGTGTGCCTGACTCCAGACCTCCCACTGGTGGTTGGAGGGGACCTCGGCCTGGGACCGATCCTTACAAATAAGGTTACGAAACAACAAAAACTCTATAATGTAGGCATTAGATCCACACCACCAGCACCTATAAGACTGACACCTCTAAGTCAGGTACAAAAACCAATTGCTCTAATCTCTTTATCATGGACTTATTAGCTAATAGCTGATGGCTTATTGAAAGACACTCTGACCTGCTAGTTACATTAAAAACAGGAGCATTTCCAGCAATGGAGAGAGTCTGGCTTGCATATTTACCCTTGTAAAAAACAAAAACATGCAAAAAAAAACCCCAGGGTTCCATTGGCTCAGGTCTTGCAACAATAGAACAAAATACAAGGGTCTTGTGTGGAGCATCCATTAGTTCTGTTGGAGTTAATGGGCTGCCCATCTCCTGCCCACAAAACCTTCCCTCAGTGTGTTACATGTGTCAGTGGAATACGCTTTCACCATCCATTTGTGATCATTTCCAATTTACATTTTAATCTTCTGGGTTGTGACATAATGTCTAAATTAAGCATGATAATCATGGGTCATAATATAATGACCTCTCTGGTTAATGATCTTTCTATTTGTGATTCTACTTATACCTGCACTCAGTTCTGCCTTCTCTGTGAGTTGAATACCAAGGTCAAGTGGGTACAGGGTCTAGCTGGCACCTACACCCCCCATGTCATGTAGGCAATACCTGCTCTTGCCTGAAAAGGAGAACAGTGTCAACATCATGGACTTTCTGCTGTCAGAGGAGTTCTGACACCTATTGTGCCCCCTTATAACACTCTAATCAATCCAGTTTGCAAACCAGATTGGAGGAGGTGGCATTTCACACAAGATTTGAGAAAGGTCAATGATCTTGTCATCCCTCGCTTGTACTGGACATCTCTTGTATAATAAATATAATTACACACACACACACACACACACACACACACACACACACCACACACACACACACACCACCATGGTTGATGTTTGTTCTGCTTTCACTAGCATCCCTGTGCATGTAGACACAGCCCATTTTTGCACTTACATTTAGAAATAAAAAAATTGTCTTGCACTAGCATGGACTCAGACTAGGTTGATGGGGCTTACAGACCTGGGGGATTCCTATTGGAACTTATGGCACCAGGTCTTCCTGTGTGCTCACACTCTGTGGTTGCTGCTGCTGCTGCTGAGAAAATACTAGTCATCAGATCACCAAGGTGTTAAACACAGCAGCCACACAACATGACAGCTCACAGGTGTAGTGATTATGAAACATTTTGACATGAACTCGTAGTTTGACTGTTAAACACTCTTCTCTGCAGGGCTCTTCAGCCTTCATGCTGCATCAAACGCTTTCTCTCCTGAATTCAGCTTGGACACTGGAGGAACACAGTGGTTTGCTCTTATTCATGCATGTTATTCATCTGTTCAAGGATAAGCCCCTCACTATGTACACACACAGTCGACATGCATGTGGTGTCTCCCATGATTTCTGATGGATTTGGCCACAGAACCGGTTTAGGGCAGTAGAGGGAAAGATCATATCACATTCCACTCTCATTGCAGCCTGACTGCAAGCTTCCCAGTCATTTAGCAGTTATCAAAGTAACAGGATATGACACCCCAACCATAAGCAACGAAGCAGAGCGTTACTAGCTGATTCAGCAGAAAAATATTATTATGATGATTGATCAATTTTCTAAATGGCCTGAGGTATTCCTGAGTGCAAAGGAAAATGTGAGAACAATAGTAAGAGTTGTGGCAAGAGATATAATAACTATGTATGGAATACTGCCTTCTAATAACAGTGATAAGGGCCCAGCATTCACATCAAGAGTCACTCAGCAGCTCTGCAAATATCTGTGCGTATATATCTATGATCGACTGGAGGTTTCACATCCTCTACTGCCCTCTGTCATGAAAATGTCTCCTTTCAAAGTTTTGATGGGAAGACCATTTCCCATGTTGTGGGTAAAGGGCCAACCAGGCCCCATGCTAGCTGGTAATTTACACACAATTATCTCTGATTGTACTGTAGCACTCCTTGATATTCTCACCAGATGGCAAAGTGCTAATCGAATGTTTGCTTCCTAGGAGATTTGTTGAGGCTCACTACACACAATCTGCTACTGTTATTGTGATAATCCAAACAGCTGTACTAACTGATGCTCAGCCTCAGTTGATATATGCTAGTAGATTAAAGAGGCCCCCAGTTAGGGTGTACTATTGTCTCTATGTGTGTTTTGTTGTATGTCTGTATGCAGGTAATCCATGGCGAATCTTATTATGCTGATGTTCAGACTGAAGGGCCTCCTATGGTGCAAAGGAAACATCGTGTGTGCATTGTCCCTGGAAATAGCTGTAAATGTGACACAGCACCAGTACTGTGTGGCGTGCCTCTCCCTGTCCAGCAGATGGAAAAACACCCCAATGTACCTGTTGTTAAATGGGTCATATCCGCATATGGAATCACCCTTCTGCTAGAACTCCATCCCCCATTCTGCTGTTCCTGGGAAAGTCACACTGTCACCACACCATCAGTGTCATTTCACTTAACAACACGAGGATGTCAGAGTTGTTCGATGTAAACTACGGGCATTTGCACTGGCTCCTGTTTGGACTGGATCCTGGCTCCTGTTAGATAGCTGTGTACTCAATACCTCATGTTTCTAAATAACTTGGCTTGTTATTACTACTAACAAAGGATGATTGGGCAGTGGTTAAATCCCTTAACCCGCAAGTTGTACTCAGTCATAATTGTAAGTCACTTTGTATAAAAGTGTCAGCTAATTGTAACTGATTTAATAAATGGCAAAGGTGATTTCATATTTTTGTAAATAATCTGCATATCACTTCCAGGAGAAATTAATATTTGCCACATGTAAAAGGTGTGGTCAGACCAGGAAATTCCTCCAGATAAACTGGCCTTGACTGGAATTTTTTGCCTTTTTATTCTCTGTTGTTATTCTGCTACAGTAAAAGGCAGCAAAGTAAGAATAAAATGTATCTGTTTTCTCTCTAAAAGTAAGAGTAAAATGTAAAGCAAAGTAACAATAAAAATAAAGAATAAAGAATAAAAGAATATTAAGAATAAAAATAAAAGAGTAAGAATAAAGCAAAGTAAGAATAAGAATCTGTTTTCTCTCTATGCATGCTTGCAAGTATAAGAAATAATGCTGAGCTAAGTCCACATATTCTGCTACCATGTAACTTCTTCATTTGATGCCTGCTTTGCTTGCCAAAGACCACATTTGCCTTTGTTATTGTTCTTCCTCTTTTTTCCCTGTGCTTGCTCTTCTTGTCAAACACAGGCAGTCTATAAATTACACATGCTATCTAACTACAAACTGACTCTGTGTCTCACTGCTGCTCAGACGCTCTCTTCAGGTGCCTGAGGTTCACAATCTGGATGCAACCAGATTCCTCACTAAGAACTGACCAACCAAATACTTAACATCATATATACACTGTGCCAGTTAAAACACTCAGATGTAGTTCCCCCCAAAAGGACGTGTTCTCAGAGATTCCCACTCTAGAAGTAAATTAAATTTTGACAGCGTCATGTTACGTCAGGATTGACCAACCAATCTGAATGGACTTACACACATAAACAGGGATGTTAGAGTATGACAGAAAGAGGAGTGTGCAGAGCTACTCGTTTGCAGCTTTTTAATAAAATATTCAAAAACTGAGAAAATGCCCTTAGATTTCATTACGATGCTTTGGAGGAAACTGCATTAAAATAAATGGACTAAATGAATGAATGAATGAAGGGATGAGTGAATGAATGAATGAATGAATGAATGAATATAGTATTAAAATAGTAGTGACTATTTTTTATTCGCATGAGGTTCATTTAATTATTTAGATTAGCAAAATAATAAGGTTATTTTTCATCCTTGCAATAAAAATGCAAAGGACGCTTTTATTTTAATATTTTCTGAGTATTAATCATTAATGTAAAACACTGAAAAGCTTTTCTTCTGAAGGAAACTACATGTTAAATTTATTCTTCCCCTCTCTATTTCTCACTCTTTTGACTGCACTGGTGTCACGTATGGGCCCCCTTCTGGCATCCCTGTTTACATGATTTCCCTGTCATGTCTTTGTTTTCCTTTACTTCCTGGTTGTTGCGTTCCTTAGTTTCGTTTTCTCCATGCCTGTCATTCCTTTTACCTGTTCCTCTTTCCCAGTGCTTGTTTTGGTTTAATCTGTTCCGCTCTCTGGTCTGTATCTCCACCTGTAATGATGTTCGCCTGTGACCTGGTTAGTTTATAAGTCTTGGTTATTTAAGCCCTGGCTTTGTTTTGTCTTCCAGTTTGTCGGTTATTTTGGCATGTTCGGTTAAGTTTCTAGTTGTTGTCACTGTCACTGACCTTGTCATTGTTTTGCTGTTTGCTTAGTTCGTGTGTTAATTTGTCTCAGTGTTTTCCCGTGTCTCTGTTTGTTAGCCTCTCATGTTTTGTTTCCTTTGTTCATTAAAAGCCTCCTGCGTTGGCATTTTGCTTCTCGCCTAGTAAACGTTACTGCAGTAAACGTTACAATTGGGCCATAG
This sequence comes from Electrophorus electricus, assembly GCF_041902795.1. Taxonomy (NCBI): domain Eukaryota; kingdom Metazoa; phylum Chordata; class Actinopteri; order Gymnotiformes; family Gymnotidae; genus Electrophorus; species Electrophorus electricus. The sequence continues at coordinate 3,530,054 of NC_137514.1, read as the reverse complement.
CTGCAAGTTTGATATTTCTCAGGGATGATTCTCTTAGTGGTGTTTCCTCAAGGCCTATAAAAGGACACACAGGAAAAAATATCAGAATACAAGGATATTTGGAATAACAATGGACACACACACACATGCACGCTCATTCAAATGTCATAACAAAATGAAAATAAAATCACATTTTTGTGTTATCTAAAATTAATAATAATCTATTCCTGCAGATTCTATATAGTTATGACAATGTAAAGTAGCCTAATACTAAGAAAGCTGTGTACTGTATATTTCCAGTATTCATTAACTTGTTTTTTGTACCTTTTTTCTAAATAAACTACAGCTCCTATTTAACCGCCCATCACAAACACAAAAGATGTAAAGAAAGGTTTGGAAGCCAAATGAATAACCTTTTGTTGAACAATTTGTTGAATTCCAGTAGAATTTTCACCAGAAAGGTTTGACTTCATTTTGAGCTGTAGCTTAAACCGCAATCTTTTGTACTGCAAATGTGGAACACAAAACTGATTGAAGAAACCCACATGTCCACACTGATGGTTCAGCAGAAAGATGCTCGTGGGTAGACTTTGCTGAGTAGAAAAGTGTGCTTATTACTTCAGTGATCCTATTGAAAGATTAGGTGCAGCATTATTTATAATAATCTAATAAATTCAAAAATTCACTTTTTACATTCTATGAAGCAGAGAATTAAAATACAAAACAGAAAAAAGTACTTTACAGTTGTCATTTATAAATTGTTACATCCTGTTTTCATTTGATGTGTGTGTGTGTGTGTGTGAGAGAGAGAGAGAGAGAGAGAGAGAGAGAGAGAGAGAGAGAGAGAGAGAGAGAGTTCATGATAGTTGACCTGCTGTATGTCCTTGTTTCCAGTTTTGATTTTACTCTTGTCTGCTCTAATAGTTAGTCTGCAGTTGTACATTCGTATATATTCAACTTTTTCCTTTTGTTGAGTGGTCACTGGTAAGTAGGGAGTGACTGCCATTTTGTTTTGGGGTGTGGTTTGATCAGTTTTCCACTTAGGGAGTAAGTGTAGTTGTGTGTGTATTTTCTTTTGTGTAGGTTTAGTGAGTGGCTTTTTTTTCTAGTGTGGATTTATTTGTTACTTTGGCCTGGGTCACTCCTGATGTTATAGTAGTGTCACACTGTCTCTTGTACACTACACTGGCTGTCATTGAACTACTTTGGTCTGTTGCAATTTGATTTCATTTCCACTACAGACTTGTTTAGACTTTTTTTTTGGTCGCACTTCCTGTTATAGCCTGGAGCCTCGACGAGATCGTAACAAAGTGTAATTTAACATAATACATTTCACTTCATTTTACCTTAAACTTTTCCTCTTCATCAGTAAAACTATTGAGAGGAACTACAATCCCACGGAGGCCGACTCCAACAACTATAGGCAATATGTAGAAGTGGCCTGTTGAGAAACACAGACACACATACAGTATAGCAAAATTATAGTTTGTAAATATGAATGAATATGAGTGAACGAACTGATGAATGAATGTCAACAATTAAAACATAACTGCCTGTGTGTGTCACCCTTTAAAGTGGCATGTGCTGAAGCTGATTTCAGTACTGCATGTTCATACTGAGCCACACAGCAGAACCAGATCCTGGAGCTGTTGATGTTGTAACTCTGCCCAGATCCTAGAGGTGAGGTTCCTCCTTCTTTACATCAGGTGTAGTTCTGCACAGGTGGGGAGTCACTTCACTATTTCACGGATGGATAAAAAGACATTATTTGGAGAATCTAATACCCACAAAAAGTGAGAACGTGAAGAAATGAATATAGCATATTTTGCCTGAAAGGAGGAACAGGGAGACTACAGTTCTGGTAAACATCAACCAGTGATACAAAACCATGTAGTTACAGCTGTGTAGTGTCTATATAAACGTTCATTAGCTGACTTGTATTTGAACTTGCATTATCCACTGTTCTAAGAACTGATTTTGGAGATGGAGATGTATGGTTGTGCTACCATTACTAATGTTTTCACCTTAAATCAGGCATAAATAACACCATGTAAAGAACGAATTTGATAATAAAATGTCTCAAATTAAAGAGATTCTATTGTGACATCATGAAACAAGAGCAAGGTGCAAGTGAGGAGCATAATTGTTTAATCCCCAAATGCAACCAAAGACAGAAAATACATTTTTAAAGTAACTTACTAAGTAGAGCCTTTAACTTGTGACAAGGGGCCATCATTGTAACGCACTGAACTCAGGCACCTGTGGGGTTTAAATAGGCTGGAGATAAATGAGGTCTAGGTCTAGGTGATTATTCAAGTAAACAGGTGATTTGGATTGGGGAAGTGAAAGTGTGCAGTGATTGGTGGATGTGGTCTGTAAGGGCTGCTTGTGTACCAGCGAGGGTCTGATATCTATACATGTTGAAGATTTAGTGACTCTTTCGTGTTTCATTGTGTGTTTTACATTTTAACTGTGAAATTCATTTAGTAATATTTTATAGAATATAATCAAACAATGTAAACTCACATCTGACAGTGAGAGTTTGAGCAGGAGAGGGGAGATGTTCATATCCTCTTACAGCACACATATAACTGCCTGCATCCTCACTGCTGACTGGCCGCAGGTGGAGTGGGTTTGTATTGGAGGATAAAGGACGTCCATTTTTGTACCAGATGAATGTTGGACTGTCAGTCAGACTGCAGGTGGTTGTACAGTTCAGAACTGCTGTTTCTCTCTCTGTCACTTCAGAAGGAGTGTTCACATGGAGCTCTTGTACAATGAGAGAATCATCACACCATACTAATGGAGGGCTAAAACAATAAGAAGATCCTTTAAATCATGCAGGAAAATATCAGGCAAAAAATAACAGGATATTGCGGTCACCTTTAATTTGTTTACTTTAATTTGAAACTGTTTTGGCATTTGATAAAATCAAATTGTGTAGTACAAAGAATATATGAGCATAGCCCAAAATTAGCTTTAACAACTCATTAATCAGCTTAATTACCCTCAAACCCCTTTAGTGCAAATGTGCATCACAGTTAGAAAATGGTGATCATCTCACCTGTGACTTTGAGTATAATATTATGGCCCAACATAGTCATAAATGAGCTTCAACACTCAAATTCCTCTGGCCAAAAGGACACTGTGCATCACAGTGAGAAAATGGGGAATAATGGATTTAAGCCACCTATGACCTTGACAGGATCTCCCAGCCATTTTTCTTTGGGTACATTTGTCCTGAATCAGAAGTAGTAGTTACATTCATCCTCCTGTTACATTACTCAGTCTGAGACAAACAAAACTTATATCCTATCTCTGTGATCCCAAGTTCCTCTTTCACTTCAAGGTGTTTTGGATATGTATAAGTGCCATTCAAAGACAATATAGACCCCTGTAAATCACATTTCAGTTTGGCTGTACTTCATACTCTATTCTGTTCCAAAAACTCCTGAAACATACATATGATGCATGAAAGAGGTCATTAGAGGAGTCTGGGCCCCATAATTGAGTGGGGGTTATCTTATAGCTTCACTTCTCTCCTCTCTTCTGAGTTAAACCCCAAAGTGGGAGGAGCTCCATAAGCCTTGTAGCAGGTTGGGGGAGGGGATCTTCAGAATTAGCAGAAATTAGTGACTCTGTACACAGGAAATGTGGTATGTGATCATCAGAAACAAGTTTGAGTTTGAGCTAGAAGTATGTTACATCACCATTGATAAAAGCAATTTATTCAAGAATTCATAAAATTACTGTTAATTTGGCAAAGTTTTTTAGTCCAGATCATTTCAATGTATGACATGGATGAAACCACTGCTGGGTACTTGGATGAAGGTTATGGTATTCTCATGAAAATCAAGTTTATGAAGTATCAGATTGAGAATCACTTTATTAGAAACTAATATATGGTGGTCTGCAAATCACAAATGCATAAGAATTTGAACAAGCCAAAGCATTTGAAAAGTTATAAGCAGCTACACAGCAAACTTTATACTTTGATTTTAGAAACTAATAAGGGGTGGAGAAAAACAAAACAAGAAACTAAACCTGGAAATCAAAATAAAGACATGAGGCAAGTTGCCAAGGGTATCGCTATGATAGCATAGGGGAAGCATGACATGGGAGAATTACATTAGTGGAGCCTTCTAACTGTACAGAGAAATGCAGATTACATCAGCTAAAATATAAGAGGAGGCATATCCTCGCAATGGCCCACACAACCTCCTGAAAGCATCAAAACTGGATTGTGAAGTGCAGGGGGTGCTGAGTATCTACCTGTAGGCTGTCCGGGTTCACAGCTTACATTTGTGACAGACTACAATTCAAGCAATTGAGGATTAAGTGCCTTGCTCAGGGGCCTAACAGTGGCAGCTTGGCGATGTTGGGCCTTGAACCAGCAAACCTTTTTTTCATTGTGGTATTAAGTGGATGCCAGTTATATTTGACGCAGCACTCTTGAACTCAAATAAGCTCCCGCACCCTAGAGCTGCTATTTTCATAACCTTGGACAGTACTCATACTTTATACGTATGCAGTAAAATTACCCAGGCTTATCTTACACTGCCATCTAGAGAAATGTTTTTGTAATTACCTGCTTTCTGTTTTACATTCTTTAACCCACATGGATGTAACCCATCTTTCATGCAAGTCACACCAACTTATATTTACTGACTGAACTGAGGTCTGCATTTGATCTGATTCAGCTGAGGTCTGCATTTGATCTGATTCAGCTGAGGTCTGCATGTTATGAGCTGTCAAAGGGGGGATTAGCAATTACAGTGAATATATTTTCATTTTCTCTTTGTGTGGAAGGAAAGTGTAATGTTGAAAAATAATGACCAATAAAGTTGTAAATAATCAGAGGCTTATCCTTGAACAGATTACATGCATGAATAAGAGCAAACCACTGTGTTCCTCCAATGTCCAAGCTGAATTCAGGTGAGACAGAGTTTGATGCAGCATGAAGGCTGAAGAGCCCTGCAGAGAAGAATGTTTAACAGTCAAACTACTAGTTCATGTCAAAATGTTTCACAGCTGCTACACCTCTGAGATGTCATGTTGTGTGGATGATGTGTTTAACACCTTGGTGACCTCATAAGTAGTATTTTCTCAGCAGCAGCAGCAGCCACAGAGTGTGAGCACACAGGAAGACCTGGTGCCATAAGTTCCAATAGGAATCCCACAGGTCTGGAAGCCCCATCAACATAGTCCGAGTCCAAGTTAGTGCAGGATAATTGTTTATTTCTGAATGTAAAAGCAAAAATGGGCTGTATCTGCCTGCACAGGGATGCTAAAGAAGGCAGAGCAAAGATCAACCATGGTGAAGAGTGTGTGTGTGTGTGTGTGTTTGTAATTATATTTATTATACTAGAAACATCCGGTACAATGGGTGATGTCTAATTTAGACATTATGTCACAACCTAGAAGATTAAAATCTGAGTTGGGAATGATCACAAATTGATGGTGAAAGTGTATTCCACAGTCAGTGACACATGTAACACACTGAGGGAAGGTTTTGTGGGCAGGAGATGTGCAGCCCATTAACTGCCATGATGTTTAACAACAACTATTAGCTAATAAGTCCATGATAAAAAGTTTAGAGTAATTAGTTTTTGTACCTCACTTAGAGGTGTCAGTTTTATAGGTCCCGGTGGTGTGGATCTAATCCTCTACATAATGGGGTTTTATTGATTTGTAACCTTATTTGTAAGGGACGGTGCCATGCCGAGGTCCCCTCCGACCAGCAGAGGGAGGTCTTGAGTCAGGCATGCCATTAACCAGGCTTAATGCCCAAGAGCTGGGCTAGGTCTATATAAGCCCAGTGACCCAGTGACCCAGTGCTGGGTCTTTGCCAAAGTTCTGAGCCAAGTTCTGTGTATTGAGGTCTGTGAGCCCTTGTGTGACACCTCACTTCTGTGCTGTGAGGGTGTCTGTGTTTTTACATGTTCCCTTCCTTCTCCAGTTTTCCCCCTCAAATCTGTCTCTCTCCTAAGGCTCCCCTTAGCCATTACAGTTCCTCCCTGTTTTCTGGTTTTGTTTATGAAGTTTTAGTTTGGTTTTCCCCAGGGCATCGGGGCTGCCATCCTTCCCGTGGTGTCCTTGGTTCTTCCTTTTCTGAAGCTCGGCATGGTGTTTAGTTTTTCTTTCCCTCTAGTTTTATTGTTCTCCATTCCTTTGAAGAGCGATATATGCGCAGGTTGTTTTATGGCCGCCACAGTCTAGCAGGAGCTCATTCACCTCGCAACTGTTCTGCACACGAGCCCATCATTAGAGCGCGGTTGCTCACCCAGTAGGTTGTTGGTGTCATTTACTGTTTGAGCCCACCTTACATTATTTCACTTTATTTTCATTGTAGTCCAGATTGCTAGAGTGAGAATCCCTGAGAACACATCGTGAACAAGATATAAACATCATGATGCTTTTGAGGAAACCGCATTCAAGTATTTTAACTGGATTCAAATTAATGGACTAGATAAAAATTAAATGAACAAATAATAAACTGTTTAGATTTTTATTTAGATTTATTAATTATTTAGATTTTCAGAATAAGAACAAGGTTATTTTCCATCAGTACAAAAAAAAAAAAAAAGAAAGGCCGCAACATTGTTTGCATTAATTATTAATGTAAAACACTGAAAAGCTTTTCTGTTGAAGGAAACTACTTATGTACTCTACATGTGATCATGCATCTCTCTTCCCCTCTATATCTCTCACTCTTTTGACTGCATTAGGATACAGCTGCAAATTTGATTTCTCAGTGATGATTCTCTTAGTGATGTTTCCTTAAGTCCTATAAAAGGAAACACGAAAGAATATCAGATCACAAGGACATTTGGAATAACAAAACACACACACACACACACACACACACACACACACACACACACACACACACACACACACAAACATCTTCATATGGCTTAACAAATTGAAAGAAAAGGAAAAAAAAACCCTGCTTGTTTTGGCATATCTAAATTTAATAATCTATTCCTCTGGATTCTATATAATTATGGTAATGTAAGAAAGCTGTGTATCGTAGTATTCATCCAGTATTCAGTAAAAATGACAAGAGCTTTACACATCCCATCTCAAAAAAGATTCTAGAGTGCTATCAAGATTCTAGAGTTCTAACAGAGTTCTATAACTGTGATGTAACTGATATGATGAACTCATTGCAGTATCTCATAAACAGGAGAGCTGGATGTGGAAGTGTCACAGGTATGACAGGGCTTGAGGCTGGCGTTCTGTGAAGCACAGAGTTAATGATGTGCAGTTTAATGAGAAACACTGAATAGCTTAATAGTTAAGGTTCCATTGGAGTTTTTCCACTAATGTAATTTTGCTGTTGACAGTCTGCATCTCAGATGGAGCTCTTACTCTGACATGAAGAAATGCTAAAGATACAAAACTAAGACTGACACTGTCATTTAAAGGCTCTGATTTGTCATGAAATGAATTCTATGAACTATTTAGCAGGTTTAAGACTCCTTATTGACAAATATATCTGGATTTCTGTGATAGCTCACCCCATAATCAGATTCATCTGTATTTCTCTTTTGCCTCTTGCCTCTGAGCTCAAAAAAACCCAAATGTCAGTGTTCATCCAAACAGAAAACAGAGAATAAACATTAGTATTCATAATATTGTATTTATGATATTAGTCATATTTTCAAGATTTCCCATATTAATAAAGTACTTTTGGAAAGGAACTGAACTAAGGTACTATAGAGTTATCATTTATACAGGTAATTTATATTAACATCTTTTACTTTACCTTTTTAAACTTTCTCTCTTCATAAATAAAACTATTGAGAGAGGAAGTACAATCCCACAGAGGCCCACTCCAACAGCTACAGGCAAAATGTAGAAGTGACCTGCTGAGAGAACAAGACATACATACACTATTGTTCATAAACACAATATGGGGCTTTTGTAATTTGATTAGCAAAGGAATAAGTGAATGAACTTATGAATGAAAAATGAAACAACTGTCTGTCTGTCTCACCCTTTAAAGTGACATGTATTGAAGCTGATTTCAGCATCCCGTGTTCATTCTGAGCTACACAGTAGTACCAGCCGCTGCTATTGGAGCTGATGGTGATGTTGTAAGTCTGTCCAGATCCTACAGGTGAAGTTCCTCCTTATTTAAACCAGGTGTAGCTGTGCACAGGTGGGTTGGCATCACTGCTGCAGGTTAGAGTCACTAAACTGCCCTCCACTGTTTCACCAGAGGGACTGATGGACGCCAATACATTCTTTGGAGAATCTAATACCCACAAAAGGAGAGAATGCGAAGAAATAAATATGACATCTTCTGTCTGATAGGAGGAGCAAGGAGACTACAGGCATGATCTGCATCAACCAGTGGTGCAAAGACAGCTGCGTAGTGTTTATATCCAGGTTCATTAATGGACTTTTATCCTCTACTCTTCTAAGAGCTGATTTTGGAGATGTTGTATAGTTGTCCCACTATTACTAATGTCTTCACCAGACAATAACACCATGTGGATAATGCATTTTATAGTAATTAAATGCCTCATGTACTCAAAGTAAAGAATATATATATATATATATATATATATATATATATATATATATATATATATATATAATTCTAATAAGACTACTACCTCATTGTATTTTTTACATTTTAATTGAGAAATGAACTGAAATTGGCAATGAAATGAACTTAGCAATAATCAGATAATTTGTACTGGAGGATAAACGACGTCCATTTTTGTACCAGATGAATGTTGGACTGTCAGTCAGACTGCAGGTGGTCCTACACGTCAGAACTGCTGCTTCTCTCTCTATTACTTCAAGAAAAGTGTTCACATGGAGCTCTAAGACAATGAGAGAATCATCAAACCAAACAAATCGAAGTCCATCACAATTAGACAGCCTTTAAATCATCCAGAAAAAACTTCAGGTAATTAAGAAAATTATTCTGCTCTCATGAAATTGTCTTGAATTTGTTAAAAAATATGAGAGAAATAAATTGTGTAGTACAACTAATATATCAGAGTAACCCTTAATCAGTTTAACAACTCTCAATAATCAGCGTAATTAAACTCAAACGCCTTTACATGAAGTGAGAATGTGCATCATAGTTAAAAATAGGCATTAATGAACTTCAAGACTCAAATTTTCAAAGGGACATCACAGTTAGAAAACTGGGACTTAAAGATTTAACCCACCTGTGACACTGATCTTAACAGGATCTCCCAGCCATTTTTCATTGGCTACATTTGTTTTGATTCTGAAGCGATAGTCATGTTCATCCTCCTTCAGTACATTAATCAGTTTGAGGGAGAAGTGTTGCTGTTCATCTACATAACACTGCACCCCTCCTGAGTCATTAGTGGGTCTGCAATATACAGGCTTGTTCTCATTTCCATTGAAATCCTTTGTGACCCAAAATTCCTCTTTCACTTCCAGCCCTGCTGGCTTTGTGTAAGTGCCATTGATAAACACTGTGGACCCCTTTAAAGCACATATTTCAATTTGTTTGTACTTCACACTCCATTCTGTTCCATCAACCCCTGAAACATATGATGCATGAAAGAGGTCATTAGAGGAGTCTGGGCCCCATAAGAGAGTGGGAGTTCTCTTACAGCTTCACTTCTCTCCTCTCTAACTCCAGCAGCTACTGCAGAACTATGAGCTGATTCTGAGCTAAACCACAAAGTGAGAAGAGCTTGTAGCAGGGTGGGGGAGGAGCTTGGGGAGAAGTGGACACTAGTGACTCTGAACAACTTAACGCTCAGTCACATAATATATGAGGATGAGTAAAGAGAAAAACAAACAAAAATATATCTGCACTTTGTAGTTATAGTGGGGTTGTGAATTTTAATCTTACCACAGTGTGCTCTTAATCTAATATTATATGAGGTTAAGTCAAGAGAAAAACAAACAAAAATATATCTGCACTTTGTAGTTATAGTGGGGTTGTGAATTTTAATCTTACCACAGTGTGCTCTTAATCTAATATTATATGAGGTTAAGTCAAGAGAAAAACAAACAAAAATATATCTGCACTTTGTAGTTATAGTGGTGTGAATTTTAACCTTACCACAGTGTGCTCTTAATTTAAGACTGCCCTAAACTTGAGAAAAACCACAAAGCACTCAACAAGCTCTGTAGCAGTGGTGTGGGGGATGTGGGGGCCTTTGGTAACCAATGTAAATTAACTTCATTAAATGGGAACACTGTGTCAGAAAATATTTATAATATATATGAGAATTTTCCAAATATTTATGCAGGTTTCAACAGTTTTGGAAATTTTACAAAGAAAAATACAATTTTGATGAAGACTGCAGTGTTACCCAGAGACATGAACAGAGTGATGAGAGTGAGAGTTAGAAGAGGAGTTCTGAGTGACACCTGCACAGACACACAACAGCACACAACACACCTAAATGCATCACATTTCTGCTTCTGTTTACACTGTTTCAAATATCATTCAGACTGATCTGATGACACAATTGTATTACTGAGGAGGTTTGGCTCTTGTCATCTCATTTCAATTGAGTTTTATTCCTTGAGGGCAATTTAGTCTAGATTGAATCACAAAAGGATTTATAGGAATCCTTGTCCAGACTGTAAATGAAAAAGTTGAAAGCAATTGTGATAAAAAATAAAAACACAAAACCATTCTACCAACTTTAACAAAATAAAAACAACTTCAACTATTTTAACACCTCATCTCAGAATTACATACAAATGTATTTACACAGTCATAAATCAGATACATATTGTATTAATAATAAGTTTTGTTATGTCCTAATCAGTGTAGAAGACTGAAGTGGCCAAACTGTATGTAGTGAGAGCTTGTTGTTCAGGTCTGTACTAGGAGCTCTATTCTCATATGGTGTCATGTTGGAGAGGAGACCTGCATCAGAAGAGCAGAGTGTATGGGTGGGGCCGTATGAGTGTAGGAGTTCAGCTAGGTAGGGAGGTGCAAGACCGTGTAGAGCTCTGGGTGTAAGTGGGTGGCATGATTGACAGCTGTCAATCAATCAAAAACAAGCTATAAATAATTTTGATGGATGGTGTATACAAAACCCCCTCCCCCCACTATGTACTTTCATTGCACCAGAATGATAAATCACTTTATTAGCAAAGTAGGACTGGACACTAGAATTTATCTTGGTCTCAATGAATATTTTCACAACACAAATCAAGTAACAAGACCATGTGTTGTAACCACAAACTACTTTAGCCATCCTATTTGAAAATATTTTTAAAACTGTAAAGAAACAGTAGTCCATCACAGAATCATAGAACAACCATGCATGGTCCCAGATGATGGTAATGCCTGACATTAGAATAACAGAATTGTGAATGGTACTGCAAATTAGTTGATAATTAGACAATCATTTTCTAGGAAATTAAACCATAATCTCTATTCTGTTAATCTACATTCTGTTAATCTTTATTGATGTTGCATTAATACTGTTGTGACCTAAAGAAAGAGTCTTACCGTTCTGTGACAAGACTGATCATCAATGTTCAAATATGAAATGATGAGAACAGAGGCAGCACAAAGCTGAAAAGCTAGATGTGGTTAACACATTTATTTCCTTCCTCTTTTAGGGAATGCTTGACCTTCCTGGCTAAAGCAGCTTTGTTGAATGCTCATGTGGTTTTTAAACAGGTGTTGAGAAAGAAGGCCCCTGCAAACAGGCAGCAAAATATGTTCCAGTGAGTTTTTATTTATAGCTTGTGATAATGCAAAATAAGAAATATGCATATCTGTGAAAAGTGACTTTCAAAAATACTAAATGTAGTCACCTGCTGCCATCCTCCGTCAGCCTTGGGCTGTCATCAAAGTACAAATAAAGCTAAAGACAAGCTCAGTCTATGACACTGCACCACCCCAGACCTCCAGAAAGAAGCACTGAGCCAAAGTGGGAATGTGACTAACAGTCCAGACAAGCTCGAAGAAATAGCTCATGTGTGTCACATTATATAAAAGCAAAGGACTAAATTTTACTTACAAAAAAAACAAACAAAAAAAAACTTCACTGTTATCCCTACTCTTCAATTCATGGGTCTGTTTTTCAAACCAAATGTGAACAGGATGTAAATGGGCAGCCTGCATTATGAGGGAGATGATAATCAAACAAACATTCTGCTCTAGAAGAACGCATCCTTGCACCCTCTGGTGGGAAATTATTAATTATTAATTAATTGCTTAAACTTACTGGCAGAACAGTTTCACTGCTGATTAAATGTGAGTACTGAGAGTTTAATTGAAACATCTCATTATCTAACCCCCCACCCCACCAATTTTTAGAAAATTAGGAGCAATTCAGAATATAAGGATCAGTAAGTCATGATCAGTTATGTCAGTTCCACTACTGTAATAAAATCAAATCAAATTACGCAACTGAAGCTGGCTGACACAATATGTTTCAAAATAGTTTTGAGCAGGCTGTCATTACAAGTGTCTCTAACAGTTGGATGGTTCTAATGGATGCATCCCAATTGCATACTTAGAAGCAGTCATTTCTGTGTATGGTTTGTATGGACAATATTGTCCCATAATGCAATGCAAAATGGAAAGGGAGGAGCTATTCAACTAAATCTAGTCACATCGTTTGAAAAAAATGGTAGACACTGAGAAGTTTAGTAGTAATGGTGGGTGATGAATGTTTAAATGTGACTTAGATTACTTTTACTTTACTAAAATTATGAATATATATAATAAATCCAATTACCTTTACAAACAAAGCAAAGAACTTGATATTTATTGAAAATATATATTCGACATAACTAAATAGTCTCTGTTACACCCGGCACGGTCATTAATTCATTCTTCACTTAATCATTAAATCACTAAAAGCATGTTAGCAAACGAACTCTGTATTACGTTTCCCAGAAGCAAACCGTAAACATCGTGCCGACGTCGGCTAGACGTTCTATGAGAGCACTTTTGGCGATTTGGATTCGCCTTGCACAATTTCTGAATACTGAGGAAAACAATAACACTTAGATGGGTTTATATAATATATTTGACGGAATTAACACTAAAAGCAAAATTAAACGTTACACAATACAATAGCCATAATACAACAGCAGAGACGACAATGGACCACTTGGAGATTTTAATTCGCATTTCATATTTTTCTTGGAGAAGGCGCTGCACATTAGTAGACTAAGCCAGACGGGAGACTCATCCCGTGCATCGCTTACCCTGGGTCCTCATATTAAGTATACTTGTGTTTTGTCCATTTTGTGAGTGTTTTCATGTGACCATGGAGAATAAAGAGCTCTTTAACTCGACCTTGCCGTCGCGACCGTCACAGTAATAAGCTTTTAAATAAAATAAAACTAAAGTTTTCTGATGAGAAAGAGAAAGTATAGCATCGTCCGATGAAGAACTATATCCAAATATCCAGTTTTTCGGGAACTTGGAAAAACAAATCACGATTCAAACGTCCTGTGACAATATACATCAGTGGTTATGCAGCGTTTGTTTGTCACGAATGGCCACCCTCCTCGCGTCCCTGATGTCACGATTTCCCGGTCTTCCTGCGCTGCCCTGACCCATGCCTTAGTTTAGTTTTTTCCGCCCCCGTCTGTTCCTTTATTCCACTCCTTGTTTTAGTTTCCGCTGTTCCCATGTTCACCTGTATCTGTTTAGTGTCTGATTGTCTTGGTTATTTAACATTTAACACCACAGAGTAATGTGTTTGTCTTAAAGGCTAAAGAGGAGACCCCTATACAAGGACTGGAGGGAAAGAAACTCCACGGGCCCGTCCCATTACTCACACTTGTAGCCTTACTCCTTTCACTGGAGAGTGACATTTATTTCATTATCTATGAGGGGTACTCATGAGCGCCCCCTAGACACACTTGATGTACCTCTCCCAAAATTGTGCACCAGACCCATGCTAGAGACCCATTAATGAGGGTTTACTCTGCCATAGATCACTGAAGCTTTCTCCATTTTCTGAGTTGGTGACCTAAAGAATAAATATACATGATCACAGTCACATATGTAATGCATTGTAATAAACTACACGGTCCACAAAAACAGTTTTTGTCCAGAAGATGGAGCTACAACATTGTTCCTATAACCCATTTCTGCTCAACGTTGCACTTACTGCGGACAGCATTTTCATCTCCATGCAGAAATTTGGAGATCTTTGTCTCTTCAGGTGAAGGAAAGCTTCTTTAATCAACTTTACACTACATGGGTCTTACTTATAGAACTCACCCAGTGGCAACAGTATGATGTTGGAATGTAACAATGGCATACTGGGGCTCCCCCTGCTGGTCAGTGCTGATCACACTGTCACACTGAACCCTGAATGTAGGATACTGGACATCATCCTGTACAGGTCTGCAACTGCTGGGTGTAACAGTGGAATACTGCACATCATCCTGGGGGAGACACATTGATGGAGATGGCAAATAACTATGGAGGAGTGAGAAAATCAATACTTAATGCATTGTACACTGACTATTTTATGTAAATTGTGCATGTAAAGATATTTCCCATTTTTGAGGTGATGTGGTAGGTGTGGGGCTCAATTACAATAAAGGGAACAATTCCAAAAGAGATTACTGCTACTAGTTGTCATCTTACCTGTGTGGTTCCATCTTTATCATTTTCACTGGGATTTCTCTGTTTCCTTTGGTTAATGGAAAGGAGATCATTATTTTTTTTCATTATTGTAGCAATACCTTCTAAGTTACTTATTGTATATATTGATTTATAATTATAACTGCCTGTATATGCAGATGAAAACAGTGAGAAGTAGAAAGGCTCCTCCTCCTACTGCAGACCAAACTGCAGACAAACTCTGACCTCCTGAGGGAACAGGATCATCACCATGACTTAGTCTGTCATCAGTTTATGGACACTGTTATGTTCTCTAATTATTTACCACCTACTCTTAGAACTGATGGTCACAGTTCCATTGAGAGCTCCATGTTCATTCTGAGCTACACAGCAGTACAGACCAGTGTGTTCAGCCATGATGCTGATGATGCTGTAAGTCTGTCCAGATCCTACAGGTGAGGTTCCTCCTTCTTTAAACCAGGTGTAGTTCTGCACAGGTGGGTTGGCATCACTGCTGCAGGTCAGAGTCACTGAACTACCCTCCACTATTTCACCAGAGGGACTGATGGACACTGACACATTCTTTGGAGAATCTATTAGTAGGCATCATCACTTTAAATGTAATTTTTCTCTTTTATTATAAAGAAAATATAATTATTTAACTGTTAGTGGAGTTTTATTCTGTAATTTTTTTTTCTATAAATACTGGATGTAATGTAGAAAAGCAAAGTTTATAACAAATAAAAAAAGCAATGTAAACTTACATCTGACAGTGAGAGTTTGAGCAGGAGAGGGGAGATGTTCATATCCTCTTACAGCACACATATAACTGTCTGCATCCTCACTGCTGACTGGCTGCAGGTGGAGTGGGTTTGTACTGGAGGATAAAGGACGTCCATTTTTGTACCAGATGAATGTTGGACTGTCAGACAGACTGCAGGTGGTTGTACAGTTCAGAACTGCTGTTTCTCTCTCTGTCACTTCAGGAGGAGTGTTCACATGGAGCTCTTATACAATGAGAGAATCATCAAACCAAACGAATGGAAGTCCATCACAATTAAACAGCTGTTAAATCATTCAGGAAAACTTCAATCAAATAAGAAAATTATTCTGGTGTCATGAAACTGTCTTGGATTTGTTAAAAAAATAAAAGCAAAACAAATTGTATAGTACAACTAATATATCAAAGTAACCCTTAATCAGTTTAACCACTCTCAGTAATCAGCTTAATTAAACTCAAATGCCTTTACATGAAGTGAGAATGTGCATCATAGTTAAAAATAGGCATTAATGAACTTCAAGACTCAAATTTATCTGGGTAAAGGGACACTATGCATCACATTTAGAAAATGGGGAATTAAAGATTTAACCCACCTGTGACACTGATCTTAACAGGATCTCCCAGCCATTTTTGATTGATTACATTTGTTTTGATTCTGAAGCGGTAGTCATGTTCATCCTCCTTTGTTACATTAATCAGTTTGAGGGAGAAGTGTTGCTGTTTATCTACATAACACTGAACCCTTCCTGAGTCATTAGTGGGTCTGCAATATACAGGTGTGTCCTGAATTGTATTGAATGGCTCTTTAACCCAAAATTCCTCTTTCACTTCCAGCCATGCTGGGTATGTGTAAGTGCTATTAATAAACACTGTGGACCCCTTTAAAGCACATATTTCAATTTGTTTGTACTTCACACTCCATTCTGTTCCAAAAACCCCTGAAACATATGATGCATAGAATAGGTCATCAGAGGAGTCTGGGCCCCATAAGAGAGTGGGAGTTATCTTACAGCTTCACTTCTCTCCTCTCTAACTCCAGCAGCTACTGCAGAACTCTGAGCTGATTCTGAACTAAACCACAAAGTGAGAAGAGCTTGTAGCAGGGTGGGGGAGGAGCTTGGGAGAAGTGGACACTAGTGACTCTGAACAACTTAACGCTCAGTCACATAATATATGAGGTTGAGTAAAGAGAAAAACAAACAAAAATATATCTGCACTTTGTAGTTATAGTGGTGTGAATTTTAACCTTAGCACAGTGTGCTCTTAATCTAAGGCTGCCCTAAACTTGAGAAAAACCACAAAGCACTCAGCAAGCTCTGTAGCAGTGGTGTGGGGGATGTGGGGGGCTTTGGTAACCAATGTAAATTAACTTCATTAAATGGGAACACTGTTTCAGAAAATCTTTATACTAGATATGATAGGAAATTTTACAAAGAAAAATAACATTTTGCAGTCTTACCCAGAGACATGAACAGAGTGATGAGAGTGAGAGTTAGAAGAGGAGTTCTGAGTGACATCATTAAACAAACCTGCACAGACACACAACAGCACACAACACAGCTGAGTTCATCACATTTCTGCTTCTGTTTACACTGTTTCAAATATCAGTCAGACTGATCTGATGACACAACTGTATTACTGAGGAAGTTTGGCTCTTGTCATCTCATTTCAGTTCAGTTTTATTTCTTGAGGGCTATTTAGTCTAGATTGAATCAGAAAAGGATTTAGAGGAATTCTTGTCCAGTCTGAAAATGAACAAGTTGAAAGCAATTGTGATTAGAAAAAAAAAACACATAACCATTCTACCAACTATTTTAACACCTCATCTCACCATTACATACAAATGTATTTACACAGTCAAAAATAAGATACATATTGTATTAATAACAGTTTTGTTATGTCCTAAGCAGTGTAGAAGACTGAAGTGGCCAATATGTATGTAGTGAGTGCTTGTTGTTCAGGTCTGTTCTAGGAGGTCTATTCTCATCCCACCCAAAAGATGAAGAATGGGGTCATGCTCCAGCCCACACCCAGCCAAACACACACACACACACACACACACACACACACACACACACACACACACACACACACACACACACACACACAAAATCACCCACTCATAACCACTACTTGTCACCCAGCCAATCAGACACACTTTCAATCACAGCCCTTCAACCAATCAGACCACCGAATCACTTCCACGTTTCCAATCACCCACTTACTGATCATCACACATATATGTACCTTATTTCATTCTCTTTGTTTAAGCCCACAGGCATCTTTTTATTTCCAAGTAAACATCTTGCAAGCCATAGGGACTACTTAATCCTTTTGCCCTTTTCAAATATTTTTTATTTGCTCTCCTCAGCTCACTCCTGTTTTGTCTATTAGTTACTTATTTAAATGAACATTTTGTTACATTTCACTCATGTCTCACTACTTTGCTCAAAAGGTCTCGAAGGGTTTGAAAAATAAACTTGGAACTTACAGGCATTATGTGCTGAATTCCAGTAGAACTCTTCACTCCTAATATAAATTCTAAATATGTAAACTTAGAGGTGAGAACTTAGTGTAGTAGAATTATTACAGATTTTTTTTTCCCATGAGCACTCGCAGCACCATAATGGCAGAGTTCACTTGACCCAGGACTCTTAGCACCAGAGGTCACCACTCACGAAAATCTGTCATGGAACGCTCGCCTCCCGCAAGTCGTGGGGTTTGGCCTGCCATGTGACTTGGGAGGATATGTTTGTGGCCACGCCTGCACACACCTGTACCTCGTCTTGTTTGTGTATTTAACCCCTTGTTAGTGTGTGCAGTATCGTTTGTCATTGTTGGTGTGGCGTGTTGATGTCAAGAGTAGTCTCCTTATTGTCAGATGTGTTTGTGTTGTATGTGAATGCCGTTATGTTGTATGTAATAAATGTTCGTCCATGTCGATTGAGTCTGTGTCCTGCTCCACGCCCCTCGGCACTCGGGCCACCGCGTTACAAAATCTACTTCATTACCACCCAAGATCCAAAATCCAAGGACTGTACACCAGACAAAAAGCTCAACGCCACTGTCCAGGGTGTGACACAAAATACCCATGAATAAATCCAAGCACCAGATCCCAAGGATGAGCTGATGAGGACATTTCCCAGTCAGGGGACATAGTTAATATGGATACAGAGTTGGGGTCATGTCAGGATTCCCTCCATGGAATTTACCACTGACAGGTAGCAGATGTGGCTGACATAAGACGATCCTTCCAATGTCTAGAAAAGGCAGGACTGAAGGACAGCACAAAATCACTGACCATGGTAGTAAAAATACAAGAACTAAGCTCTATTTTAATTGTAACAGGGATGCATTACACCAGACAAGAGGCAAACTGTACTAAGGAGCCTCTGAGACTAGCAGGAGCACGAGATGCCAGCAGGGAAAGCAAATATTAAGAGACCTGACCAAGTGGCAGAGACCATGTACAGGAACATATGCAAGACATATAATCTGAACAACCTCAAATTTGTGTGTTAACACCAAGGTTGTCCCAGTGGTGATTGAGGCACTTAAGGCTTCAATCAGTGAAAATACTCTGTCACACCACCAGGCCTCTGGTAGAAGACCAGAGTGTTAAAGGAAAAAAAAAAAATAAATAAATAAAAAAACAAAAAAACCCAAATCTAGATCGTTGGTTGAGTGTTGTGTACAGAGGGAGCAGTGATGTTCCACACCAATTTCTTGTTAGCCCTTTGTAAGTCTTTCTTTGTCATCACATTATTTTCTTGTTCCTGGTTTCTTTATCTTTGTTCCTAATGTAAATTTTTCATTACTAATTCACAGATGGGTCTGACTGCTTGTTTCCTGAAATTGGACTATAATAATAACTCCTGGACTGTCCTAATTAAGACTCCTCTCTGTCACTCACTCACACACTCTTCTCACATTCACTTTTCCCTGACACACAGTTTTGACACATTTTTTGCTTGTTTTTTCATTCCTTTCACTCACACATTCTCTCCATCAGGAACACAAACAGACCACATAACACCACTGAAATCCAAAACCAACTCCAAGTCCTCTACAACTACATGTGGATGAGAGTTCATGAAGAGTGGTAATGTTCTCTTGACCTTTCATTATGTACTAAAAGCACAGACTACAGGGAAATTGAACAAACAAATGTAAGTTAATAAAGAGCTCTTCTTACCTCACTGTACCAAGTCTCATCAGCAGTGTGGGAACAGAAGAAAATAAACTCAGAAGAAACAGCTTTGAGGTTTTAAACTTGTGAACTTTCTGTGGTGTATTTAATGATGTTATTTTTAATGTAAAATTATCTTCCTCTTTTACTGCACTGTTCTCTCCTTTTTCAACAAATGCATGTGCGCACACACTCACACACAGACACACACACACACACACACACACACATACATACACACATATATATATATACACCCCCAAATGAACAAAAGTATATACGCACACACAAACACACAGACCATAGAGTGCTCCGTGGGCGTCATTTCCTTGGTGCAGACTCAGACACACATGCATGCACAAAGAAACACACACACACACACACACACACACACACACACACACACACACACACACACATACACACACACACACAGACACACACACTCTCACAGTACTCTGTGGGTGTTATTCCTGTGGTTCAGTCCACTGAGAGCTTCAGTCTTCACATGCAGCAACTGCCATGGCTGCACATTCATGGAGAAAACATTTCTGTTTATTGATTACTATCACTGCACTGTCTGTCTGTGTGTGTGTGTGTGTGTGTGTGTGTGTGTGTGTGTGTGTATGTGATCAAACCAAACCAATAAACTGAGGATAAAAATAAATATGGAAATAATTACAAAATGTACTTTGCTCTTTCAGTTTTAAACTATTTATCTATATAACACTAGTCCCTGCCTGAGTCATTAGTGCCTTTACATAGTTCAGGCTTCTCCACAGTCTTAACTGTGTGATGCAGAATTCCTCTTTCAGCCAAAGAAATGTTGGCTATGTGTAAATTCCATTCATAAACTCTATGGATTCCTTTAGGGAACATGGTATCTGCTGGTTATAATTCACATTCAAATCACCCACAAAAGCTTCTGAAACATATGATGCATGAAAAAGGTCATTAGAGGAGTCTGGGCCCCATAAGAGAGTGGGAGTTCTCTTACAGCTTCACTTCTCTCCTCTCTAACTCCAGCAGATACTGCAGAACACTGAGCTGAATCTGAGCTAAACCAAAAAGTGAGAAGAGCACTGTAAAACTTGTAGCAGGGTTTGGGGAGGGGTTAGCAGAAATGAGTGACTGTGCACAGGAACCGTGGGGTCTGTTTGTCAGGAAAAAGTTCACATTTGTGCTAAAGTATATTACACCACCATTGATTAAATGAGTTTGGTCAATAATACATATTGAACTGTGTAGTGGCAGTGATGTAAAAAAAACAAAATAAAAAAAAAACCACACTTTCACCATCCCATTTTAAAGATGAAAATGTTTAAATAAACCGCAGTTCATCATTGAGAAGTAAAGAACACCACTGTATGGTCCTAGATGAAGTTTATGCCTGAGACTAGAATACACAGAATTGTCAATGGTAATTTTATACTGACACTCCAAATTAGTTCATGATTAGACATAATCAAATTCTAAGAAACCACCTGTAAATCTCTATTCTTTTAATCTCTCTTCTGTTAATCTCTGCTCTGTTCATTTCTATTCTGTTAATCTCTATTCATGCTGCATTAAAACGTATCTGAACTAAAGAAAGAGTCTTACTGTTCTATAATGAGACTGATCACCATGTTCAAATATCAAATGATGAGAACAGAGGCAGCACAGAAGTGAAAAGCTAGATGTGGTTAACACATTTATCTGCAAGATCCTGCCGTTAAGAGGGTATGCATGCACTTTCTGGCTGAAACTTACTTTAAACTAAAGACAAATATCTTTAAAAATATGTATTAACCACATCAGCAAGAAGGCGATGATAGAGAATTAACCTCTACAGACATAACTGTACACATAACTTAGCTCTGACCACTACAACATTTTTTTTTTATTATTCGATTTTATTTCAACATTTTACACTGTGAAGACTGAATTTAGTTTTCAAGATTTAATGCATGATTTTAAGCTTTTGGAATCAGCGCCCCCTTCTGTTCATCTAGTTACACCTGCAACACTCCAGACCCCGACCTGAAAAAGCACTGCGCCATATTGGTAGATAAGCAGTATAACACATTTTACAATCACAAAT
Source organism: Electrophorus electricus (assembly GCF_041902795.1). Lineage (NCBI taxonomy): Eukaryota > Metazoa > Chordata > Actinopteri > Gymnotiformes > Gymnotidae > Electrophorus > Electrophorus electricus. The sequence continues at coordinate 3,508,453 of NC_137514.1, read as the reverse complement.
AAAAACAAATAATTTTTCACTTACAAAATAAAAAAAAATATATATATACCGTTATCCCTACTCTTCAACTGCCTGGTCCGGTTTTAAGACTTAGTATGAGCAGGGTGTAGTTGGGCAGCATGCGTAGTTAGGGCCATGGCAATGAAATATTCCCGTTCAAGAAAAAACTCTATCACCCTCTAGCGGGATAATTGATGAATTGCTTAAGAACAGATTCATTGCTGATTAAACGTGTCACGCAGTTGCTGACTGAATTTTTTAAGACAAAATCTTAAATGATCTTATACCGGAAGCATGTTATAAAAGGTAATTTAAAAAAGGACGAATGTTGTTGTGGAAATTTACCAACCCCCCCACAACACCGTGTACTCAGCGTGGGATTTCTGGTGAACGGTTGCACGTAGATTGCTGAAAATCGGTAAGCAGGTATTTATATTAGTTACATGAAATTTCATGTGGATATATGGACTGTATTTTAAGTACATTCGATGCTATTGAGTGTTTTATTTCAGTATGCTAGAGGTCGCGTGTGCAGTAGGAGGTTAAATGTGAACTTGTATCACGAGACCCCAATGACACCGAACTGACAGCAAAGACAAAGGGAAACGTGCAGAGTATTGACAAATAAATCCCATGGAACTGACTTGAAACTCACTCACTCACTCACTCACATTCCCACACATTTAGCTGATGCTTTTATCAAAAACAACATACAATTATGACAATACAACTGAGGGTCTTGCTCAGGGGCCCAACAGTACAAGGTTGAACTGGCAACCGTCTGATTATTAGACAAGTACATTAACCATTGCGCTACCACCACCCAGGCACACACACTCAGTATCATACTGGTTATCATTTCTTTCCTTTCTTGTCTCCTGTCCTTCCAGACACTGATGAGTGCAGTGTGAGGTTTACATTCCCCTCTCATTATCCCAGATACCCCTGTTTCTCTGGGGGTCAAAGATCAAACCAGACAAACACTTCCATCCGGTCTGAAGATTCAGAAGACCAGTATTCCTGTTGCTGGCTTGGGAGAGTTTAAAAAGTGTCAAACTGTTCCAGTTGGAACATTCAAGTCATTCAGAAGCTCATTTGAAAAATATCAATATATTTTAAAGAAACAAAAATGAGCATTTTTATTGTTTGTTTTCAGTTCTTTGGTCCCATACAATACATATCATTTGTCAACAAAGCTCCTGTTTCTCAGCTTCCTTCAAGTGCCACAAGTGCTCTATTATATTTTTACAAACACATTTTATTAACTGTATTTCAGTACAGTTCTCTGGGGCAACAGACCTACAGTTTGCTTTAAATGTTGAGTCCTACTGTAGAACAGTATTCACACTGAACACAGTATGATTTCTTATATAGCCCCTTTAAATTTAATTTTGTTTTTGCAATCAGTGTAATAAGTACATAGATGCTAAGAGAGCGACTCACTTTAATTGGATGAGGTGCAGAATGCAGCACTGAATCTGCAGCTCATGGGTTGTTGGCCATATGTGATGAATAATGAATTTTATAGTCTATTATTTGATTAAAAAACTGCCAGTTATTCATCCTTCTCTCTCTCCCTGTGTGTGTGTGTGTGTGTGTGTGTGTGTGTGTGTGTGTGTCTCTGTTTTTAGGTATATAAACTGTGCTCGTAATGATGAAGAGCAGAATTTGTTGACCTTACAGTATCATGGGGGGGGGGGGGGGGTTCTCTACCATGGCTGTCTACCCATCAAAGCAGGACAGGAGCTTCTGATGTGGTACGGAGACAAGTACGCCAAAGATGTTGACATCATCTTTGGCTACATATGGCTCAAAAAGTGATCTGCACAAGGTTAGGTCCAAACCCCTTTTTTAATTTCTATCAATTAATATTTAATCTTACTTTAATTTTTAAACTAAAAAGTACCAAGTCAGTGTTTGCCCTACAATGACACACCTGATTTAGGTCAATATTCCTCCTTGTTAATATAAGAAACGCAGGATGAAAGTTTGTGGTGTTTAACCCAGAAAAGCTGTGTAGTTCATGGCTCCCCCAGATAAGGTGCACTGAAAATCTACTGAATTACAGAATAAGTCAAATTTTGCTTAATTAGTTATTTTATGATATTATTTTGCTTTAAGTATTAATATTGTTTACATGATGTACAGCCACCCGACAGTTGTTTATCATAATTATGTTGCATCTCACATTGAATTTATAATGCCTTTTTTCTCTCTAGGAATAAATTATATCCATTTGCAAGTCTTCTTCTGCTGTGTGTGTCCACGTTCCCAAACAGCTCAAATTTAACTCCACAAACAAATCAGGAGATGCCATCATGAGGACTATGTCAGATTGCTGAAATCAGGAGAAATTAAATATGAGAATCTGGCACCTAAAAAACGCTTCAATACTCCACAAACGTCCTCTGTTACTGTCCACACCAACACACCTCACGGACAATCACAGAAAGTCTCGGAAAAGAGGTGTGGAAAGAGCTTTAGTAGACGGGATGAGCTCCAGAGACACCACCGCATTCGCACAGAGAAAAGCCGTATCAGCCGCGAGAGTGTGGGAAGATTATTGGTATAAGGTTGGCTGGACATGTCACTTGATCCAAAAACGACGTTAGTAAGACGTCTTCCCAATTAGCAAACGAACTCTGTATTACGTTTCCAGGGAGCAAACCGTAAACAGCGTGCCGACGTCGGCTAGACATGCTAAGAGAACATTTTTGGCGATTTGGATTCGCCTTGCACAATTTCCGAACACTGAGAAAAACAATAACACTTCGATAGAAATTAACACTAAAAGCACAATTAAACGTTACATAATACAATAGCCATAATACAAAAGCAGAGACGACAATGGACCACTTGGGTATTTTAATTCGCAATTCATATTTTCTTGTAGAAACACGTGTTTAAACAATGTGCTTGACGAACTCAGAATTAACATTAAAATACAACACGTTACAAAATACAAATGATAATACTACACTAATTATAAGAAACAAGCAATAGTAAGCGTAAGGCAAAAAAAAAAAAAAAAAAGGTTAAAAGGCACGTACTCGCAAGGGTATTAATGGCGTTGTGCACATGCGCAGTATCCCGTATTAGGACACGTTAGTATGATGAAAAACGAAGCAGACCGACACCTGTTATACATTTGAATGAATCACGCTAAAGCTACCAGCTGACGTGGGGTACTGCAGGTACAACTACGGTTCGGCGGCTGTCTGCTCAGCTCTTTACTGCAGCCGACTACTCTGGCTGACCACCAAGTCTAGACGCAGGTTACCTTTAACAAGCATGCTGTATTGCGTGGATCCCCATGGAGGTCGGGACCGGCTTTGATAACAGAGCTCGCTCACAAACGCTACATAACCGCTGATGTATATTGTCACAGGAGGTTTGAATCGTTACTATTATTTGCTTTTCCAGGTCCCTGAAAAACTGGATATTTGGATATAGTTTTTCATCGGACGACGCTATACCTTCTCATCAGAAAAGCTTTTAAATAAAATAAAACTGAAAAGCTCTCTGTGACGGTAGCGACGGCACAGTGGAAGCGGGAGGCAAGATCGAGCTAAAGAGCTCTTTATTCTCCATGATCAAATGAATGAACACTCACAAAAAAACAAGTACACTTAATATGAGGCCTTTGGGGAAGCGATGCACGGGATGAGGCTCCCGTCTGACTTAGTCCATTAATACTCAGCGTATTCGCCAGAGACATATAGATTTAAATAGCAAAGAGACTTAGGCACAGGTGTAATTGATTAGAACTCTGGTGATCGGAAACAAGGTGGGGGTGTAGGACGGCCCCTATCTAAAGTAGGTGAGTCCTCTCTAGCGGACGACCGGTCAACCGTGACAATCACATTAATACATTCCCAAACTCTAATTTATAAACAAGATCAGTCACTACATTCATATTTGAATTGAATGATTACGTTTTTATTACGAGAAACTTAGTGAATAGTAAAATGCTGCATTTTTATCGCCTTCCAGAAATATAATGCAGAGTGCATGAGGTCGCACTCGTTGTATCTGACACCCAAATTGCATTACAGAGTCCAACAATCTGATGTTTCCTTTTCCACATGTGATGGAGCATTGGCTTCAATTCCCATTGGAGCCAAGTTACTAACTATACCGAATAAGCTAAACTACTCAAAAACCGCACACTTTCGTTCATTTGTCCCAAAGAAAGTGAATAAAGACGGCTGTCACCAACTGAGCTTCACAAGGGTTCGCCTAATAAACTTGACATTTAACGAAAAAAAGAAACGCATACGGACACAGTAGAAAGAAGTGAATACAACTAACTCAGCTTTTACTTCGCGCTACTCCACCCCACGGCAACTCCACATGGACATTACTGAACATAAATCTTCAATAACATAGTCTGTATAAAACTCGAAATATCTCAGAAGCTAAAAAAACAAAGAAATGAGATCGGTAAGCAGGGAGATCGTGACCTCAGTGGAGGAGAATTCTGACATTCTTAAACATTTCTTTCCAGTACTTGTTACACATGCACATATAATTTATACCGTTTGTCTTAATTAAAATTAAGAGCTACCTTATGTTGCTTTAAAAATTCACCTGTGCAAGTGCTGATTGTTTACTTTAGTTTATAACTGATGTACTTCTAACTTGTCTTCAATCTAATATACCAGTGTAGATGCTACATTAATTATAATTTACGTTGAAGACACTATTCATGCATTGTTACCAATTTTCAGAATGCTTTATAATTTGTTGTATAATTTATATCTGTTTCTTTTAGATGAACCATGTGAATCTTACAAACCAGGAAAGAGACTATTGATCCTGATCAAGTGTACCTGTAATTACAAATCTCTTCCTCTAGATGGCAGTGTAAGTAAATGGTGTGTGGGATGCAGAAAAGCTTAGCGCAGGAGTGAGGCTGCTGTCCAAGGTACTGATACTAACATGGTCTCTCTTGCCTCAAAATTGTGTCTTCCTGATGACATGTACACAGCCTTGGATTCTTATTCCAGCTCTGCTGAGTATGACACACTACCAGTGAGGTACACACAATAAATCAAATTATATTTATCATAGCTGCTACAATCTTTTAAGCATGATCTGATGTGTGTGTTGTAAAGCTTTGGAGTTAGTCCTATTTAAGTTACACTCCAACCCCGATTAGCGGAGAATTTTGGAACTGGTAGAGAGAAGCCTGTGACGCATATGGCGGAGACGCGTGTCAGACTCAACTCAGTTTTGCAGTAATCTTGCCGGTTTATTCACTACGTGACAGGCTTGCTCTTGGAATCTTGTAGACAATTCATACATGAACCGTAGAAACATCCAAAGCTCATAAACGTGTTACTAGAGAAGTGAAAAATAAGGACAAAAAGAGCTGGTCCAGTGCTGTCCGTCAAGTACAGTGCAAACTAAAAAACCTCCTCTGCGTGGCATACATGCACATACACAACGTAGCTGGCCCGAGTGCCACAGGGCGTGGGGCAGGACGTTTATTAACATTAAACACATATGACACAGGTGGAACTCGCCCATAAAACTTAAGTTAAACATGACTCTACACTTAACATTAAACGAAGAACACATACACTTTAACACGGGACTACACAAACTAACGTTACGGCCACAGAGATCGAAATTAACACACACGTAGCGACAATGACCAACGAGGATACGCCCACTGACAGGGTTTTGAATAGACAGACATTCAACACTAAACCCTGTGCAGGTGTGTGCAATCCCGGGGGGCGTGGTTACAAACAGTACACACCTGAGTCCCCCTGCACGCGGTGGGCCGTACCATGTGACTCGTGGGGGGAGGAGCCTTCCGTAACAACTCGCTTGTGAAGATTATTGTAGCAGTGTTCACTATACTGAGTGTGTTCTTCTTTTAGGCTCTCAGGAAACAATTGTGAGCCCATTACTGTGGATACAGGAAAGAAGGGAAACACAGTCCCACTATATGATATATGTGAACGTCCCTGTCCCGAAGAAACCTTGACCCTCTGACCTCAATGACTACCGCCCTGTTGCCCTCACATCAGTCGTGATGAAGTGCTTTGAAAAGCTAGTCAGAGACTTCATCACATCTTCACTGTCAGCCTCCATGGACCCACTGCAGTTTGCATACCGCCACAACCGCTCCACTGATGATGCAATTGCACATCTGCTCCACACTACACTGACTCACCTGGACGAAGGGAGGGGTAATTATGTTAAAATACTGTTTGTCAACTACAGTTCAGCATTTAACACTATCATCCCCTCCCTACTCACTAGTAAGTTGGGGGATCTAGGACTGCAAACATCTCTGTGCGACTGGATCTCCAACTTCCTAACAGACAGACAACAATCAGTACGGGTGGGCAACTGCGCCTCATCCACCCTCACCCTCAGCACTGGAGCTCCTCAGGGTTGTGTCCTAAGCCCCCTGCTCTACTCACTGTACACCCACGACTGCACAGCCACTTCCAGCTCCACCATCATTGTCAAGTTTGCGGACGACACCGTTGTCATGGGTCTGATCTCGGACAACGACGAGAGGGCCTACCTGGAGGAGATTAAACACCTGGAAAACTGGTGCCAGGAAAATAATCTCCTCCTAAACATCAGTAAGACAAAGGAGCTGATCGTGGATTGCAGCAAGAAGCAGGAGCGGCACTACCAACCTGTGAGGATCAGTGGAACCACGGTGGAGAGAGTAGATAGTTTCAGGTACCTTGGTGTTCACATCTCGCAGGACTTGTCTTGGTCCCGCCATACCAACTCCCTGGCAAAGAAGGCTCGTCAGCGTCTTTACCACCTCAGACACCTAAGAGACTTCAGACTGCCCTCCAAGGTACTGCAGAACTTCTACACCTGCACTATCCAGAACATCACAGTCTGGTTTGGGAATAGCACCAAGCAGGACAGACAAGCACTCCAAAGGGTAGTGCGTTTAGCAGAGCGCATCACTCACACGGAACTTCCTGACCTGCAGACCATCTACTACAAGCGGTGCCAGACCAAGGCCAGGAGGATTGTGAAGGACCCCACCCATCCCAACAATAGACTGTTCTCTCTGTTGAGGTCAGGGAGGAGCTTTCGCTCCCTGAAGACCAAGACAGAGAGACTGAAGAGGAGCTTCTTCCCACAGGCCATTCAGGCCCTGAATCAGGGAAACTGATAAACTGTGGGGACCACAACCACCATGTAACATAACTGTATAACTGTATATATATATATATATATATATATATATATATATATATATATATATTCAATTACCTTGTAACACAACAACTGTAAATGTTATTCTACAAAATGGATCTGTACATTCTATACATTGTGTACATATATACACAACCATATACATTGTACATTGTGTATATAATCATAATATACATATATTGTACATACATTGTTAATACATTTTGTACATACAAAATATTCTATTTCTCTTTGCATATATATATATTTCACATATATAGAATATTTACATTTCTTTTCCTCAGTTTGGACAGAGCACTCTCAAACATTTCACTGCGAGTTATACTGCGTATGACTATGTATGTGACAAATAAACCAAACTTGAACTTGAAACTTGAATACACTATACCTGTAAGGAATGGCTGCACTCCTGGCGTCCCTGTCCTGGCACGGGGTGCAGTGCAAGCAAGTGCAGGCTGGGAGCAGTTTGTTCAGTTTTGTAGCCATGACAAAAAGAAGCTCTGTTCTGCGTTGTGTGGGGAAATCTCCTTTGTATGATCTCATTTCACAGAGGACTGCTTTAAAAATCATGCACAGTTTGATGCTGTATGCTACTGTCAGAGTTTCCAGATAGTTAGCTGCATAACATGGGTTGATAGATTACCTTCCTCATTTCTTTGCAGTAGACATTTTCACTTGAGTTGACATTGTGGTGAAAGTGCACTAAATAAGAAATTAAAAATGTAAAGTTTAGTCAGTCAGTAGACAGTCAGTTGTGATTGCAGTGAAATGATGGTTGTAACATCACATTTGAAATATAAGAGAGTGCCAAAGTAAAACAAAAACAACTTACTACTCTGAAACATCCTGCTCCAGGCTAGCTGGCAAAGCTGGATCAGGCCTACCAACTGGTTCTTCCTGATTTTTAGGATTGGGCTCTGGCTCAAACTCATATGGCAGAACCAGCAACATTGGAAAAATACTGGTGTTTACATCTGTGGTGTTTTGAAGCATTGAAGCATGTAAATCTGTTCTAGTAGGCCCAAAAATAAAATTAGGAACACTGAAATATGAGCATGATAGGCGGCCCTTAAAATTAATTTGATGAGGAGAATGAATGTGCTATCACCAGACACCTGGCATTTTACATCGAAGGCGGGAGAATCAACCTGGTCTCAGTTACAAATAAAGGAGAAATAAGTTGTTATACAGATTTATACATGATTCACAAGAGCTTATAGGTTGCATGTATGTTCTTTCATGTGTCTGCAGAACTTTGTCACAGCATTAGCACAGTGTGGAGATAAACTCATGGATCACTACTCTACCAGAAGAGAAAATCATAGGTGGGAAGAACTCCAACACAGCAGTTCAGCTGAAACATTAACATCTTGATGTGAAACCCTTCAATGATTATTGAGGGGAAAAATAATAATCAGTTGCAGATCAATAGCACAGTGATATGTGTGTGCTGTAATAACAGTCAAGCTCTTTCATTCCCTGTCCTCTGGTGAACATGATTCTCAGATTTGGTGTCCTCGTTTCGGATTCTGGGCCTACTGTTTGGGATTGTTTTTGTCATTGCTGTCATTATGTACTTTATGGCTTCCTCCCAAATGCAAGGTCAGTGTCTGAGGTGTATGAGTCCTCTCAGAGACATTTATTTGCCACATAAGGTTTTTACCCCATACTACAATTTCAGTGGGTGAGTGAGCAAAGAGACAAGCGTTGGGTTATTATTAAGTCCGTGGCCAGTCCATTTAATTTAATTTAACCTTAGGATGTTTATCTTATACCTAAAAGGACAGTGGGTTTATGGGTTTCACTGTGAGGGGGAAACCAATTGATACCTTTCCTTCGGGTGGATGGAGACAGGGATATATGACCTCATATAGCATGACTACAGGCTCCAAGTCTCTGACTGCTTCTCCTCTGAGAGGCTGTTTACACACTGCCTTAACATTTGCTTTTGGTGATTGGATTATATCTGGATTTCATTTGGTCACATGAAAAACCAGGTGTAAACACCCCCAGGATGCAGGTTGAAGGGGATTACAATCAGATCACTCAAAACACTCAAAAAAACCCCCACTAAAACAATTTAGAGGTGGTCAGAGACAACGTTTCACCTCATTTAACACTATTGCCAACAGAGTGTATTTTCATTGTCTGCAAACAGTTAAGAGAAACTGAAATGCATCTGCTGGCTTCTCTCTTGTACCCAAAAAGACCTCAGGACAGCACAGAACACTGGAGAAATTTAAAGCAATTTTCTCTTCTTCTGATACAAATTATTCATTGGCTGCTTTAAATACTACTTACAATATTTTGATAGCATATAAATACATTAGTGGTAGAAGGTGATAAACTATGGTTACAGTAGGAAGTATGTTTGTTTAAGGGTCCAGCCTGCACGTCTGCCTACCAGCAGGGGACCTAGGCTGTGTGTGCTCCACTTCCCAGGATCCTTTTGACTAATCAGTGCTGACTGTGCACACCTGCTAGGCTCTGCATTTAAGCACACATTAGCAGTAGCTGAGCATTACACCTTTGTATAAAGGTGACAGGTACAGTGCATTAAACAGCTGAAAGAAAGGGTTCTGTTGAGGTTCAGCTGAATCCCAACCTCATTGTTTTGAGCCCCTCTTGGGGAAAACTTAGGTTTCACCTAAACACCTTCACTTTTGTTTTAGTTTTGGTTTCACCATCCACTCCAGTTCACTCCAACCCTCCACTCACTGGCTTCCCCCAGCAGACATTCTGCACTTGGGTCCACCCCCCTGCCCGCTTCATGTAGTTGTGCTTTCTATGGGATAGAGTAAAATCCAATCTCATCTGATCACACTAGGGACACATTTTAGTGAAGAGCATAAATGGAATCCAGCCAAAGTATATCCAGATTCAATCTGGACATTAAACACATGGAAGGTATAAACAAGTCCTGAGTGTTTTGGTTTTTAGACACTTTACTACATAGATTATCCAGAATGTCATGCCTGCAAAAGAACATGAAGTGCTCATTGACCATACCACAAATAATCAAAACAATCAGAGATTGTCTTCTAAATAATATATTTCAGTTACCTCACTTTGACTTGAATTTAGCTGCAGAACGTATCATGATTCTTTCATTCTTTTATGATTTGATTCTGGATCTTTGACATTCTATTTTGTCTCCAAATGGGGTGACTGCTACTGATAACCAACTACTACTAGTTTCTTTTTGTCTCTGTCTTTGCCTCTCTCTCTCTCTCTCTTAGAGCTTAAAACATCACATGAGCTCAAGCTCGTCAGGAAACACCATCCTTGGGAGGCAGGTGTTTGAAGACAGTTTCTCCTTTTTACCTGTGACAAAAGACTGCAAGAACCAGAGAGGCATGGTCTCAGGGAGGAAGGTTAAAGTTACAGATACACCAGGGCTTTTGGAACGTATATCCACAAATTGTTACACTGAAGATCATGTATTCCTGCTGGTGGTCAGATTGAGCAGCATAACAGAGGACGACAGAGACAGTGCAGATATCTAAAACTGTATTATGCATAGTCAGACAAAAGCCATTATATGTTAAAACCGCTTGCCATAACACCCTGAACTTTGAACATTTTGGTGGCTTTGGCAGGTGAAAGTTTAAGACACTGGAATCATCATCATGTACATTGTTGATCATGGTCAAACTTATTGCAATATATGCTGAGTTGTATATGTCTTTGCCCATTAAAGATATCCTCCACAACCTTCCTAATCTTTATTAAATGTGAACACTGCATTCAGTTATGAAAAGAGGATACATTAATGTAATCATGTTGAGACATCGTTGTGCAGTTTCTTTTTAAAAGGTGTGAATGGGTCCAGACGTGATGAACAGAGTGATGAGCGTGAGAAAGGAGGAGTTCAGAGTGACATTAAACAAACCTGCGCAGACACACAACAGCAAATACAGAAAGGTTCATCATATTTCTGCTTCTGTTTAACTAACTGGTAAACATTTTTTCATACTTTAGTCATACTAATCTTGTCAGTCATGGATGAAAAAATAATATTTCATTTGCCTGTTATTTATTTATTTTTTTACCTTGGTGTAATTTTACTTTAACTGCAGATAAATATTTTTTAAGCAATATTACAAATGTTTTTCAGACCTGTGTGTACAAATATTAAAAGAAAAAGAGGTGCAAGGCCCTATTGTAACAAATACATAAATTATTTTGAAAAGTTATTATTTAACATTTCTAAAAACTTTGACAATTTTAGTTATATAAATCAAATAAATATATCAATACATATTGGGCTGTATTACCATATGAGGTCTTTCCACACTGTTAGAGCTGATCTTCCTTTTTGTGAACACATGGGCACTACGTCATGCAGACAACACCCAAGCAGATGACAGTCATAGGTTTTCTAAGACAGGTCTGATAATCCAACCATCACCACTCTTGTGTCTGAGATCTTTGGTCAAGTAAAACTGCAGCCCTTACTTCTCATCATATTAAATTATGATTACAGTGACATCTCTGCATAATTCTCATTATTCTCACAGAAATATGTCAGTTTATATGTTTGCACTCTGAGTTCTGTTACGACTCTGTCTAGGTGGTGAGGTTGCAACAGCACTGGAAAAGATTGGTAGCAGGATGGTAGGTAGAATGATTTAACACTGGACTAAACTGGTAGACGAGGTGAAATTTTGTGTATTTAAATGGTGAACAAAGACACTATATATATATATATATATATATATATATATATATATATATATATATATATATATATATATATATCACTTCAGGAGTGGTTATTTGCCAACATAACAAACAAAACCCACACTACCAAAAGAAACACCACAACTAACTACACTTTACAGGACAAAAATAAAATACAATCCTATACTAACTCCCTGACAATAACAGACAATAACCCCAAACCCAAACCAACAGGTACCACTCCCTACAATCAGAAACTATACATAAACATACACAAAAACCTTTCATCTATCACAGGGATCACAATCATAAACAAAACACAGGGAATACTAACATCCAGAGCTACACATACACAAGCTATGTGTATATCAAGACAAGGGAAGCACAGCACAGCAAAGATTTCAAACTCACAATTCATACAGCGAAACACTAATGCAAAAATGAGCTTGGGCAAGTCACCATCTTCTTGCAGCAGGGTCCTTAGATAAGCCACAGCAAACCCAGCAATCACTCAATGAGGGGTGGGGTCAGTAATGACGTGCACAGACAGCCCCAAATCCCAAACTGGACCAGGAGCGCACTGCAGCACTCCAGGAGTGTAACGCCCCCCCCCCCTTACGTGTGAGACCTGTGGGGGGAAAAAAAAACAAAAAAACAGCATACCTTAAATTCTCAACAATGTGTCAGCAATCACATTCTCTAAACCTTTTTTTATGAACTATCTTGAGAGGAAATCCCTGTATAATCATTGACCATCGCATGAGTCACTGGTTAGAGTTACACATCTGGTTCAAAAACACCAAAGGATTATGATCAGTATAAACAGTGATTAGATCTGAACTACCATCAAGTTAAACTTCAAAGTGTTGCAGAGCAAAAAGGAGCATGAGGGCTTCATTCTCAGTTGTACTTTAAGCTAACTGATGTTTTACAAACTTCTTTGAAAAGTAACAAACAGGGTGGTCAATACCAGCTGAGTCCTCCATACCCGCAGCTAGCATATACTTCGAGTTAAAAAAGCTTTGTAAAATCTGGAGCAAGGAGTACAGGTGAACTACACAGAAAACTTTTCACAGAGTCAAAAGCATTTTGGCAAATTGGAGTCCATACAAGAGAAGTGTTTTTGCATAAAAGTGAAGTCAAAGGTAAGACAACATCTGAAAAGTTTTTACAAAAGCAACGGTAGTAGCCAGCCATCCCCAAAAACCGATGTAGGTCCCGTTTTGTCCGAGGAACCGGAAAAGCTTTGATGGCTTGTACCTTAGCATCCAAGGGACGCACCTGTCCATGACCCACCATTTTTCCAAGGTAGCTAACCACGCTTTTCCCAAATTCACACTTTTCCAAATTTAACACTAATGAAGCATCTCGCAACTTAGAGAATACAGTCTCCAGTGTCCTCAAATGCTGTTCCCATGTATCTGAATATACAACAAGGTCATCGAGATAAGCTTCACAACTCAATACACCTTTCAAAATGAAAGGAAGGTAGCAGGGATATTACACAATCCAAAAGGCATAACTGTGTATTGCAGAAAGGTGTCCGGTGTAGCAAAAGCAGAGATCTCTGATGCCAATAACCTTTAAGTAAATCTAATTTGCTGACAAACATTGCAGAACCTACTCTATCTACACAATCTTCCATTCTGGGGAGAGGGAATGAATCTGGTACCATAACGGCATTTACTTTCCTTTAGTCCGTGCAAAAATGAAAAGTACCATCTAACAGACATGGTGAGCACCAGGAACTACTACTGGGCTTTGCAAGATTATTTGCCAACAAATATTCAGTCTCTTTATCAGAAACAATCGTTAATGAGAGCTCACACGATAGGGATGTACATCAATATCATGCTCTAAAACCGATGCACGGGTAGGTACATCAACAAAAAGAGAAGGGTACCGGTCAATCAATGTGAAAATATCACACTGAGCCATTAAAGATAAATATGATAACTTAGTAGACAATTGTTTCAATGCTTCTGAATTTGGTAATCTGGTAGTAGGAATGCTGTTTCTATCAAAACTAAGACCATCTTGTTCTGGGGTGTAATCTGACATTACAGTGGTTGAATTGGGAGAGGGACAAGAATGAGCTACAGTAGCAGTGACAGTAACTCAGCATTACGATCAACTCAGCATTACGATCAACATATGGCTTTAGCATATTTATGTGACAAACAGGAGATTTACGTCTTCGATCAGGGGTACTCACAGCATAATTTGTGGGTGTTAGTTTCTGTTGAACGACATGGACCAGAAAAACATGTCTGAAGAGTTGAACCAGGCATGGCTACAAGCACTAACACTTTATCACCCATCTCGAATGATCGACTGACTGCAGCACGGTCATATTTACCTTTCATAGATTCTTGAGCCGAGTCTAAATTGTGTCTAGCTTTGATATGGGTGGCATTTAACCATTCACAAGCTTGTAGTCACAAACTTATCCACAGATAATGAAGGGCTAGTTGTATCAGGAGTTAACCACTTCTCATATAGTTTGAGAGGACCACGGGCTTCACAACCAAAAACTAGGGTAATTGGACTAAACCCCAAAGACTCTTGAACTGTATCACGTATCGCAAACAGCAACAAGGGAACACCTTCGTCCCAGTCTTTACCTACTTCCAAACTATAAGAGTGGAGCATATTGTTGAACGACCATAAAATGAAGTTGCCTTTAGCTTTATTTGTACTTTGATAACAGCACAAGGCTGATGGAGGATGGCAGCAGGTGTCTATATTTCATATTTTTGAAATTGACTTTTCACAGATATGCATATTTCTTATTTTTCATTATCACAAGCTATAAATACAAACTCAGTGGAACTTACTTGGAGGTATTTTGCTGCCTCTTTGCAAGGGCCTTCTTTCTCAGCACCTGTTTAAAAACCACATGAGCATGCAACAAAGCTGCTTTAGCCAGGAAGGTCAAGCATACCCTAAAAGAGGAAGGAAATAAATGTGTTAACCACATCTAGCTTTTTAGTTTTGTGCTGCCTCTGTTCTTATCATTTGATATTTGAACACTGGTGATCAGTCTTGTCACAGAATGGTAAGACTGTTTCTTTAGGTCACAACAGTATTAATGCAACATCAATAAAGATGAACAGAATATAGATAAACAGAAAAGAGATTATGATTTAATTTCCTAGAAATTGATTGTCTAATCATGAACTAATTTGCAGTACCAGTAGAAAATTGCCATTGACAATTCTGTTATTTTAACGTCAGGCATTACCTTCATCTGGGACCGTGCATGGTTGTTCTATGATTCTGTGATGGACTGCTGTTTCTTTACATTTTTAAAAATATTTTTAAATAGGATGGCTAAAGTAGTTTGTGGTTAAAACAAATGGTCTGTCATGGAACGCTCGCCTCCCGCGAGTCACGTGGTTTGGCCCGCCACCTGCAGTGGGAGGATTATTGTTTGTGGTCAAGCCTGCACACACCTATACCTCGTCATGTCTATGTATTTAAACAGTGTTGTTGGGCATTGTTGATGTAACGTGTTAATGTCAAGGTTAATGTTCATATCATCAATGTTAAACGTATGCATGTTTCTTGTGATTGTTTGTCAACCTTTACATGTTCATGTTCTGCCTTTGTAATATGTGTGAGTGCTGTTGTCATTTTGTGTTAATAAATGTTTGTCCACGTCGCTGGATTCTGTGCATCCTGCCCCTTGCCCTTCAGTACTCGGGTCACCACGTGTTACATGGTCTTGTTACTTGATTTGTGTTGTGAAAATATTTACTGAGACCAAGGTACATTCTCATGTCCAGTCCTACTTTGCTAATAAAGTCATTCTTTTTTATTTTGCTAAAGTTGGTAGAATGGTTTTGTGTTTTTAGTCACAGTTGCTTTCACATTTTGCATTTACAGTCAGGACAATGATTCCTCTAAATCCTTTTGTGATTCGATCTAGAGTTAAATAGCCTTCAAGAAATAAAACTGAATTGAAATGAGATGACAAGAGCCAAATCTCCTCAGTAATACAGTTGTGTCATCAGATTAGTCTGACTGATATTTGAAACAATGTAAACAGAAGCAGAAATGTGATGAACTCAGCTGTGATGTGTGCTGTTGTGTGTCTGTGCAGGTTTGTTTAATGATGTCACTCAAAACTCCTCTTCTAACTCTCACTCTAATCACTCTGTTCATTTCTCTGGGTAAGACTGCAGTCTTTATCAAAATTGTATTTTTCTTCGTAAAATTTCCAAAACTGTTGAAACCTGCACAAATATTAGGAAAATTCTGATATCTAGTATAAAAATTTTCTGACACACTGTTCCCATTTAATGAAGTTAATTTACATTGGTTACCAAAGCCCCCCACATCCCCCACACCACTGCTACAGAGCTTGCTGAGGGTTTTGTGGTTTTTCTTAAGTTTAGGGCAGTCTTAGATTAAGAGCACACTGTGTTAAGGTTAAAATTCACACCACTATAACTACAAAGTGCAGATATATTTTTGTTTGTTTTTCTCTTTACTCAACCTCATATATTATGTGACTGAGCATTAAGTTGTTCAGAGTCACTAGTGTCCACTTCTCCCAAGCTCCTCCCCCACCCTGCTACAAGCTCTTCTCACTTTGTGGTTTCGCTCAGAATCCGCTCAGAGTTCTGCAGTATCTGCTGGAGTTAGAGAGGAGAGAAGTGAAACTGTAAGATAACTCCCACTCTCTTATGGGGCCCAGACTCCTCTAATGACCTCTTTCATGCATCATATGTTTCAGGGGTTGATGGAACAGAATGGAGTGTGAAGTACAACCCAACTAAAATATGTGTTTTAAAGGGGTCCACAGTGTTTATTAATAGCACTTTTACATACCCAAAAGATCATGAAGTGACAGATACATTTTGGGTCATAGACCCAGTTAAGGATGTGGAATCACTTGATATTTATAAAAGAACAGAGTTTTCAGGCAGAATTCATTATCTGGGTGATAAACAGCGAAACTTCTCCTTCAGACTGAGTAATGTGACAAACGATGATCAACACATGTACTGCTTCAGGGTTTCAGTAAACACACCAGTCAAAACAGACAAATATCTCTACTATCCTGGAGTTCAACTTCACATTACAGGTGAGCGAAATCAATGCTACTGTTCTCTGATATAAACTACATCTCAGTTTAGACAGTTTGGATCAGTAGGCAAAATTCAGAGAAGTTCAAACTACAAATTTGTTCATTAACTTCTTGCATGCTAAAGAACTGCAAGTGTTTCTGCAAATGACTGAAATTGGTGTTTTCAAGAGCCTATTTTCAATTAAAAGCTGCAATGTATATATTGAGCATCTTGGGAAAGAACAATGAACTACAAACAACCAGCAAATAGCATCTCAAACCCAGTGTTTCATGTACCTTTATTACAACACAAGAATAGAAGGTTTAAACTGTAGCTAGTAGTTACTTACCATGGACAACAAGGCAGGGGAAAGAAAGAAATTCCACACGCTGCTCCTCCTGAGTCTGTATGTCTGTAATTGGTGTAATGTTGTCCTTCTCTAGCAATCTGGGAGACTGTAGTGAGACAGTAAAAGAGATCAATAAACATTAATCAGTTCATTTATATGATATTACTCCTGTTGTTTATTTATTTAATTATTTATTTATTTATTTTTGATTGTATAAGAGCTCCATGTGAACATTTTACCTGAAGTGACAGAGAGAGAAACAGCAGTTCTGAACTGTACAACCACCTGCAGTCTGACTGACAGTCCAACATTCATCTGGTACAAAAATGGACATCCTTTATCCTCCAGTACAAACCCACTCCACCTGCAGCCAGTCAGCAGTGAGGATGCAGACAGTTATAGGTGTGCTGTAAGAGGATATGAACATCTCCCCTCTCCTGTTCGAACTCTCACTGTCAGATGTGAGTTTATTATGCTTCCTCTTAAGAAATACATTTAAATTATGTGTTACTCACTATAATCTACAGACATATAATGTAACAAAACATTTTAATCAAAAAACTGTTAATATTAAGAATATAATTCTACTACCTACATTTGAAATATTTTAAAGAATATAATTCCACTACCTACATTCGAAATGTACTAGTAATATTTACTAATAGATCCCCCAAAGAATGTGTCCATCAGTCCCTCTGGTCAAATAGTGGAGGAGAGTTCAGTGATTCTGACCTGCAGCAGTGATGCCAAACCACCTGTGCAGAACTGATGTTTAAGGGGAAAACATCAGTAGGAAAACTAAAGACCTACAGCATCCCCAACATTTACTCAGAGGACACTGGAGAATATACATGCCACACCCATAATGCACTTGGGGAGAGCAGTTCTACAGCTGTGTTTCTTAATGTTGGGTGTACTGATGATTTATGAGTTTTTGTGTAACCTTTTTCGCACAGAGTAATGTAAAAGATAATTTAAAGCATTTTCCCTGAAGTTTTACTTTATTTTCTGGTCTAGATCCTCCAAAGAATGTATCAGTGTCCATCAGTCCATCTGGTGAAATAGTGGAGGAGAGTTCAGTGACTCTGACCTGCAGCAGTGATGCCAGCCCACCTGTACAGAACTACACCTGGTTTAAAGAAGGTGGAACCTCACCTGAAGGATCTGGACAGAACTACATCACCATCAGCAGTGGCTGGTACTACTGTGTGGCTCAGAATGAACACGGGGTGCTGAAATCACCTTCAACAGATGTCACATTAAAGGGTGACACACAGACATGCATTAATGTTTATGTTTATTTGTTTATGTTTCCCATTCATTTATCAGTTCATTCACTCATTCATTTGCTAATCAAATTACAAAAGCCCTATATTGTGTGTATGAACAATAGTGTGTGTATGTCTGTTTCTCTCAGCAGGTCACTTCTACATTTTGCCTGTAGCTGTTGGAGTCGGCATCTGTGGGATTGTTGTTCCTCTCTCAGTAGTTTTATTTATGAAGAGACAAAATTTAAGAAGGTAAACTGAAGTGAAATGTATTATATTACATTATACTTATAAATCATAACTGTGCAGTACTTTTTTCTGTTCTTCCAAAAACACATTATTAATGTAGGAAAACTTGTTACATTGAACATTGACTTTTTTGAGATCAGGTACAAGAAGCAAAGGAGAAATCCAGATGAACCTGTTTATGAGGTGAGCTATTAAAGAAATTTGGATATCTTTGTCAATGAGGAGTCTTATACCTGGTAAAGTATTCATAGAATTCATGTCATTGCAAACCAGATCCTTTAAATGACAGTGTGAGTATTAATTGTTTTCTAGCAGTTCTTGGTGTCAGAGTGAGACCTCTATTTGAGTTGCAGACTGTCAACAGCAAAAGGACATCAATGGAAAAACTCCAGTGGAAGGTTTCCTAAACATGTAACCTTAAAGCTATTCAGGGTTTCTCATTAAAACTGCACATGTGGACTCTGTGCTTCACAGAACGTTGGCCTCAAGCCCTGTCCTACCTGTAACACTTCCAGATCCAGCTCTCCTGTTTATGAGAATACTGCAGTGAGTTCATCATATCAGTTACATCACAGTTATAGAACTGCTTTAGAACTCTAGAATCTTGACTGTAAATAATAATAATACTCATAACGTTTTTGAGATGATATGCATCTAGATCTTGGAATTTTTTAATGACTACTGGAAGTATACAGTACACAGCTTTCTTAGTATTAGACTACTTTACATTACCTTAGCTATATAGAGTCTGCAGGAATAGAATGTTTTTTTCAGTGGAGATAACCCAAAACATGTAATTTTTTTTCAGTTTCTTAAGACATGAAGGTACGTGTGCGTGTGCCTGTCATACCAATTGTCCTTGCATTCTGCTCTGATATTATTTCCTGTGTGTCCTTTTATAGGCCTTGAGGAAACATCACTAAATAAATCATCAATGAGATAGAGAGGGGAAGAGAGATGGATGGATCGATGCACACGTACAGTTTGGCAGAAAAGGTTCTGACTGTTTTCCATTAAAGATCAATTCAAAATAAATGTGCTATTCCCCTCTGCTCGATCATGACCTCCTAGGTTACCACCCTCGTGTCTTTCTTTTGCTTTGCTTTTCCTCGTTTTTAGTTTTGCCCTTCATGTGGTTGTCCCCTGCCTGTTATTGTTCTCTTCTTTTTCTACTTTCACTCTCCTTAGATTTTTGTATATTTAAACGGTGCATTTTCCTGGTCTTGTGGCTTGTCATTTGTTGTAGCCTCTGTTGTGTCCACTCTACTACACTGTACTGTGCTCTTGCCTTGATTTATGTATAGTTAACCTGTGTTCTATGTTTCGTGTCGTTGCCCGTTTATCTGCAACCTGTTCCATATAGTTTCTCTCTGCTAGCATGTTCATTTATTTTTCTGGTTTTTGTGGTTTGTTCTGTTTGTTGTCATGTGTTCCAAATGACACACGTTCATGTTGGTTATTTGACTCGGGACTGTTATAATGACTCTGATTTTGTTTTTGCCCTTAATAAATCTCGCTCTTCTCAGCCTTTGCATCTGCCTTACTATCAACCCACATTACCAAATGTTTCAATTATTGCATCTTTTTCATTTTTATTGCAATAACAATAAATAACCTCCTTGTTGTTATTTTGAAAATCAACAATGTGCATGAGCGACAGGTCAACAGCGTTGAAACAACCAGGCTTCTTGGTCAGTCAGATAGGATTTTCAGAGGAAGCTCGGTTAGAGAGTCATAGGCCTTCTAGAATAAGAATTCTTGTAGGACAGTATAGTGTCACGGTACGGCCCCTCCTCCGAAACATCTCCCTGTGTGTGTTTGTGTGTGTATGTTCGTCCGTGTGGCCACGCCCTCCTTGTGCTCCACACCTGCTCCTTGTTGTATCATTAGTATGCGTGTATAAAAGTCTGCTGTTTATGTGTGACAGTTGTCGGTGTTCAACCCTGATAGCCTGTGGGCTTTATGTAAGCTGGTAGCGAGAGAAATCCCACTCATAAATGTTACTCAGTCTATCTTTGCTACACTAGATTATTTATTTATTTGTTTGTTTACTTATTTATTTAGTCCATTCACTTTAAGACAGTTAAAATACTCAAATGCAGTTCCCCCAAAAGCATCATGACTTTAAGACCTTTGTCAGGACATATTCTCAAAGATTCTCAATCTAGCACTTAATTAAATATTTTCACTCTACAATTTTACAAAAATAATTTTGCCATTTGTGTATCCTATATTATTTACCCTACTCTAGTTTTATCTCCAGTTTTGTTTTTGCTGTAGTGATTTTAAACATACAGTATGTGTATGTTTGTGTGTGTGTTGTACCTGTAGTATTCATGGTGACAGATATTGAAATGTTTCCCACAAAACCGATTGTGGTTGGAGAAGGAGACTGAGAGGTTGAAGTAGCAAAGGTTTGTGGTGCTGTCATAGAGAGAGAGAGAGAGAGAGAGAGAGAGAGAGAGAGAGAGAGAGAGAGAGAGAGAGAGAGAGAGAGAAAGGAGGAGTATGAAAAGACACTTCTGTAATTATTTAGCAGGGTTTGTATCATCAGCCAATGTTAAAATTGTAGTTTCATCTTTATAAACTAAATGATCTCTCTAATGTTAAAAGCTTACCATCTAAAACATTAAGCATTACATCATTATATGTGTCACTAAACATTCTGTCCACCCCACACTAGTATTTGCCAGAGTTTGCCTTCCCCAGTTGAGCAATATTCAGAGTGAAGTCTGTCCCTTCATCCATCAGGCTGTATCTCCAATTGGATGGCTTATCTGAATCAACAAGGACGTCCTCAGCTCTTTGACAAGGATCCTTACAGAAGTACTTTCTGTTACCTTGAGCCCACTTATGAATATACTTAAATGTGTCTCTCTTTCATATCTGGTTATTGTAACTCCAGATGTTTTGTATCTTGTTGCTGTCAATCAGGTTACCATGCACAAAAATGTAAATTTTTAAGCCATTTATATGTGTGTTCTGGAGTGTCTGTCAAATTCACCCACTGCTTTACTTCAAAGACTATAAGTTTCTGAAGGGGAGGAACAACTTACCTGAGAGAAAGAGACAGATAACAAGATGAATAATCTTCATTATTGTCTATAATATTTATTTTTGTCCTCCACAACTTTGTCCCCAGAGCTCTGACCACCTCCTGCAGACCTACTACAGCTCCTGACTGAAATGCGCAAAAGCAGAGATGTGGTGAGACATGATGAGATGTGATGAGAAGCATCATATAGTTTTCAAACTCTCCGCACATCATAAAAACCACACAAACACCCACACAAAGATGTACACACAGGCACACACACACACACACACACACACACACACACACACACACACACATGCTCACCCTTAGGGGGTTATAAGCACAGGTTTATTTCGCCATCTGCTGGACAAAAACTGGTTTGGCAGTTGGAAGACTTTATAGAACATAAATCTGAAAGTTGTTAAAGTTTTGTTGTCCTTGTTATTTCTTGCACTACATTACTTACATATGTGGCTTTTCATTGTAAAATGTCAACATGTCTGTTTCTGCTGTCTGAGGTTCTCACTAAGCACGTCTTCACTTGGGGCCAACATCCTGGTGTACTGGATCTTGGTTGTTTCATCTTGCATAGTGGCTCTGACACTCACTAGTCCTCAGCCTCTTTCCCCTTAGTGTATTATCTCAGAGTGATGGATTTGGACTGAAACCCTCTGTGCATTGTGAGGAGTTTCCTTGTTTTGATGTCAGTGGCTTTTATCTCCTCATTAGGCCAGCTAATTATACCAGCGGGGTGTCTGATGACTCGTAGATCATCAGTGTTCATAGCTCAGATCTTGTTCCTCCCATTCAGCTGACTTCTCAGGACTGGCCTCACTCATACGTCCACACTTATCAGATCTGTATGACATTCCGATGTCGCTGCTGTATATCCTGAGATGAATTAGTGAGTCAATGTCTCTTTCACTTCTGGCATACAGCTTGATATCATCCATGTAGAGGAGGTGGCTCTTGTTGATAATTATATTAATTATTTACTACTAATTATTTACTAATTTTCCGTAGTAGTCACTTGATGTTAACTCATGTTATTGGCATGTTTTCAGTCGGTACTTGGATGGAATTGTTCCCTTTCTGGGGGCTCTTCAGGATCAGGAGTGTCTGGCCTTCAGTTAACCATTCAGGGTGGGTTCCATCCCTAAGCAGCTGATTCACACACACTCACACACACACACACACACACACTTGCAGTCACATTAAATTGTGCTTAAAAGCCAAAACTATAGCCACTATGATGCTAAATTATGAACTGGATTACAAAAACAACCAAAAACAAACGAATATATATTTTCAGTAAATATCAAGTTATTTGCTTTATTTCTAAAGGTAATTGGATTTATTATATTTATTAATAATTTTACTAAAGTAAAAGTAATTTAAGTCACATTTAAACATTCATCAGCCACCATCACTACTAAACTTGTTATTGTCTACAATTTTTTACAAATGATGTGAGTAGATTTAGTAGAAAAGCTCCTCCCTTTCCATTTCCAATAGTGTCCTTCCAAACCATACACAAAAATGACTGGTTCTAAGTATGCAATTGGGATGCATCCATTAGAACCATCCAACTGTTAGAGACAGACACTTGTAATGACAGCCAGCTCAAAACTATTTTGAAATATATTGTGTCAGCCAGCTTCAGTTGCGTGATTTGATTTGATTTTATTACAGTAGTGGAACTGACATGTGATCATGACTTACTGATCCTTATATTCCGAATTGCTCCTAATTTTCTCAAAATGGGTGCGGAGGGGTGTGAGATAATGAGATATTTCGATTAAACTCTCAATACTCACATTTAAACAGCAGTGAAACTGTTCTGCCAGTAAGTTTAAGCAATTAATTATTTTCCCACCAGAGGGTGCAAGGATGTGTTCTTCTAGAGCAGAAAGTTTGATTATCATCTCCCTGATAATGCAGGTTGCCCATCTACATCCTGTTCACATTTGGTCTGAAAAACGGACCCATGAATTGAAGAGTAGGGATACACTGGTTACCAAATCCCCCCACATTCCCCACACCACTGCTACAGAGCTTGCTGAGTGCTTTGTGGTTTTTATCAAGTTTAGGGCAGCCTTAGATTAAGAGCACACTGTGGTAAGATTAAAATTCACAACCCCACTATAACTACAAAATACAGATATAAATGTATTTGTTTTTCTCTTTATTCAACCTCATATATTATGTGACTGAGCGTTAAGTTGTTCAGAATCACTAGTGTCCACTTCTCCCAAGCTCCTCCCCCACCCTGCTACAAGCTCTTCTCACTTTGTGGTTTAGCTCAGAATCCGCTCAGAGTTCTGCAGTAGCTGCTGGAGTTAGAGAGGCGAGAAGTGAAGTTGTAAGATAACTCCCACTCTCTTATGGGGCCCAGACTCCTCTAATGACCTCTTTCATGCATCATATGTTTCAGGGACTTCTGGAATAGGATGGAGTGTGAAGTACATCCTAACTGACATATGTTTTATAGGGGTCCACAGTGTTTATTAATGGCACTTTTACATACCGAAGTGACAGAGTTTTCAGGCAGAATTCAGTATTTGGGTGATAAACATCAAAACTTCTCCCTCAGATTGAGTAATGTGGCCAACACATGTACTGCTTCAGAGTTTCAGTAAAAGCACAAGTCAAAACAGATAAATATCTCTACTATCCTGGAGTTCAACTTCACATTACAGGTGAGAGAAATCAATGCTACTGTTCTCTGATATAAACTACATCTCAGTTTAAACAGTTTGGTTCAGTAGGCAAAATTCAGACAAGTTCAAACTACAAATTTGTTCATTCACTTCTTGCATGCCAAAGAACTGCAAGTGTTTCTGAAAACAAATTAAATGAGTGTTTTCAAAAGCCTATTTTCAATTAAAAGATGCTATGTATGTAGTAGGCATCTTGGGAGAGAGCAATGAACTACAAACATCCAGCAAATAGCATCTCAAACCCAGAGTTTCATGTACCTTTATTACAACACAAGAAAAGAAGGTTTAAACTGTAGCTAGTAGTTACTTGCCATGGACAACAAGGCAGGGGAAAGAAAGAAATTCCACACGCTGCGCCTGCATGTCTGTAGTTGGTGTAATTTCATCCTTCTCTAGCACTCTGTGAGACTGTAGTGAAACAGCAAAAGACAGATCAATAAACATTAATCAGTTCATTTATATGATATTACTCCTGTTGTTTATTTATTTAATCATTTATTTATTTATTTTTTGATTATATAAGAGCTCCATGTGAACATTTTGCCTGAAATGACAGAGAGAGAAGCAGCAGTTCTGAACTGTACAACCACCTGCAGCCTGACTGACAGTCCAACACTCATCTGGTACAAAAATGGACGTCCTTTATCCTCCAGTACAAACCCACTCCACCTGCAGCCAGTCAGCAGTGTGGCACTGTGCTCATGAAGACAGAGTGTGTATATCTTGTTTCTAGCATCATTTGTCCTGAAAAAAATGTGTGTGTCTCCATTTGTTAGATAATGAGTTAATTTGAGTGTGTGTCTTTATTGAAATTTTAATGATTTTCTTTTTTGCGTGTGTGTGTGTGTGTGTGTGTCCACTTGTAAGTGTCACGGTATGGCCCCTCCTCCCCCAAACGTGTGTGTGTTCGTCTGTATGGCCACGTCCTCCTTGTGTTTCACCTGCTCCTTATTGTGTTGCCTTAGCGTGCGTGTATATAAGTCTTGTGTTTGAGTCTGTGTGCGTTGATGTTTGACCCATTAAACAACATAAACAATACCCTACATTAAGTATTAATACTACAGACTACAGACTAAAATATATAATTTGTAGACAGTAAATAAATAAGAAGAGACATTTAATTTAATTGTACTGATAGATAAAATATTGGATACATGTTCCAAACAAAACTTGGTTGAACAACCAATATTCTCTGTGAAGCCCTTAATCATAATAAATGATCGACTCACACTCAACTGTGATGGACAGGAGGAGGACAGGTGTTCATGGTCTAATATGGAGCAGATGTAGCTGCCGCTGTCAGCCGGGTCAGCCTGAGGCAGCTCCAGCTGGTTGTCCCCATGCCTCTGCTCACATGGACGACCGTCTTTACGCCACACATAGGTACTGAGGGTGAGGGAAGGGATGCATGTCCCACAGGTCAGCGTCACCCAGCTGCCCTCCAGCACCACATCCAACAAGGACACCACCTCCACAGCTACATCTGTGTAATCAAACTTTCATGACAAATGAATGTTTGTATACTTTAGAATTTAGCTGACACTGCTTTAGTGCACCATGCTTGAGTGAGTGGTAGTGAATGGTTGTAAGTTTTTCATGTCTATGTGCATTAACCTCTCTGTGTCATGATTGGCTCTCCCAAGTATCCTGTCTCTATGGTTTCCCTGTCTTATGTCTTTGTTTTATGTATGTGTTTCATTTTCCCCCACCCATTATTTATACCAACTGTGCCTTGTTTAATGCTAGTTAGACCATGTATTTAAGCCCTGCATTAGTTAAGTCTTGTTGCTGGTCATTGTGAATCCAATGCTCTGTTTGTTTAATGCCCTGTTGTGGTCTTGCTACCTGTATTTGTATGCCTAGCTTTTGTTTTGTATGCCTGTCCTAGTTATTTATGCATATCCCTCAGTATGTAAGTCCTGTTGTTCCTTATAAACTTCTTCCCTTTTATGTTGCCATGTGTTTGTGTTTATGATAAACTCTCATATTCTTTGTATTGGCTCACTCACCCTGGACTGTTCTAATGGCTCTGATTATGGATTTGCCCTCAATAAATTTTGCTCTTCTCAGTGTATTCATCCGCCTCCTCACCGCTCTAAGTTACACTCTGAAAGGACACTTATTAATAATTCTTTACCTTTTTGGGTCAAAATATGCTTTTATTAACAATACAGCAAGAATAACATCTTTTCCTTATTTCTCACCAGAAAAATACATTGTAGATAGATAAATAGATAGACAGAGACAGACACAGGAGGCAGTTACTGATGTATCATTGGCAGTCACACAAAAATATCTAGAGAAGTATGTTAAAATGTTTTAACATAAAATACAACAAATAAAACAAAAAATAGCGTCTCAGACCCAGTGATGACCTTCTACAGATAGTAGGCTGCCCTTTGCCAAGTCGATAGTTTCTATAGCAACAGTATATCGTGGTGCGATTGTGAGGCAGATGCATATGCTGAGAAGAGTAAGATTTATTATGGCAAATCCATAATCAGAGTTGTAGTCACAGTCCAGCCTCAATTTACCAACACAATAACAGGAGAATGAGCAAACAGGCTACAATTAGGAACACAAACTACATAAACAGGCTACGAAACACAGGCAGAGCAAACACGACAGTGCTTAGTACATCCAACTACAGGCATAGCTTAGAAACAGATGCCTCGATTCACATAGAGAGGCTAGAATAAACACAAGGAGGCAAGAATAACAATGACCAGCAAACACACAAGCAACAAGGCAGGGTTTACATACACAAGGTAATGAGGACTAAAAATGCACAGGCAATAACTAATGAAAACAGCAAAAACCAAAACAAGGACTGGAACAGGAATGGAGAATATGAAACATCATTATGACAGGAAATCATGGAGACAGGAGGGGCCAACAATGACAAACATCTGAAATGTAGGCTACACCACATCCTGTGATTGTAAACTCCTCACCTGTGATCTCCAGCGTAACTCCATCCTCATTGGTCATCTCCTGGGTGGAGCCATTGGTCCTGAAGCTGAAATGATAGATGCTGCCATCCTCCTGGGTCAAATTGCTGAGTGTGAGCGAGCAGTTTGGCCCCTGGGTTTCAGCATAGTGTGCCTGCTCTTCACCAATCACCTTCATGGACTCCTCACCCTTTGACCTCTTATAGTGCCATGCAGAATCAGTGACCTTATGACCTCTAGGGTAGGTATATTTGCAGGGCAAAACCACTGAGGTCTGATGAAGACTACATATTTTGCTTGGGGTGTGAGTTAGGCTCCAGTTTTGCCCCAGAAACCCTAAAACACATAGAGTTCAGTGTCATTTTCCGAGGGTGCACTGAGAAGACACCCTGGGGTAAGAGGAAGGGAGGAGTCTAATGCCAGCCTCACACTACAGGATAATCAGGCTAGTTTCGAAGTCAGTTTGTTCTTCCTGACAATCACAAAAAGTATCTGGATATCATCATGATCTTAAATGATGATCTTCCCAGATTATTCTGTAATCTGGAGTGTCTATAATCTAATCTTTACTCCTAAAATCCAGTCCCAGTCCAGTCAGGGCCATGCCAGTTGTGACTCATAAATATTATACATTCAATATTGAATATAATCAGATCAAGAGGAAATTCTTGTGTAAACGTGTAATCACACAACAAAACTATCAGATATAAGAAAAAAAATTAACTGGAGACTGACTAGATGACCTGAGAATCAAAATGAAAAATAAAAAGATATAAGAAACATTTTAGCTGGAGACTGACTAAATAATTTAAGATGTAATGCAAGCACCTGATGTAATGAAAATTACACAAAAATATTTCCACTGCCAACTGTAACAGGAGTGACATTTGGACCTAGAAGTGAAGAAAAAGAGCAAAGCAGAAATGATGGTTGAAAGGGTTTGAAGGAGCTAAAACATTCCAAGTTCACTTCAATGGTACAGTTTAGATAAACTTCCACTGGTGGTTTAGCAATACTTTCCAAGTGATTACATTAAAGTTAACAGAAAAAGAGCTTATTAAATGTTTGTTGGCCAATCAGTATGCGAAGTCCTGTATTAGACAATAGCACCAAACTATAGTATCAAGCTGGACCTGCTAGGATATTCCAGTAACTTCAACTACTGTTGTTATCATCATCATCATCATCATTATTATTATTATTATTATTATTATTATTGTTGTTGTTGTTGTTATTATTATTAAGCATGTCATGGGCAGAAGAAGTAGTCACTGTTACTCAGTACATCCAGGTTTGCCAAGAGTTTTGCATGGATTTGCTCAGGTAGAATACATATGCTTTTCCATCACCGTGTACTTTTACGTCTTCTGGGTAGTGTATGTGTCATAAAAGGATATGGTTTCCTAGCTGTGTGGGCTCAGTTAAGAGCTTTGTTGGATCTGTTAAAAGCTGTCTGGGATCCACTGCATTGTGAATCAGCATGTGAAATAAAGAAGCCATTTTAGATCTTCTTTAAGGACATAAACATTCAAATTATATATGTCTACTAAGTGTGGGTCCACCTCTATGTCCTCTGGTTGGGGAAAGAAACAGCAAAATGGCAATACAGCTAAAGGGATATCATGAATAAACTCTGGCCGGTAGTGTATTCGTTGTCCTACATTGCAGGCCAGAAGCATTGCTTGGCTTCATAGAGCCTGGAAAAAAACTAAAATGGCTGCTTCACTCCTCATGGAGCAGCACAAACATTTTGCTATAACTCACTCAGTGCCATTTGCAGAGGAGTGGGGAATCCAGGTCAAGGGTGCGCAGGTTGCTTAAGCGTGTACGAAGGAAAGGTGAATGTCTTTGGAATCTCCGACCTCGGTCCAGATATTCGCGTCTCTTTCATCATTCCCTACACGACTTAGCTAGCTATTACACCACCTGTTCCAGACAATGCCCCCTACATAACTAGCCTGTGCAGTGACCTCTCTGAGCGCTGATTAGCTCATATGCGCCCTCTGACTGAGACATTCGCTGAACGTAACACTCCATGCTGGAGTTTTCTTCAGTTCTCTGGTGTCCTCAGCAGTGGGTGAACAAGACTCTCTCTCTCTCTCTCTGACCATCCACTTCCACTCTACAGTTCAGACATCTACAACGATTTCCACGTTATAGCTGCAAACTTTGTCTACCTTCTCTCCTTTTTCGTCTCCTCTCCTTTCCTTTGTTTCTTTTCCATTCTTCTTTCTTTCCTCCCCCAATCCCCTGATTGGCTCATCCTAATGTTCAATGTCAAAGTAACAGAACAATCAATAACGCTCCTAAATCAAGTATACAAATGAAATTAAACAATTTCACAGTTTCTCCTTCAAACAATGAGAAGAAAGGACAGAAATATATAGATATACTTACACATACATACATACATTCCATTCCCCACAGGGCTACACTCATCATTTACACACACACACACACACACACACACACACACACACACACACACACACACACACACACACACAAACACACATACATCATTTATACAAACACATACACACATGCATGCAGATACCATAAGTTAAAATAGCAGAAGCACAGTAACAGTCCATTGCCTGAAGAGGGAACTGTCTGCTTAGATTCTGCATGTTCTACAAATTGTTGTGTGCATGTGTGTGTGTGTGTGTGTGTGTGTGTGTGTGTGTGTGTGTTCGCTTGCATATGCACGCAAATCTCAGTATGTTTGTATGCTCATTATGACAGTGAGGGCATTTACACCAGGACTCCAAAGCAGAAATGAGATCCAGCCTTCTTCTCCTACTGTTATAACGTACAGTATAGCGTCCACATACAACACGTCATAGCAAATCTACTCAAAATTGTAGGTTTCCTTAAACTATTGAAGTGATTTTAATAAATTGCTGAAAAAAAATGTAACTGGTTAATCCACTGATTTGTCACTAATTACTGACATTGATAAGTGTGTGTGTGTGTGTGTGTGTGTGTGTGTGTGTGTGTGTGTGTGTGTGTGTGTGTGTGTGTGTGTATGATTAATACGTTCTGAGCTAGGTCTGTGCTCGACTGCACAGTGCAATGAACTTATGGGGTATGAGGGAGAGAGTATGAGCCATGACTGTCATTACCATGCTGACTATGAGGAAAAGTATCTCTGCTGGGTGGCAGGCTCCTCATGCGAGGAGCATGTGTATGTGGCCGTGCCAAACGTCTGGCCTGGAAGGGCCGCTTAAACCTCTTCGACAACAGGAGCACACACATCTTCACTCTTCGTGTCATGCACCTCAGCTCTCAGGACTCTGGCGAATACCGGTGCGGCGTAGACGCCAGTGGACCGCAGAATGGCTATGCGGTGTTGCGGATTACCGTCCTGGGAGGTGAGTGAGAGTACGTGTGGGTGTCAGTCAGATAAGGTCGTTTTCGCAAAAGGTGTTTGGTGGTGGCCTTATGTCTTAGTCTGTACTATATCATATGCTGCTCTCTTGTACGCTACTGGCTTTACAGCTGGATTGTATACTACTTGCTTCCTACATTTTTTATGTGTGGTAAAAACAATTTAATCTGCTTCTAACGTATCCAGACCCAGAAGAGCAGATGACAGGTGTCATGTAGCACTGGGTAAGCATAACTCACACTTTTCAATGTAGAACAAAGAAGGGAAACCACAATGCCAGCCAAAGTGACAGGGAAAAGCCAGGAGGAGCAAGGTGAGACACATACATGCATACACACACACACACACACACACACACACACACACACGCACACACACACAAACACACACACACTCTTTCTTGCTCATTAACATTCAGTGTCAATCTTAACAATTTGTCTCATTTTTGCGTTACATCAGAAGTCAGGATTGCAGCTGTGACAATACAGAACAGTCCAACACAGAGTATGTGACCAACACACTCTCCCAGACATATACACACACCCACAAACACCTAACCCGTATCTTCACCTAAAGGAAAATTTTTAGTTGTACCATTTAATTTAGGAAGGTTCATTTACCATTTTAGCTATCTTTATGATTTTAATTAAACATATTTTATGTGATAGAATAACACAAAAACATCTCCTTCACACACATGTTTCACTCTCTGTTCTCCCCCCCCTCCCTTCAGGTTCTGGAGTGTGATGATGATGGTATGCGTGGGAATGCTAACCTGCGTGTGTTTTCAGTATCATTCATATGTTCCAGTTAATCACCAACCGCAGCTACTCAGGTAGGTGAATGGAAACAAACTCACATGCCCACCCTTCCACATATACACCCACACCTCCTGCCCAGCAGGTGTCAAGAGTATCAAAAGCATTTAAAAAAACACACTTTCCAGAGACAGAAGCTTGTAGTAGATCATTAGATACTCCAAGGAAGGCAGACTCAGTACTGTGGAATGGTCTTCAACCTGACTGGCATTTATCAAAAATATTGGGTGTGCTTAAAAATGAAGAAAACTTATCAGGTTTGATAAGAAGACCTGATGGGCCCAGGCTTGGCTTCTTCTAAAGAGGAAGGACAACTACATATTTGAAGCAGGATGGAAATACACCCTTTGTTAACCTTTGTTAAGCTACTGTCTATTATAGAAAATATACTAGGACCAACTACCTACATCACTGCCTCTAAGAAACCATGCAGGGAACAGATCCAGTGAGCAAGTTGTAGACCTCATATTCATAGTGATATCATTCAGACAGGACATTGCTACTGGCTCAAACTGATAGAGGAAATCAAAACACACAGGACATTCAGAACGATCATGGTTTGATGATGAAAAACGTGTACACACATATGTACACTCATACAGTAGCATGCTTGCACACAAACACACTCACACATTATAACAAAATAATTCTGTATAGTTCCCGAAGCATGACTCCACTGTGAGCTGATGACAAAAATCTGAGCTGATAACCTCTGAATACACATGATCTAAAATAACAAAATAACAGATTTTTTTCCCTCTTACTGAGCTGCCTATTTCCACCTACAGGTAGAGTTTCCTGCCACATCAGAAAAACATCACACACAGAAGATTCAGAGCTGACTCTCAGACGATGCCATGAATACTCCCACTGGATGTAGGATCACACTTCTTTCCAGAATGCCTATGTCAGAATGACACAAGCCAGCTCAGCCTTGATGATTCCTCCGGGATTTCATGATCTCTCACATCCCCCAGATCCAAGGGCAGCAGAACACCACCCACTTCCACAACCCCCAGAGCTAAGGGCAGCCGAACACCACCCACTTCCACAACCCCCAGAGCTAAGGGCAGCCGAACACCACCCACTTCCACAACCCCCAGAGCTAAGGGCAGCAGAACACCACCCACTCCCACAACCCCCAGATCCAAGGGCAGCAGAACACCACCCACTTCCACAACCCCCAGAGCTAAGGGCAGCAGAACACCACCCACTTCCACAACCCCCAGAGCTAAGGGCAGCAGAACACCACCCACTTCCACAACCCCCAGAGCTAAGGGCAGCAGAACACCACCCACTCCCACAACCCCCAGATCCAAGGGCAGCAGAACACCACCCACTTCCACAACCCCCGGAGCTAAGGGCAGCAGAACACCACGCACTCCCACAACCCCCAGAGCCAAGGGCAGCAGTGGCTCATCTGAACAGCCCAGATATACATCTGTATGCTATAGGAGCCATCACAGCAGAAGGCATGGATACAGAATCTGATGGATCTAAACCTGCAAAGACAAAGTAATGATTATGAACAAATCCAAATAGACTCCCTGCTAGAGTCAGTCTATCACACTATAGTGTGATAGACCTAGCTTCCAAATAAATGTAATGATGAGCACACATTTCTTAACACAGTATATTCATAGGCATTTAATACCAAGGACAACGTCAATGTTTTGAGAACAGTAGTTTAATTTGAATAAGCAATTATGTATTAAAACTAAAAAGAAACAGTTTTTACTGTATGAAACTGACAATGTTACAGGTACAGCAAAACTAATGTCATTCATAGTGAAAAGGAGTGAAGGACATAATTTGTCTGTAGGTGAATTCTGTAATGGAGAGAGACAGAAAGGGTGGGAGAGGGAGGAGAGAGAGAGAGAGAGAGAGAGAGAGAGAGAGAGAGAGAGAGAGAGAGAGAGAGGGTGTGATGAGGTCAGAGGCACTGGACCCATATATTACAGACATACTTACATCACACATAACATGATGTAGACTCATCTGGGTTCCTGGTACCAAAAGAATGTTAGCCAGGGCAGAGCCAGCTCTAGTACTGCTTAGAAGGGCTTATGACCAAGTAAAAACTGAGCTGGCTTTTTAGTCTGGTGGTCAGGGCATGTGTTTACTGCCTGTAGGATCTGAGTCAGAGAACTGGGTGGGGTTCCTGCTCTCTACCTTCAACATACGTGGTGTCAGATGTGGGATAGTGCCGCAGAGATGTTAGGAAAATGCTTGTGGTTAAGGACAAGGGTGAGAATATGCATCTGCTTTAATTTCACATATTTCTGTCTATTATTAGCACAGCTTGTAAATATATCTGAAAGAAATATAAGGAAGTGTATTTGTGTGCATGTGTGTGCATGTGTGTGTGTGTTTGTGACAGAGAGAAAGTCAGCAAACACAAAGGAAAGAAAGCAAGAAGCTATCTGAAGTAATAGAAGCAGGTTACAACACACACACACACACAAAGGAAAACAAGTTAAACAACAGTAAAGAACCCTCACAGAGTTTTCGGTGACAGTGAATAAATATGAGGATGCTTCTGGCTGAGCTCTGGACTCTCACAGGTAAATCTGAACACAAGGCTCTTAATTTATTTGTCTTTTGAGCTTACTTTCTGCTCATTTTGTTCACCCCACCCTCATGTCAGTTTTAGGAAGTGTTACAACTGACACACTTACTGTGAAAGGCCGTGTTGGAGGAGAGGTTCAGATCCACTGTTCTCATCGTTTGGCTGGCACAAATGTGAAGTACTTCTGCACAGCCTCATGCACAGAGAAGGACATTCTCATTAAAAGTACGAAAAACAAATCTGTCAGCGGGAGGTTTGTGCTGTTTGATGAGGGATCCGGAGTGTTCACTGTGACCATCTCCAACTTACGGATGTCAGACTCGGGCACTTACTGGTGCGGGGTGGAGCGAGTCTTTAAAGACACATATCATGAGGTGATCCTAAGCATATCAGAAGGTGAGGAAGTGAAGGATGCAGATCGAGGCAAATTTGGTGATGGACAAAAACAAAATGACCAAACTTTAGCTCAGAAACAAAATGAATGTATTTGTAATGCAACATCCATTTAACAGTGAAGTGCAGTTCTAATGTTCGATTCCATCACAAAGCTATATTGATTCATTGCATGTGGTTTGATTTGAAATACTTCATAGCTCAGATAAATGTTTTGTCATTTTATTTTTGGTTCAATTAAAGTGTAAGTGTTCCATCCCAACCTTCATTTGCTTAGTTGGCAAAACAATGAGCAATCTGTTTTTCTCTTTATTTTAGCTTCAGAGCCCACTCCTCCATCAATTGTAACCTCATTTAGGCTTCCAGACCACAAGACCCCAGAGGAAACAGGTAAATGGTATAAATCACCTGAACTTTTATCAGGATGCAAATTAAAATGGCTCACTGTTTCAGCATAACACTCAACATCAGTGATTAAAAGCACACAGCTGCGTTGGTTTAATCTATTAAAAGCACACAGTTCAGTTGATTTGGACGATTGTTTTGGGTTCGTATGGTTGCTTGGTTTGGGTTGGTTTCTGTCTATTAAAAGCACAAAACTAGGCTGTTCTGTATGATTGTTTTAACAGAAGTAAGGGAAGTGACCGTTTCTTTCAAAACAAGATGGCATGGGACAACCATGCACACAACTAGTACAACTAGCATGGCAAGATATATCAACAAAGGTTAAAGTGAATGCAAAGCATTTTTAAACAATTTGGTCAGATTTAATTTGCTCTCTTATGTATTCCAAAGAGATTGCAAAAAGTTCATTCAGTTTGCTCTGTTCTGTTTTCCAGGGAGGGTGTATATAGGTGCTGGTCTGGCTGCAGTGATGCTCCTTCTTGCCATCTTCCTTTTCATGCTGGTAAAACAAAAAAATAAGCACAAGAAAGTCACGGAACAAAAAATAGTGAAGGTAATAATAATTAGTTTTATGTGCATCTAGGTATGTTAGAGAGAGAAAGACATATTGTAGAATAAGAAAAAGTAAACAGACCTGGCTTACTTTCTGTGTTTAATTTTTAATCTGATTGGTGCAGGCTCATCCTTTTGTAAATCAGCCCACCAGTAACAGTCCCATCAGGAACTTCAACAGCTTCACTACAACCAATCACCAGAAAGACACCACTTCCACATCCAATAACATGAAGGCTCCATGCCTACAGAACACCCCTACAGCCAATAATAGGTCCTTCCCAGATGTCAGCTCAGTTGAATACTCAACTATAATGTCAGCAACAGACTCACGCGACTCTTTAAATTACGTGAATGTAAACTTCACAAGGAAGGCTGATGACCTCAATTACTCCTCTGTTATCTTCATCAGAGGAAGTGATCTCAACATCAACAACCCAACAACATCTCTGGAAGGCTCAGGTAGGTCTCCTATGGGCAGTTCACATTCCGTTAAAGATACAGATAATGTCATATATTCAACTGTAAGGAAATCAAAATAGAGCGTAACTGTCAAATGTCAGGCAAGGCTAAATGTGCTTTCCTTCTGCTTAAAAGTGCACAACTTTGAATGAACATTGGATGCAGGAGCTTGGTCCATTTCTTTCACACCTAAATATCTCTTACAGTAACAACTGTGAATGCATTTCAGGTTCATTACCAGTAAAAGGTCTGTAGACAACTATAAATAAACAACAAACAAACAAATAGCCACCATTTGTTTAAGATAGACTTTATGTATTTTGTACTCCTAGGTATCAGCATTCATTCCTGTATTCTACAGTATTCTAGTTCATTGGTATGCTTGATTCTGTACTGTACTAGGATGTATTCTATGAGTAAATGACAAAGCACTTTTGTAATTCACTCTGGATAAGAGCATCTGCTAAATGCCATAAATGTAAATGTAAATGTGTTTTTTGATTCCATGATTTTTGAGAAATTAACACTTTAGCACAGTCACACTCGTGTAACATATTCTGGCTGCACTTTCTGAAGTACAGTCACAATGACGTGGTCTGTCCTGGCTGTTCTCTGTGGAGTTCAGTCATGCTGGTGTGTGCTTTGGCTGTCCTAAAATATGTAGTAGGACCACTGATCTGTCATATAGTACTGAACAACTTCCACAATAAAAACTATCAGGTAAAAGTGAGTCTGAGATATTGTTATGTTGGTATACCCAATGCTGATTTTTTAAACTTTTTTACTTTGTTTCTTATGGGCAGGACAGCAGCTGCGCAGCCTTTCTGTGCAAATCCACCTTATTCACCTTTAGCTATCTAACATTATTATTCTCATTATTAATTGAGAATATTAGGTAATTTGTAGATATATTGAAAATATTAGCTAGCTTGTATACAAACCACAATTATGTGTCGATGGATTGATTATTTCCACGATTATGTGTCCATGGATTATTATTATTACACTAATAATAAAGCGATTAATTTCTTTCATAATTTGGATTTGGCCTATGAAGAAAGCAGAGTAATCAAAACAGACCTATCAAAACAACCAAAACAAACTTTTTTAGTGGTAATGAAAGCAACCACTAAAATGAAATGTAGGAAGTGACTGCAAAGTACATTTCATTTATTATTAATTATTGGGCACATAACTAGGTTTTGCATGGCAGTGGCTTCTGATTATTACACCATTAGTGGGTAGGATATACTCCTAAAAGTGTAAATAAAGTGTAAATAAATCAACTTTGAGATACAAAGAATTTAAAGAAGAAGAAGAAGAAGAAGAAGAAGAAGAAGCAGATGTAACACTCTATGATAGAAGAGTATGATATAATACTCAAAGTATAGTGCACTTAAAAAGCAGCTTTTGCTGCCAATATCAAAACAATAGCAGGCACTAAAGTCAAAGAAGCCTGATTCCAGTCCTGCAGGGAACACCAGCACTGCACACACTGAGCCCTGTCCCTGGGGTAACCTGTTTCACTTGTCAGCAACTCAACACTTCTTACAGTCAACCTGCTGATTCACACACTGAGCTCTGTGTGAGTGGGAGCCGGTGCATTGGAGCAGTGAGAGCCCTGTTCTATAGCTCTGTAGATTCTGGAGTGGACCATGTATTTTGACTTTCCAAACACACTAAGTGAGGAAAGGAGTCTGAAAAAAAAGAAATTGCCAGTTAACTGTTGATTTTAGGCCTGATGCCTAAAGTACGGGATGTCAGGATTTCTATGCTAATTTTATTAAGTTCATTAATTGGAAAATTTACAAATGACTGAGGATACCATAACTACACCCATTTTCTTTTTACGTTAAACTATATTTTAAACTTAGTTGAGCCTAAAGAGAAACAACCACAAGGCTAAAATAGTGGCTCAAAAACCACATCCTTCCTCTCTCACCCCCCCCCCCCACACACACACACACATGCATATGCATATGCACACACACAGTTACTTGTACACTCACATGAGACCTTCACAATGATATGGAAGTGAACTCCAAACAAAAAGCACTGACGTAAGCTGGACACTGAAAACGTCTAAAAGAGGCAACAAAATAATATTTTGGGAATAAGAATATTAAGAACCACTGAAGGGTTCGCATGGAAGTTCCGGGGTGAAAGTGCATTTGACGAAGCCCTGAAGAGTTTCAAAACGTGCTTGATGCTTGAATTTCCTGAGAGATGAAGACCTTTGTCAGCCTCTCTTGTACTCTATTATCAGGTGAAGACAAATGAAGTTAAGTCCTTGACAAAAATAATGACTGTGCACATTTAATAAGACTACCATGAGTACTGACTAACTGAAACCAGTTTGAAACCAGTTTTACAGGACATAATAATATTACTAATAACAATAATATTAAGCATTATTTGTAAAGAATATTTTAAATGACGAAGAAAAAAATTAAATACAAAATAAAATAAAATAAATTTTATAGAGAAAAGAACAGTGTCCTTATGCTAAAGGATATGAAGCCTATCTCAAGTATTTCTGTAAGGGAACCTATAAAGACTGTGTCTCAGTTGTAAAAACTGATGGTAAGGAGCCCTGGGCGTTTCAAGGAAGGTTTTCTCTGCATGACAACACAGAGAAAAAAATGTTTGTAGTGACCATCACTGCCCTCAGAATAGAGGACACAGGACAATACTGTTGTGGAATTGATTCAGTCGGGTCAGACCCGTTCAAGTCCTCCACTCCACTCTACCCCCACACCACTAAAGGTAAGATCTTCCCACTTCTCTCCTACAATGCCCCTTGAAGGTGTTTTGACTGAACAGTAAAATATCACTTGATTGCTAATATATAGCAGTAGGTGGAGAGCTAAGCTCAGCTCTGACCTGATGAATTTTTCTGTGCTGATGTTGCAAGAAGCCAATCAGATGAAGTACAAGCAGTTCAGTGTTTGTAATGCTGAATCCAAAACTACATTTATGGTAATTGAGTGTTAAATCACTTAAATCACTCATATTTCCATAATTCAACAGATTAATTTCATTAGTATTTGTTTAGTCAGAATACCAAACACACATTTACATTATGTGCATTGGTTCCAGTGTGAGAATGTTTGTGAACACACTTTCTACTAATGGAACAGGAAATGTCACAGAAACAGGAAACTCCACTCAGCCTTCAGTTACCAGAAACCACAAAGGCAGCAACACACTTGGTCTCAATTTCAGGTTTCTTAGGTGGTAAAAATATGCTCGAACCACCAAAACAAAGTGACAGCTCACCAGTACAGCAACCACAACACACATTTTCCTTCTTTCAGTGACATTTACCTTCTATGAGTTTCTATCAACTTGTAACAGTTTTAGATTTTGTGTGCATGTGTTTCAGAGTAGTGTTCCTCTTTCAGTTAATGTAAGGATTCCCCTTTAGTTCAGTGCTTTTCAATTGTTGATGTGTTGTCTTTAATAAAATAGTAATAAACAGTGTGTTAAATAACTTAATTAAATTTGTTAAATATAAAAGTGATCTTAAATAAAGGTGGGCAGTCGAGTAGACAGCTGATGGAACATTAACACTACAGATATCACACAACGTGTCAGGTTTGTGAACAGAGACAAAGTCGAATGCAGTAAAGATATATAGCTTAATAGAGGCAATCCAAAGAGTAGTCAAATACTGGCAAATGGTCGATACAAGTAGAGGCACAGAGCAAACAGATCTAAAGGGAACAAGCAAGAGAATATCTGAAAACAGGCAGGCAATCCAATAATCCAAAACAATAATCAAGACAACAAACTACAGCTCAGCTCAGAAACGCAAGGCTGGCAAACGAGACTTTGCAATAACAAATAGAGACAAGAGGCTATATAGAGTGAACACATTAAGAAGAACGAGACCCAGGTGAGGTTAGAGCTCAGGTGACTGGGAACAGGAGGTTTATGGGATGCATAGTCCGCAGTAGATCGAGTTGCAGCGAAGGGTGTAACACAAAGGCATCCTAAATTTCTAGTCTAGAATTTAGATAATGTGATCAGAGATAATATTCAGTAAACAAGTAAAACTAAAATATGGAGATATTTAGTTAGTCGTGTGTGTGTGTTTGTGTGTGTATATGTGCATGTGTGCATGTGTGTGTGAATGTGTGTGTGTGTGTGTGTGTGTGTGGTATTTTCTTTGTTATCCAAGAATATACAGATACCTTCATTTATGCTGGAGGTGGTTTTATCACAGTTCTGCTGGTACTGCCAATTACTTCTGGAATTTTCTTTGCCTTAAGATTCAGGGCAGGTATATAACATTAACCATCAAAACAAAACATATATATATTTCACATATAGAGAATATCTATGTCTATACATATAAAGAATATCTATATTTCTCTACGCACCACTGTTTTCTTTTCCTCAGTTTGGACAGAGCACTCTCCACCATTTCACTGCGAGTTATACTGTGTATGACTATGTATGTGACGAATAAACCAACTTGAACAAACTTGAACTTGAACTTGAAAACAAACCCATCATCTGGATGCCTTCGATAAAGGCATTGTGCTAGGTTATGCTTCTCGCTTTCCCAGACACAAGTCTGCCAAATTCACAGGAGAATATGGAGGTCTGTATTTATCAAAATCAAAGGCCTGTCTACCAGCCACTGTTACTTCTCAGTATTCTGCTAAATTAATTTCAGATTATGCAACTATTATCTTACCACAAAATTAATATAAGAAGATGTTAGATGGTAAAATGCCTTTATGACAGATCAAGCTATTAACTGGCAATGTGTCCATATGGAGTTAATAAGAGTTAAAATATTGTAACCTTTAGGCAATTGATTCATAACACTTACAAATATTAAGTGATTGGTTTATAAGTGCTATAATGGGCAAACCAAGGGCATTCAATTGCAAAGCATTGAATTTATTTAAGGCAGTCCAAAAACCTTGTTCCAAAACAGGGTAAAGGTAGACTGGGACAGATGGACATAGGGCAGAAGTATAAAAAATCTAAGCAAACAATGGATAACAGTAAAAAAAGGTCAAAACCAGAGCAATCAGTATTATGGGAGAACACTCACGATGTAGGCATAGAGCAAACAGGACTTCATAAAGAGGGGGTGGAGCACAAATAAAACCTCACAATGAGGGGGTGGAGCACAGAGTGCATATAGATTTGTTTTTTACCATAACTTTATTCCAACCATTCATTTCAACAAATTCAACAATAAAAAACATTCAATCACACATTCCATAAAAAACAACTGTCTTTCATCTAAAAAACTCTAAAATATTAAAAGACAAACAGTAAACACCCCTCCTAATTTGACTAAACCATCATTAAACAATCAAATCCCTAAGGATTTTAAAGGCATGAAAGAAACCAAACTTTGAAATCATTTAAAATTATTAAAACAAGCCCCCCCCCCCCTCTCCCATTTATCTCCCAGGCCAACTAATTCCCAGAAACCTGTATTGTTTAAAAACACATCAGTCCTTCTTCCAGGTTTCTTCTTCTTCTTCCAGGTTTGTGTGACGTCGTAGAACCCCAGGGGCCCATTCCCGCTGGGTACAAATGAGGTCCCCCGGCATCAGTCGCAGAGCCCCGAAAAGGACCTTCTGTATGAATGGGACCCTCTCCATAAAGAGGGTCCCATCCTCCGGGTTCCCCCAGGGGAACCTGGCCGGATTGAGCAGGCCTTCACCACCTGCTCTGTGGAGACCCCAACGGGATACAACGTTCGTCATCTGCTCTTCTCTAACCACTGAGTGCGGACTGGAGATCCTCTGCAGCTTCTCCGGTCCATCGATGCCACCAAGATCTTGTAGATGCTCAAGGGGCTGCTGCTTCTGGTCGAGACAAGCTGGGCCTAAAACACAGAAGATAAGAGTGTATATAGATAAGGCGATCAACATATGCCAGGAGGTGATCGTGTTCGAGGGGGCATGGTTGGTTGATTAACACTGATTGATTGTTTCCTGGGAAGCAGCATGAAAGTAACAAGACAGACATGACAATAAGAGTTTAAAATAGATTATTGTTTTATAAGTGATCAGTTAGGTGATTGATTTATCAGTTTTACAATTTGAAATTATTCAGTTATACCTTATGACCAGATGTAAACTTTGAGGTGTTAATTCTCTTCAGTGCCATATGCCCTCCACTATTGTAATATGGTTTTTGAGTAATAATCCTTTCGGAAGGTTCTTAACAATACATGGTTTTCAAACTTGAACCTTCTGTTGTGGTAAATATGTAGAACAAATTGCTTATATAAATGCAACCATGATATAGCAGATCAAACATTTTTGCTTGCTCTATTTTTCTTCAGTCATGTGCATGTCTTTCATGTTTGACTTATTTGGCAATTAAACAATTATGACTAAATTGTTTGGACTGAGTTTTGTTTTACACATATTAACAGGTATTTATAGACTGATAAATGCACATGATAAAATTAGTGTTGTATAATGGATGCTAGAATAGGGTCGGGCAACCAGACTGTGAATGAATGTTTGTGTGAGCAGAAGTTCAAGCCATTATTGACTAAAACAGAAACGTGGACTTGGTAAAAAGTCACAGCACAGAATGAAAAACATAGCACCTGCCCACACACACACTTTGAACAACATGAGAAGAGACCCAAAAACTCTAGCCTACTAGCTGGGGCAGGAAGAAAAACTGAGTGGCTTGTTTGGTTCCACACAAACTCAAGGTCTGCTGGCTAGGGCTGATGTTTAATTCTTTTCCACCTGAACTATTATAATTGAACAGCACAAGAAGGCAAAGTAAGCACTTTTTTTTTTAACCTTTTTTTGTTGTCTTGGAATTTTCATCTAAGTTTGGACTGACAAAGTGCAAAAGACAGCATGAGCATTACAGCAACGAGTCTGATGCTTCTTGGTGGTGAGTTCCTTGGTTTTTTATCTTTCACCGTTAAAATCTTAAAGCTTAAAATCTTAGAATTCAAACCATTTGCTGACCACTCATGGCTTTGTTCTCTGTGTGTAATTATGACAACATCATTTGAGCTTTTCATGTGTTTATTTGTTTAAGTTTTTCTTGCATATGTACAGGCTTCATCTTCATTTTCTGAGCAAATGAAATCAGAGCTCTTCCATGTCTCTGTCCAAATTATTTTAAAGGTTCTGTTCAAGAAAAGGGACTAAAACAAGCTTCACTATTATGACTAGTGATTATTTATTTTCCGTCTCTCTGTGTCTGATTGTGGGTCTGTGCTACCATCGCACTGTGTCTGATTGTCAACCTCCCTCGCTCTCTGCCTGTGTCTGATTGTGGGCCCATGTTACTGATTGTCTGTGTTTCTTGTCTGTGTGAGTTTTTCACCTCAGTTCTCCACAGTGTGATATCTGGAATCAGAGTGAAAGCACCACTAGGTGGAAATGCTACTGTTCACTGCTCATATGACAGAGGAAGTGAATCTTACCCAAAGTACTTCAGTAAAGGCAGGCGTGAACAAAGGGTGGAGCTCTTGCAAGCAGGTATACAATTTCATCGGCTTATGGAAGGTTTTCTCTGGAGGATGACAGAGAGCAGAGGGAATTCATTGTGACCATCAGGAATGTCAGTGTAGAGGATGCTGGTATGTACTGATGTGGCACTGGCAGGCACTGGAAGTGCTAACAGATGTTCTAACAGAGGTCAACC
This sequence comes from Electrophorus electricus, assembly GCF_041902795.1. Lineage (NCBI taxonomy): Eukaryota > Metazoa > Chordata > Actinopteri > Gymnotiformes > Gymnotidae > Electrophorus > Electrophorus electricus. Next base: position 3,464,666 of record NC_137514.1, on the reverse strand, counting down.
TTGACGTGGTGCAAGATATGCCAGCCAGTTCAGAAAGCTTCAACACAAACAGTGGTGAGAACTTCCTGCCAGGTCAGTCTCTCTCTCTCTCTCTCTCTCTCTCTCTCTCTCTCTCTCTTTCTCTCTCTCTCTTGCTCTCTCTCTCTCTTGCTCTCTCAAAGTTCAAAGTTCAAAGAGGTTTTATTGTCATTTCAAAACAAAAGTACAACAGACAACATGCTATACAAGTGCAAACAGTCCAATATAGTGCAAAAATGTCATTAAATAAACATTAAATAAACAACAATAAATACAGAATAGGACAAATACAAAATGAGTAGACAGTGCAATTATTTAGTGCAGTACACAGTACTGGGCATATGTAAAACGAGTTGTGCATAGGAATCAATGGCATGCTACCCTGAACATAGCAGTCACCGGTAGCAGCCAGAACAGTTCAGAGTACAGTGCTGGTTTAGTACAGTACTCTAGCAGCACAGTACTCTCAGTACAGTACAGTACTCTCTCTCTATAACAGATGCCTATATTTGATTCAGTTTAATTCTATCAGTGTGGAACTAAACTTCATCTAATGAAATGCTATTGTTATATCCATCCAGGATAATGCATCTGGACATGACTAAAAATGAAAATCTCATGTTGGCCAAAAAAATGTTATTAGCTAGAAAGCTGAATTTCTCTCTATGCTATGGTTTTAGAAAGTGACAGCAGAAACTGGATGTTTCCTGCTCGTGCTTCTTAAAGAGTTAATGAATATCATATGCATAAATACATTTCTTACTGCTTATTATTTTATAAAACATCAGTCTACATTGCTGCTTTTGCTTGCCTAAATTCATACAAGAGTACTGTCCCTGTCTTCAGCCTCAAAGTGTCATTTGAAAGAGCACTTCCCTCTTTGCTTTGAAAAGAAAAATAAGCATGCAGTCATAAGTGTGCAGTTTCCACCTAAAACTGAACTACCACCGAGGCTGAGAATGGTTTTTGTGTGCCTCTAGGCCAGACCACACCATGCTCTTCCATCACAGGGTGGAGAGAGACTGCGGTCACACCTTGGCCTACCACATGTAAGCCTCTGTACTACTCTTTTGCTCCATGGCTTTTCTAGGCTTTCCTGCACTGAAACTCTCCATCCTGCAGTAAGGCTTTCTATCCTGCAGTGAAGCTGTTCATCCTGCAGTGAGGCTGTCTATCCTGCAGTGAAGCTGTCCGTCCTGCAGTGAAGCTGTCCGTCCTGCAGTGAGGATGTCCATCCTGCAGTGAGGCTCTCCATCCTGCAGTGAGGCTCTCCATCCTGCAGTGAAGCTGTCCATTCTGCAGTGAGGCTCCCTGTCCTGCAGTTAGGAACAGAGAGGAGAGGGAGATCACGTCACAGTTACCATGGTGAACCTCAATGCACAGGATGCAGTCCTAATGTTTTAAGAGGAAGGGGCAAACATGCTCACAGATATCAACCTTGATGAGGTGCTGTATGAATCCTCTTCCTGGTCAGTAATATCAATAGGGAATCTAATGCCTGGAGCACTGAGCAGGAATGGGCCAGTCCTCCGTGCGGAAGCTCGTCTGCTGCACGTAATTGCAGCTCAAGAGGGGCTCGTCAATGAGCCAATCATATCAAACAGGAGCTAGATCAGTGAACGCATGATGATTTGAAGAGTGTTTTATAGCAATTATAACATCCACATAACCCATTCAAAAAAGTCATACAAATGCATAACAGTATCTATAGTGCCTTTGAATGCAAGCAAAAAGGTCTGTGTGACCTTATTAAGGTCTATAATGTATAAACTCTGTAACATGTAACTAGGATGTCTGTCCCACTTTAAGACCACCATATCCACATATTCTCCTCCTGCTTGTTTACCAATTGCTGTAGATAATTCTGGATATGTCGGAGGCCTCCTGGCTGCAGGTGTGATTGGGTGTGGGATCGTGAGTGCCATGTTTGTGATGATTGTGATGAAGAACAATGCCAAAAGAGCAATAGGTACTTTATAACACACACACACACACACACACACACACACACACACACACACACACACACACACACACACACACACACACACTTTTTTGTGCATCATATTTGAATACATTATGATTAAAAGTTTTAAAAACTTGTTTCGAAAGCTTCCAAACAATTTGGGAATAATGCTGAAACCATCAGGGTGAGTGGGCAAGAACTTCCAATATGTGTGTGGGTGTAGGTGTGGGTGTGGGTGTAGGTGTGGGTGTGGGTGTAGGTATGGGTGTAGGGGTGTTTGTATGTGCATTTGTGGGCCTGTGTGCATTTTTGCACATTTTGTGTGCATTCGTGTGTGTCTGTTTTTGTGTGTGTGTTTTGTGTGGGGTTATTACTGTGGTACTACTGAGATTAGGGTCACGTGTGAAATACACAAGTCGCGTGTGGAAATACCCCACAAAGAGTAGTATAATTCAATATAATTAGAAGTATAATTCAATGTGAAAAAGAAAAGCAACAGGTAATATACAGCTTCTTGCTTTCTTTCCTTTGTGTTTACTGACTTTCTCTCTTTCACATGCACGCACGCACACACACACACAGCAGGTGTTCCAGATTGAAATGACAAGAAACACTTAAACTGCAAATGACTTCTTTCCACTGTTATGCCTTTCTGGTTCTCTATGGCTACAGAAAGAAAGAGTTTAAGTTAAAAGAAAAAAACTTGTAGTATTTCAACCAATAGCATTTCAGAGGGTACCATTTACCATATCGTCTGAAAGCCTCTGACCAATTCAGTTCAGTAGTGTGCAGTTCTGATTTAGAACATGCATCAATGTGTCACAATTCGGTTGGCACCCAGCCAATAGAACACGCACACATACACACATGTGCACATATACACACACACAGACATGCACACACACATACACACATGTGCACATATACACACACACACACACACACACACACACACACACATGTACACACACAAATACACACATGTGCGCATACACACACACACACACACACACACACACACGTGCACACGTACACATGCAACATGTGCACAAGCACCCCATAGATCTGGAGATGGAATAAGCTTTACTTTTTATACCTTTATTCCATCATTACTTTTATTGGTTTGTGTGAAAGTCCCTCCCCAGGATAGAAGAGCCAGAAAACCAGAATAATGATCATTTTGGAAACTTAAGACTTATGACTTCAGGCCTTGTGAGAAATAACTGCATATGTGGGGTCGAGTCACCAAGTGCAGAAAAGAGCATGAAGTATACATAAATAAACTAGATTAAACAGTTTTGTGTCGCCGACCTATTCAGTGTGAATAGACTGGTTGCATGTGTGTACCTGTGAAATCTGCATTTAAGTAGGTTGCCATTTATTTAAAAGAAGTCTTTAACAGAATATGCCACTACCTTGAAGGTTCCCAAACTCACTCCCTCACTGTGATCCCCTGCTGTGTCTCTGTGCTGTTTTAGCCTGTGTATGAACATCATATGTAATCTGAAAAAAGGGATGCAGAACAAAACAAACTGATAACCATGCAAATCATTTTAGACCTGGGAAATCTGCACTTCAGAGTCAGAAAAAGAAGCAGGTGTCTCACTCAGTCTTTTGGGTTAGGACTGAACCACACCTACACAGTCTGGGGAAGTGAAAAGAGACAGCAGATAATAAAAATATCAGTAAATAAACATCTGGAAATATACATCAAAATAATCAACAGTATTAGCAGTAACAAAATAAGGCTTTGCTTACATAGATGTTTGTCATATATCTCAGTGACAGGAGAGTCCACCAATGAAGTGACAGCATTCAGGAGGAGGAGTCAGGATCAAACGCAAATATGAGGAAGGACATGAAACAAACAACAAATATTTCTGCAATAATGGAAGTATCCTTTGTTAGATTCCTTTAAAAAATTCATACATATAGTTGTTCATTTGTTTTTCTTTTGTACTCTGATATCAGACAGCTTTAACTAATGCCATTAAATTTGTTAGTTATTTGAAAATATTTTACTATAAGATTTTACAGTTGATTTGACATGTTTCTGCTGCCTCTCTGTCATGAAAAAGGGAAATTCATCTTCACTTTTTGTTTAATAATCAGATGAAGACACAGCCCAGGCAGAGACAGTGTTGCGGTGTGAGCTACAGGAACTCTGATATCTGTTTACAGTGGAGAGGAGTTGGTTTGGATATCTGTGATCTTGAACTAAGAATGAAGATCCTGTTCATCTTCACCCTCTACCTGGTCTCAGGTAATGAAATGCAATTCTACATCATCGACACTGTCCAAACGGTAAGAAGTTCTTTGTCCATGGGTTATTAGCACAGGAATGTTGTTACAGTTTGAATTCACCTGCACAGTAGTGTTCTCGTTGTGATTACAAATGTCACAACCGAGCTTTCGTGAACATGCTATGACGTCACTCAGACGGATGTTTGTCATGTATTTCAGTGACAGGAGAGTCCACCAATGAAGTGACAGCATATTATGGAGGAGGAGTCAAAATCAAATGCAAATATGAGGAAGGATATAAAACAAACATGAAATATTTCTGCAGGAAAGTAAACCATTTGCTGACCAAATTAAAACAGGAGCCAAACACACATGGGTGCATGAAGGCAGATTCTCTCTGTATGATAATACCAGTGCTAAAGTCTTCTGGGTGGTAATGAGAAACCTCACTGTAGGGGATTCTGGAACCTACCAGTGTGCAGTGGATATAGAGAGATGAATAGACACGTACACACCAGTGAAACTGAAGGAAGGTGAGTTGCAGGCAGTGGCCAGGTCAGGATTCAAACCCAGGACACTAGAGCAGTGAGTCTTATTTCAGACTCTTTCTTTCAGGAGGCTAAATATTCTGCCCATAACATCAATGCAACATAATTGTAAAACAATGTGTATATAGGAAAGTGAATATCATATTAATAGTGCTTTAAATGAAGAACAGAAATGCCTGTATTAGCATATTTTTCACCATATGCAAGATGGTTTATTCTGCAGAATTCACTTTCTTAGAGAACAGCGGTCAGTATATTTAAGAAAATGTGGGATTTGTTTTTTTGACTGAGCTATTTAATGTACACACATGAAGTATGCTTGAGTATGAGATAGACTACACATGTACAGCTGGTTACAACATTCATTATTATCATTAGTTACACGTATATAGTGCATTTCTCATACCCAAGGACACTGTCACAGCACAGCCCCCTCCTCCTTGTTGGTGTGTGTGTGTGTTTCTTCGTTGCCATGCCCCTCCCTTGTTACACGGTTCATGTCACTCCTGTCTCTTGTTATCATCCTTGTAAATGTGTGTATTTAAGGTCTTGTTTTAAATTATCATCCTTTTTCAGTGTTTGACCCCATGTGCCTTGCGCTTTCAGCTGATATATGCCATTTAACGCTTGTCGTGTTCTGTGTTGCTCATGATCAGTGCTGTTTCTCCTGTTTTGTTTTGTTTTTTTTCGTTTTGTTTGTTTCACTTATTAAACTTGTGTGTCCGTTAAGATGATGACTTGCGCCCTCTGCATTGTCCCATCGTCGCACACACTTTACAATCAACATTCTGCTTTTACACCCAATCAGCACCTACACTGGTGAGAAGCAGCATCCAATCACGCACAGTGTACTCTCAAGCAAAAACCAATGCCCCCTTGGGGACTGCTTTGGGCACAGGGAACAGGAGGATAACACTTTTTTTTTTCCTTTGCAACTGAATGTTTAACCATTAATCTCTTCATCTCAATTAACAGAACCACAAGTGCCAGCACCTTCAGCATCTTCATCATCCTCATCGAACACAACTGCACACACAACATCTAAAACCACAGTGACCACCTCTGATACAAGAAACACAAGTATAAGTGTCAAATAATGTTCCTTTTGTGACTGTCACCAATCATAATCACAATACCAATCACATCATGGACTCAGATAATGTAATTCCTGTGTTTTTCTATTTATCCAAAGATTCCAATTTCAACCTCAACACCACATTCATCATCACGCATCAGTGCACAGTTCACCAAAAGAACCACATCCTCAGGATACAAACACACATCAGCTTCCTCTCCTGATACATGTGCTAACACACAGTGGACTGTACAGCACAGAGTGAAACTACTCACCTACTGTCAGCTTCATGAGACCTCGATATAATCTGTCACTCTTGTGTTTGTATATCCAGATATTCTGATTTCAGCCTCATCACCACATTTATCATAGATACTGTCAGCTTCATCACACATTTCTGAATGATCAGGATAAACGTTAAATGTTATTGCTTCACTGATTATGACTCTGTTTCCTCTCCAGGATTTCCATCTTCCACTGTGGTCAGTATTGTGTGTGTGATTCTGATTCTGGTGCGGCTTCTGATGGGAACTTCATTCCTCATAGTGACTTTCAGAAAGAGAAGCAAGATGCAGGGTAACATATGCACACACTCTTGTGCACACACTCGCAAATTCACAATAATTTGGAAAATCAGATTCATCAAATAATTTACCACATGGTCAAATGTTTGTACTTTGAGGTTATTCCAAGGTTAAAAGTCATCTGAATGTTTAGACGTGAGTGCCACATATGTCTGTGTTGTAGATTAACCACATGCATTATAGAACAATGCAATCTGATGCACTAGAAATGAGTATGCCTGGGCAAAGCAAATTAAGCAGACAATGCAGGAAAAAGATCAAATGAACTCTTTCACAAGATGTATTGATTTGTTTTTATTTATTTTTTTGTTGTTCTTGTAATGTTTGCTTTCAAAATTGCTTGTCAAAATTCCTTCTCAGCATCATGCAAAGGCCAACCCCTCCAAGACGTCTCACACAACCATTGGGTGAGTCATGACTGCATCACATAGCCATGGGGTGAGTCATGACTGCATCACATAGCCATGCGGTGAATCATGATTGCATCACACAGCCATGGTGTGAGTCATGACTGTATCCCTCAACCATGGAGTGAGGTGTTCACCCATTTCTACAGAGGATTTTTTTCTTACCTTGCATGCACAAAAAAAGATAAAATAAGCTTCCTTCCTATAAACTTGGTAACAGAATGCCTTTAATGGTGAAACACTACATTCTAGCTTTTTGCACATGTTCTCACATGCACAAACACAGACACAGGCACTGCTGTAACACATACAATGAACAAAATATTAGTAAGGCTACTTACTACCTTTTAATACAACTGGCGGACCATAGTTTTTATTGTTATAATTATTGATGTATTGTTTATGCTCTCAGGTTCCACTTGCTGTCTTTGACTATGAGGAGATTAAAGACACCAGACACAATGGAGCTCCTACAGTCTACTCTACTGTCTGTCTACCCACAAACCCCTCTGATCCCTCCAAAACTGTTTATGCTTTAGCTCAACCACTATCATGCTCCCATGATATGGACATTTACTCCACAGCTCAATTACCCACAACTCCTTCTGATTCCTCAGTAGGACACGTTCCACAATTGGCCAGCACATCTGCTGAAGGATTCACTTAGGCAGCAGTGATGTTCCATAAGAGAACTGATAGTTCTGAACATGTCATTACCATGGAGACCTTTAAGAAGGAGAAAAACTCATGTGACTATGCTACTGTCACTCATGACCCAGGAAGTGGTTAGGTTACAGTTGTATGTTTTTACTGAAAATGCATTTATTGATTGTTTATGAAAGTGTATAACTCTCCCTTTGACTCAAGTGTTTTATTTTCTCTAAGTTAAGATGGTGGGAGAGTGGTTGATCCACATTAACAATGGTTTTGTGGCTCTCATAAACAATCACCACCATTGTTTACAGATGAGACATACATTTACAGTTTGGCTTGATATGTTCTTTACACACTGGTTACACACAGGACTTCCATATGGATTGAAGACTAATTTGAAGACAGCAGAAGTTACCCACAACCCTCTATGATTTCTCACATTCTGTTTATGCTACTGCTCTATAACCATCTCTCTCAGGACATTTACTGCATTGCTCGTTTACCCATATTTCTGTCTTGATTGCTCAGCAGTCAGCAGGGACATCTGCTGAAGCTGCAGCTTATGCTACAGTGAAGTTCTATAAGAATGCAGATAGATCTAAAGATGCTGTTACCAAGGAGACCTTTAAGAAAGAAATCACAATGTTTTCATCAGAAGGATCTTTTTATCTAGATTTGTGCAATGTCAACCTGGACAGGTGTCATGTGCTTGTCATTAGTAATAATAACACCTCTTTCAGTTTCTTACATAGACTGTAAATTGTTGTTAGAAATCTGAAAATAGAAAGCATAAAAAAACAAAAAAAAAGCAAGGCTTCTGCATACTTCATTTTAATGTGTACAAAGTTAACTAATATGAGCAGTCTAACACATAGAAGAATAATGATAGGAATGCACTAATATAAATTTTTTGGTCCTGGTCAGATATTCACATTAACATGCTTAATGCAAAGCTCATACAAAAAAAAAAACCTTTACAAAATTACATTTAAACACTAATGCATAATTGTTTATCTTGCTTTGTCCTCTAGATAGCAGTACAGACTTGGTGTCAAGTGTACGCTGTCTCATCACTTTATACATATATATACATTCCTTTATATATGTATGTGTTCCCCCTTTGTATATAAAAATGCAGCATAATAACTTAATATTGCAAACCAATAAAAATATACTGGGAGGCAAAAGTTGTTGAAATGTTTGAACATTTTTCCCCCTTGTTGCGTTTGCACACACACACACACACACACACACACACACACACACACACACACACACACACACACACACACACACACACCTTTTCTCAATTCAGTCTGACCTTGACCAGGTCTTAAAGAATAGCTCTTTCTGGAACAAGACTGGTAGCTTGTAGTTGGAGCTGTACATAAATCAAGTTATTAAGGTGTGAGGTTAGATATGTACATGTAACAGTGAATGAACTGGAAAAGAACTGAAACAGAAGGAAACATACACAAGTGTGATAATTGCTGGTTAACCTTATCAAGTAAGAGGGACTTGGAGAAAGCAGTGAAATAAGTCAGGAAGCATCTTTAGCCCATGAAGCCAAAACATCTGTTTGTTCACTTATATGTTATGAACTCATTGGAGATCACTCCTTTCGCGACTTGGCTCAGATGCAATTATTTTATCCCACTTGGACATGCAGATTTCTTTCTCTCTCTCTCTCTCTCTCTCTCTCTCTCTCTCTCTCTCTCTCTCTCTCTCTCTCTCTCTCTATGTCTGTCTGTGGGTCAAAAAAGGAAGTTGTCATCCTATCATGAACTACTTAATAAGTGGGTGAAACACACTCCTACACATTGTGCTTAAACACTAAAATGGCCTTTATATTTTTGGAAAGTCCATTTAGGAACGTTGTCAAGGCTGTGGAGCAGAATAGAGGATGCTCTGACATCATAGTGGCCATGTGACCACTTCCTCATCAGAAAATGTTGAGCTTGTTGTTACAGTCTATTACTGTAATAAATGTGACTTTATTTCAGGGTCCACAGTCTACAGTTTCAACCTCATCACCATATTCATCATCACACATCAGTGCACAATTGACCAAACCAACCACATCCTCAGGATCCAAACACACATCAGCTTCCTCTCCTGATACAGGTGGTGACACACAGTGGACTGTACAACATGGAGTAAAACTACTCACATTGTCAGCTTCATCAGACACCTCTGAATGATCAGGATAAAGGTTAAATGTGATTGGTTCACTGATCATGACCGTGTCCTCTCCAGGATTTCCATCTTCCACTGTGATCAGTGTTGTGTCTCTGTTTCTTGTGCTGCTTCTGATGGGATCCTCATTCCTCATTGTGACAAGCATAAGCAAGATGCAAGGTAACACACACACACACACACACACACACACACACACACACACACACTCGTGCACACACTTGGTTTTACACACAGACATGCATGTTTGAAAAGGAGAACATATTTATAGATCTGAATGTTCAGATGTTAGTGCCATTAAATAGGAACAGGGTTCATTTGATGCCAGAGGGTGTAAGAGTGGAATCTGATGCCCCCTGCAGTTTTTCATCTTCACATGTTAATGTAAAAATTCTTTCTCTGCATCATCAAAAGGTCAGTCCCACAAAGATTACTTTCACAACCATGGGGTGAGTCATGACTGTATCACACAACCAAGGAGTGAGTTATACTGTAGGTCATGACTGTAGGACATGACACAATTAACCAGCACATCTGCTGTGCTGGACCCACATATGTAGCAGTAAATGTCCCATGTCATTATCAAAGAGACCTTTTAGGAGGAGGAAAACTCATGCGAATATGGTAATGTCAATCATGTCCCAGGAAGTGGTTCCATTAAAGTCTTATGTTTTTATTGAAAATTCATTTTTATTTGATTACTGATAGTAATTGCATAACTTTCCCTTTCACTAACTTTATATCCATCTAGGCAGGTGTTTTCTTTTCTATAAATTAAGATGGTGGGAGACCAAAACAGTGGCTCATGGTTGTTTGCAGAAATTAGAGCAATCATGAATTCAAAACTGCACAGCCAAGCTAAAAAACACTCTATTTCATAATAGATCTTCATAAAAGAAAAAAATGATTTTAAAAAAGATACAATTCTTTTTAATGATATAAAATTATTCATATATGTTATTGTACCTGCCCGAGTGCCACAGGGCATGGAGCAGGATGCACAGACTCTCTCAACTTTGTGAAACGTTTACTGACACAAAATGTAAAAGACAATGGTGGCACTCACACATAACATTAACAGTGAACATGAACACACTTAACATTAACACAGGCTATACAACCATGGATACTCACATTATACTCTGACTCTAACAATGACCAACAGGGGGATGCACTGACAGGGGGTTTAATTAGACTAACAAGCACTAACAATTAACCTTGTACAGATGTGTGCCCTCACGGGGGTGTGGCCACAAACAAGCGTGAACACCCCCACACGCAGCAGGCCATATCACGTGACTGGGGGGGGGGGGGGGGCATCACGTGATAGTTATTTGCTCATTAAATTGCTAGAATAAATTAATGGGTTTTTAAAATATCTTTTTCCTTCAAGAAAGCAACACAATGAAATATTCACACTATTGCAAACCAATAAAAGTATACTGGGAGGCAATTTGTCATAGACTGCTCCTCCCCCATAAGTCACGTGGTAAGGCCCGCCATGTGCAGGGGGATCCACATGTACTGTGAATATCTGTTTTGTAACCACGCCCCTTCGGGATTGCATACACGTGCACAGGGTTTATTGTTAAGTGTTAATGTGTCTATTCAAACTCCTGTCCGTGTGTGCTCCTTTTTGTTGGTCAGTGTCGCTACGTGTGTGTTAACTCCTAACTCTGTAGCAGTAACGTTGGTTTGTGTAGTTCCTGTTAACGTGTATACGTCTTCGTTTAATGTTAGATGTATAGTCATGTTTACTGTAAGTGTTATGTCTGAGTGCCACCTGTGTCATATATGTTTCGTGTTAATAAACGTGTTTCACTGTCAAGGAAGTCTGTGCGTCCTGCCCCGCGCCCTGCGGCACTCGGCCAGCTTCCAATGCAAGCTGAAACAGGACTGGTAGTCTGTAGTTGAAGCAGTACCTAAATGAAGCTATGAAAGTGTGAGGTTAAATATGTACATGTAACAGTGAATGAAATGGAAAAGAACTGAAAAACAGTAGGAAACATACAGAAGTGTGGTAATAATTGCTGGTTTACCAGTAAGAGGGACTTGGAGAAAGTAGTAAAACAAGTCATAAAACATCTTTAGCCCATGAAGCCAAAACATCTGTTTGTTTACTTAAATGTTTTGAACTCATTGGAGATCACTTCCTTTGCAACTTGGCTCAGATACAATTATATCATACAACTTGGACATGCAGATCTCTCGCTGTCTCTCTCTGGGTCAGAAGAGGACATGGGCATCCTATCATAAACTAGTTAATACGTGGGTGAAACACAGTGCAGATAAAGAGACCAAGCACTGAGCTACACAACCTCTGATATCTGTCTGGAGTGGAGTGGAGCTGGTCTGGATATCTGTGATCCTGAACTTACAATGAAGATCCTCCTCCTCTTCATCCTCTACCTGATCTCAGGTAAGAACAGACACTTCTAAATCCCAGCAGTATCAAATGAAGGGTTGGCTGGGCTGTTAATTTAGAGGAAGATTCTCGCAGTTTCATGACATCAGTTGTGTAGTAATCTGGATAATAATTAATAAAGCCAATGTAAAGATTTTACAAACAAAGGAAGACTCTGCTTACATGTTTGGCATGTATTTCAGTGATAGAAGAGTCCACGAGTCAAGTGACAGCAAAATCAGGAGGAGGAGTCAGAATCAAATGCAAATATGAGGAAGGATATGAAACAAACAAGAAATATTTCTGCAAGAGTGAAGAAACAACATGCAGTTACCAAATAATAACAGAATCTAAACACACATGGGTGCATGAAGACAGATTTTCTCTGTATGATGATACCAATGCTAAAGTCTTCTGGGTGGTAATGAGAAACCTCACTGTGAAGGATTCTGGAACCTACCAGTGTGGAGTGGATATAACAGACAAGGCAAAGGAAGACATGCACACACCAGTGAAACTGAAGGTAAAGGCAGGTGAGTGTTCCTCATTACTGCTCCTCTTCATCATACTACCTCTTCCAGCACGATTTATTACCAACTTCAGGGAGGGTGAAAGTCCAAGCTCTCATACAGGACTCATTATAACAGTGTGATGTCAATGTGTCTTTAGCAGGGGGTGTGGCCTCTAAAGTAGTGACTGTATATGCAGGGGGAAGAGTCACCATCAAGTGCAGATTTGAGGATGAATACAAATCCAAACCGAAATCTTTCTGAAAGACTGGCAAGGATCAGTGGTGTTTAGATCAAATAACAACAAACCCAAACAGTGACTGGACTCATAAGGACAGATTCTCAGTTCCAGATAACAAAAGTGCAGGATTCTTTAGTGTGTTTATCAGAGAGCTATCGGAGTGTTTATCAGAGTGTAAATGACACTGAAACTACAAACCTACAACACTGAAGTGAAGGTGAACATAACAGAAGGTAAAAAGCATGTCAGAGCATATTCCAGCAGCATAGGACACACGACAGGAACCAACCCTGGACAGGACACAAGTCTATCAAAGGACACACACACACACAGCCAGAGAAACAAATCAATTACAAATCACAAATCAACACATCAACACATCTTTGGAATAGGAGAAGAATCCCGTAGGAAACCCACACAGGCACAGCTAGAATGGTCAAAGTCCACACAGACAGTGGCCAGGCCAGGATTTAAACCCAGGACACTGGAGCAGTGAGGCAGCAGTGCTGACCAGTAGCAGTAAGGGAAACAAGTCTGAAGCAGATCTGATCTCTCAATCCTACATCCTAAAAGTCTTGGTCATATGAAATGGTATAAGACTAAGCTTAGATGAGATAAACATGCCAGATATTTACATGTATTAGCATTTATTAGCAAGGTAAATGCTAGAATCACAACAGGAGTATTAATAAATGCACATGTTGTGATCTGAATGTTTATAATAGACTTTCTATAGTACAGATCTGGCAATCAATAAGACTGGCTAAATAGGAGTAACTGGGAACATCAGTTGCAAATACCCAGAATCCCACAGGAGTGACCCCAAGTTTCTCTGCAAAAGAGTAGTCACAGCTGTTTGTACTTCTAAAAGTGTCAAACCTTCCACAAGGACACAACCTACCATGGACTACAATACCCATGAACCTCTTGTGTGTTGCCAGTCCCCCGCTTATTAGTGTCACTTGTCTCTCTTTTTCCATATATAAACCTTCCTATTCATTCAGTGATTGTGAAATATTGTTTGCGAGTTGTTGTCTTTGTTAATATTATGTTGTCCTCCTGGTTTTTGACCTCTTACCTGCCTCTGTATTGGTTCTTGTATATTTGTCTACTGCTACCTGGATTGTGACCTCTGCTTGTTTTGTGACTATGTCTCTGGATTACCCCTGTACAATTAAACTCCACCTGTTTTCCTGGAATCGACTCCGTCTCTGTTGCACCAACTCAGACAGAAGACCTTGCCTACATGTGGAGTCATCAGGTACTGGACGTTAGCCGCTCAACGCCAGTTACTCAATCAGCTCCACCAGCGTCTGGATTCACTGGGCAACATGGTAGAGGAACTCACCTGGCAGAAACAGCATATTACAGCTTTAGTTCCTTTCGTAACTGAGATAAAAACATTGTCTAGCACCTTTAACTTCCTGGAAGGTGAGAACTCCCAGTGTTGTTACACTTCCTTCACTGACCTCTAATGTCTCTCCCTTTCATCTGGATCTGCTGGATAAATATGATGGAAACCCAGCAGGGTGTAAAGGTTTTTTGCTGCAAGGCTTCCTATATTTTTCCCAACAGCCTCCCTGTACAGACCCTGTACAGCATATCTTTGATTATAATGCTTTGGAGTGGGCTAACGCAGTATGGACGAAAGGTGGAGAAATAACAAGAGATTGTAACCTTGTCACTATTTAAGTTCATGCTGTTTTTGATCACCCCATGGAAATCAAAGCAAGTAGAGAGATACTGTTTAATTTGAAGCAAGGTTCAAGGTTGAAGCAAGGTTCCTGTTCTGCTGTAGATTATGCCCTGAAACTCTGGCTGCGAGTAGAGGGTGCAATGAGGTAGCACTGATTACTGCACATTGGCAGGGACTTAATGCTGAACACATTATGGAATTAGCATGCCGAGACAAGTCCAAGTTGATTGAAGAGCTAATCTCCACCAGCTGAGATGGAAGAAACGCAAGCTGGTTCACGAACTCCAGGAACCATGCTCATCCAGTCACAGCCACACCTACCTTACTACCGACATCTCTGATCTGGTTTACCAGAGTACTCTTCACACACCTGATGACAATTATCTTCATTACTACCTCTCTATTTAAGCTCCCCTCCAGCACACACACTTTGCGAAGTATTGCCATTTTCATTTTGCATACCGAGCCTTCCATGTAAGTGTTGGTCTTCCTGGTTTCCAAATCCTGCCTGTGTTACAGCCCTCATCTCCTGCCTGACCCCTGGACACCTTCTGGACTCTGCCTTGCGTTTTTGACCTCGGGCTGAACTGACCACAATTATCCGCCTAATTCCTCCTATCTGTCTGGGAAAACTCCAAGCCCTACTACCTCTGCCTATGGTTCCTACCTGCCCCGTAACCAAAATAAAACCTCTAGGAAATAAAACCTCTAGTTGGACCCTCCCCCTTCTGTGTGTGTTCCTTCATTACTGATTACAACCATCTCAGCTCCTATGAGAGAAGACGCTCGGGATGTATTTGTTTTGTGGAGAGTCAGGGCATGTTTTATGTGATTGCCATATTAGTCCCAATAGATGCAGGACAGAAGCCAAGGAATCCTCGCACACCAAGGCGGTGAGTAACACATCTTTCCAGCTTGTTCCAAGACCATCTGTATGAGGGATGTGTTGTAATTCAAGCCTTGATTGACTCCACCACATGACTGCTCCATATATTTAGTGGAAGGGGGTGTGCCCCCTTGAGTATGTCCGTATCCTATCGACTGCAGAAAATAAAGCCATGGAGGACTATATCACTGACGCATTAGCACAGGGATATATTCATCCTACCAAAACCCTAGCAGCTGCAGAATTTTGTATTTTTTTTATTTCCAAGGATGGAGGTCTACATACTTGCATAGATCATAAGGAGTCAATGATGTCAAGATAAAGTATTCCTATCCATTACCACTTCTGCCTTCAGTCCTGGAACAAATGAGAGCCAGGTACTTAAACATGCTGGATTTAAGGAGTGCATATAACCTAGTCAGAATCCGGAAGGGGGATGAATGGAAGATGGCCGTCATTATCAATTCTGGACACCAGGTTATGCCTTATGGCCTCGCTAACACCCTTTCTGTGTTTCAGACATTTATCAATGACGTGCTGAGGGACATGATTTGCAGACTTGTTGTTTATTATTATGGTCTTCTGGTTTATCAATACATGCCTTTGGTCTCACTTTTTGCCCTCTTACCTGTCCCTGTATTGGTTCTTGTATATTTGACTACTACTACCTGGATTGTGACCTCTGCTTGCTTATTGATTACATCTCTGGATTACCTACACCTGTTTCCTGCAATCTGTCTCTGTTCCACGTACTCTGACAAAGAAAGTGGATGATGGATAAATGAAGGACATATATCCCTATATGATGACTGAACAAATCAAATATTCACAGTGTGATCATATGAAAACTGACTGCTTCTGGTACATACTGGTGTACATACTGCTGTGGAGCTGAATCAGACTGGGAATCTGATCACTTGATACAAGATCTATATCACACAGATCTTCCTGAGTAACTGATTAGTACATAACATGTTCAGTATTGCAGACTTTCTTTCAGGAGGCTAAATATTCTGCCCACAACATCAATGCTAAAAAATGTGTTTAAATAGGAAAGTGAATATCATATTAATAGTGTTTTAAATGAGGAACAGAAAAAAAGCCCGTATTAGGATTTTTAACAGTGAATGATGGTTCAATTTCTTAGAGAAAAGCAGTCAGTATATATCAGACAAATGTGGGAATTTATTAAATGGCTGACTATGAGCTAATTAATGTACATACATGAAGTATGTTTGAGCAAAAGACAGACATCTACTGCTGATGACAACAGTCATTATTATTATTATTATTATTATTATTATTATTATTATTATTATTTACACATACACTTGCCTTTCTCAGACCCAAGGACAATTTACAATCAACATTCTTTTTTTATACCCAATCAACACCCTGGTGAGAAGCAACAACCAGTGACACACAGTGTACTCTCAACCAGAAACCACAGCCCTTGAGGACTGCACTGCGCACATGGAACAGGAGGGAGGATAACACTTTTTTTTTTCCTTTGCAACTGAATGTTTAACCACTAATCTCTTCATCTCAATTAACAGAACCACAAGTGACAGCACCTTCAGCACCTTCATCATCCTCATCCTTAAGCGCAACTGCACACACAACATCTGAAACCACAGCGGCTTCCTCTGATACAAAAACACAAGAATAGGTGTTAAATAATGTTCCTTTTGTGACTGTCAACAATCATAATCACAATACCAATCACATCATGGACTCAGTTAATCTGTCACTCTTGTGGTTGTGTATGTCCAGATGTTCCAGTTTAAGACTCATCCCCAGAGTCATTATCATGCATCAGTCCAAAGGACACCATACCAACCATATCCCATGTGTATGACCAGGATAAAGATTCAATGTGACTGGCTCAGTGATTATGACTCTGCTTCCTCTACAGGAATTTCAACTTTCACTATGATCAGTCTTGTGTCTGTGTTTCTCATGCTGGTTCTGAAGGGAATTTCATACCTCATTGGGTCTATCAGAAAGAGAAGCAAGAAGCAAAGTAACATGCACACACACTCTTGTGCACATGTTTGCATATTTATGTTCATTCTGAAAATTAGATTCACCAAAATATTTACCACATGTTCAACTGTTTGTACGTTACGGTCATAACAAATTCCAATGTTAAGTTATGTTATTGGTTTTACACATGGACATTTAAGCAGGTTTGTAAAGGACAGCACATGTGCAGATCTCCATGTTCAGATATGAATACTACATATATCTGTGTTGTAGATTAACCACATTCATTAAAGAGGAACAGGGTTGATTTGATGCCAGAGGGTGTAAGAGTGCAGTCTGATGGTGCCCCTGCTGACTAAAAATGAGCATGCATGCACAAACCAAATGAAGAAAAGACGATGGAGTCAAAATATCAAGTTTTTGACCTTCACAGCTGGCTTTGATGTTTTTGTTGTAATGTTTGCATCAATGTCAAAATTCTTTCTCAGCATCATCCAAACGGCAGTCCCTTCAAGACTCCTCACACAACCAGGGGGTGAGTCATGACTGTATGACACATGTATGTTCACCCATTTCTACAGAGGACTTTTTTCTTACGTCACATGTACAAAAAAGATAAAGTAAGCTTCCTTCCTATTAACTTGCTAACATGACATGGCTTTTAATGGTGAAAAACTACCTTCTAGCTTTTTGCACGTTCACAGATGCACAAAATACACACACAGACACTCCTGAAACACATATAATGAACAAAATTTTAGTAAGTTTACTAACTATCTTTTAACACAACTGGCAGACCGTAGCTTTTATTGTCATAATTATTGATGTATTGTTTATGCTTTCAGGTTTCACTTTCTGTCTGTGACTATGAGGAGACTAAAGACACCAGAAGCCATTCTGACACTGGAGCTTCTACAGTCTACTCTACTGTTGGTCTACCCACCAAGCCCTCTTATCCCTCACAAACTGTTTATGCTTTAGCTCAGCCACCATCATGCACCCATGATATGGACATTTACTCCACAGCTCAATTACCCACAACTCCATCTGATTACTCAGTAGGAGGCACAGTTGGTAAGAACATCTGCTGAAGGACTCACTTATGCAGCGATGACGTTCCATAAGAAAACTTGATCGTTATAAACATTTCATTACCACGGAGACCTGTAAGAAGGAGGAGGACTCATGTGACTATGCTACTGTCAATCATGACCTAGGAAGTGGGTCGGTTAGAGCTATATGTTTTTATTGTAAATTCATTGTTTATTTGTTTTATGATAGTAAGTGTATCCCTTACTATCTCACCATCTATCTATCTATCTATCTATCTATCTATCTATCTATCTATCTATCTATCTATCTATCTATCTATCTATCTATCTATCTATCTATCTATCTATCTATCTATCTATCTATCTGTTTTGTTTTCTCTAATTTAAGCTGTTGGCTGAATGGTTTTGCATTTATAGCATTTAGCTGACACTTTTATCCAAAGTGACTTACAATTATGATTGAGTAATTGAGGGTTATGGGCCTTGCTCATGGGCCCAACAGTAGCAACTTGACTGTGGTGGGACTTGACTTAAATTCAACATATGATTTACATTAACTAGGTACATATAGGAATTCCATATGGATTGCAGCCTATTTGAGGACTACAATAGTTACCCACAACCCTCTATGATTTCTCACATTCTGTTTATGCTACTGCTTTACAACCATCACTCTCCGGACATTTACTGCATTGCTCGGTTACCCACATTTCTGTTTTGATTGTTCAGCAGTCAGGAGGGACGTCTGCTGATGCTGCCTCTTATTCTACAGTGAAGTTCTATAAGAATGCAGATAGATCTAATGATGCTCTTACCAAGGAGACCTTCAAGAAAGAAATCACAATGTTTTCACCAAAAGGATCTTTTTAATCTAGATTTGTGCAGTGTTGAGCTAGCAACCCTCTGTTCATGTATGGTATGATCACTGATGATTGAGTACATACATGAATTGCTCAAGTGATGGGAGGGATAAACTACTTTATGTACATGGTTAGGTGAGAGATGCATGTTTATTTTAAGTGTTTTTTTTTTCATGATTAGTAGCATTATATAAGGATTCACTTGAATATCTCTCCTATTCTAGCTGTAGGATAAGTAGCTAAAAAAGGGATGACAGTGTACATTTGTGACAGTGAGTCTGTACTGCCACCTAGAGGATAAAGCAAGATACACCCCTGTTTAAATGTAATTTTATAAACTTTTTTTCACATGAGCATTGCATTAAACATGTTTATGCTGAATATCCCATCAGGCCCTACATTTTCATGTTAGTGTATCCCTATCATTATTCTTCTCATACTGTGCTGTAATTTTCAGGTTAGTTTTGTTCCTCCTATTTGCATTCCATTGTTTTTCTGGTGATGTGTTAAGACTGTATATATTAGATATTCATTTAAATTTCCTGAGGATTTTTACACATTAAAATGAAGTGCACTAAAGCTTTGTTTTGGTTTTGGACCTTTTATTTTCACATATCAGAAAGCAAAAAATGACAGTCTAAGAAAGAAACTTAAAAAAAAAAAAACATTGGAAAACCACATAATAACAAATAGTTTACTCCAAGCAATTCTAAATAGCAATTCCAAACATTTTACAGTCAAGTATCAATTGTAATCAAACACTGCAGGCAACTACTGTCCTCTGAAGCCAGGGGAATAACTCTGTCTGTGTTCTGTTTGTCTGGGTCGGTTCTAGGTCCCAGTCCAATCCTGTGATTTCACTCCAGTACAGGAGTTCCAGTCCTGGACACATTTTCTTTTTCTTGTGTGTGTCTTCCTAAGGACACTGCTGACAGACATGACCAGTAGGGATTGTCAGATGAGGCTTTGTGAGGCTTAGAGGGACTTCCACATGATTGGGCAGGTAAAAGAGTCAAAGCAGTTGTGCATTTAAAGCAAACACCAAAACAGTGACACCTGTTGGTTTGCAGAAATTATAGCAATCATGGATTCAAAACTGCACAGCCAGACTACACAACACTGCATCGATTTCATGTTTCATAACAGATCAACATAAAAGATCAAATGATAGTCATTTATGTTATTTAGTCATTAAAGTTCTACAATAAATGAATGGGTACATAAAAACTTGACTGGGTTTTTAAAATAACTTTTCCTTTTTATATAAAAATGCACTGTGTTTCACCCGCTTATTAACTAGTTCATGATAGAATGCTCAGTTCCTGTTTTGGCCCAGTAAGAGAGAGAGATCTGCATCTCCAACTTGGATGAGGTAATTGTGTCGAGCTGAGTTTGAAAGGAAGTGATCTCCAATGAGTTCATTTTACATGTATGGTATTTAGCTGACACTTTTATCCAAAGCAACTTACAATTATTGGGACCCAACAGTAGCAACTTCGCATCAGTGGGGCTTGCACCAGCAACCTTATGATTACACATCAAGTACCTTAACCACTGAGCTACCCACTGCCCTTCATACAATGTATGTTTATAACATTCATAACACTACCTTTCATAACATTTAAGCTCATAACATTCAAGTGAACAAACATATGTTTTGGCTTCATGGGCTAAAGATGTGCCATGACGTATTTTAGTGCATTCTCCAAGTCTCTCTTACTTTAAAAGGTTAACCAGCAATTATTATTACACTTGTGTACGTTTCCTTCTGTTTCAGTTCTTTTCCAGTTAATTCACTGTTACATGTACATATCTAACCTCACACTTTCATAAATTCACTTATGTACAGCTCCAACTACAGGCTGATCAAGCTGTTGCCTCACAGTATATTTTTATTAGTTGCGATAGTTGAATAGTGCAGATACAGAGACCAATCACTGAGCTACACGACCTGCAATATGTCTGGATATCTGTGATCCTCATAATGGAGATCCTCCTCATCTTCATCCTCTACCAGACACTTCTAAATCCCATCAGTATCAAATGAGGGGTTGGCTGGGGTATACATTTAGAGAGGAAGAGTCTCCCAGTTTCATGACATCAATTGTGTAATCTGGATGATAATTAAGTCTTTGTAGAGATTTTAGGAACAAAGGAGGACTGTAGTTACATGAATGTATGGCATGTATTGCAGTGACGAGTCCACCAATGAAGTGACAGCATATTCAGGAGGAGGAGTCAGGATCAAATGCAAATATGAGGAAGGTTATGAAACAAACAATAAATAATTCTGCAAATTAAAAAATGGAGCGAAACACACATGGGTGCATGAAGGCAGATTCTCTCTGCATGATAATACCAGTGCTAAAGTCTTCTGGGTGGTAATGAGAAACCTCACAGTGGAGGAGTCTGGAACCTACCAGTGTGGAGTGGATATAGAGAGATGGACAGACACATACAGACCAGTGAAACTGAAGGTGAAGGCAGGTGAGTTTTCATCCATGTCCTCCATTACTGCTCTTCTTCATCATACTACCTCTTCCAGCATTATTTGATCACAGAACGATCCCCTCTCACTGTCACGTGGTGCGGCCCGCCGTGTGCAGTGGGAGTTAATTGTTTGTCTCGTTTGTAACCACGCCCATGTTGCTTAGCACACACCTGCAGCTGTTTAGTCTTGTTATGTTGTCTGTATTTAAACTGCTGTAGGGGTGTGTGCTTAGTTGTCAGTCATTGCATCTGTTTGCGTTATCTTTGTTTGTTCCTTTTTTCAGTGTTGGTGTTTACGTTATGTGTCAGTGCCACCGTTGTATGTTAATAAACGTTTGTCACTGTCCAGGGAGTCTGTGCGTCCTGCAGCACTCGGGCCGTTACATATTTATGACCAACTTCAGGGAGGGTGAAGATCCAAGCTCTCATACAGGACTCATTATAACAGTGTGATGTCAATATGCTTTTGGCAGGTGGTGTGGCCTCTAAAATAGTGACTGCATATGCAGGGTAGGAGTCACCATGAAGTGCAGATATGAGGATGAATGCAAAACCAAACTGAAATATTTCTGTAAGACTGGTAAGGATCAGTGGTGTTTAGGTGAAATAACAACAAATCCAAACAGTGATTGGACGCATAAGGACAGATTCTCAATTAAAGATAACAGAAGTCCAGGATTCTTCAATGTGTTTATCGGAGAGCTAAGTGTAAATGACACTGGAACATACCAGTGTTCTGTTAATGTGTCAACTGCTCACCTACACTGAATTGAAGCTCAATGTAAAAGGAAGTGAGGAGCTATTGATTTACACTTTAGCCCTGATAATGTGAACTATGGGAAATTATGTGTGCATCAGGTGCAAGATTTAAAATATTCACATTTACCTGACACGTTTATCCAAAGCAACTTACAATTATGACTGAGTACAACTTGAGCAGCTGAAGGTTAAGGGCCTTGCTCAGGATCCCAACAGTCACTTGGCTTGAACCACTAACCTTCTGATTACTACTCAAGGACTTTCAGCACTGACCTGCCACTCTTAACATCTTAGGGCTTCTTCTCAATGTTTTTTGACAGACTCATGCTGTGGAAATTCTATGAGTGAGACTCTCTATGTAGGAGGAATTGTAAACATCAGCTGCAGTTTCTCAGAATCCACCAGAAGTGACCCTATGTTTCTCTACAAGAGTGTGGACACTGCTGTTTGTACTTATAAAACATCAATTACAGAGAGTAGAAGATGGATAAATGAGGGAAACAGTTTACTGTATGATGACAGAGCAAAGCAAATGCTAACTGTAACTATCAGAAACGTAACAGTACAGGACTTTGGTACATACTGGTGTGGAGCTGAATCAGACTGGGAATCTGATCATGGGTACAAGGTTTATATCGCACAGATCTACCTGAGAGTGACTGGTGAGTGGATACCATATTGAACATTTTTAGTGAACGATTTGTAGCATTATATTCAAGACTGAAGCAGTGAAATAGAGGGATCAATATACTTTGTATGAATTTTGGAGACTAATACTGATTCTTTTATCCATACTGTATGTTGATCAGCAGGTATTTTATTTACTATAAAAACTCCAGTTTAGAAATAAAAAAATATATAAATTCCCACTTGCCAACAAACCAGTGATGTTTACTATTTATTATTAAACATATCTGGTGTCCTAACAATGCCCTCCTCTTACAAAAGACAATGAGAAAATGTAGACATTTGACCACATGTTTTACTTAGTCAAACTTATTATTAGAGTGAAACAATTTTAACAAGGCAAATTATATACAGAGTGCCAGAAATATGTAAATACATGCTTGCAAGTAGATGGATTGTATGTTATCACAAGTAATCAATGAATTATCAGATGAGGAATTTGAGGATGACCATTTCAGAAACTACAGGTTACTAATTAAAAGATAGAAGTGTATATACATGGTAGGAGAGTTCCCTCTCCCTAGTCTGGGACACCCACGCACATAGTTTATAGTGATCTATAAATTAATTTACTGACAAGCATTTCCAAATAAGTCACCTCATTGCTGAAGACATATTCTGTGAAAGACAGGGAGTAGGCTGACACTCCCATATAAGATAATAATAATAATAATAATAATAATAATAATACTAATAATATTTACATTTATGACATTTAGTTGTAAATGTAAACAAGAACAACAACAACAATAATAATAATAATTGTAAACTTTTTGTATAGCCTTTACTTAAACACAGTTTACAAAGTGCTTTACAGAAAATAGAATGAATAGAGGTATAATAAAGCTTATTGCATCCTAAGATCTATAACCTCACCAAGAAGGTAAATTACAAAGAAAATAAACTTAAAGACAATTTAAAGAATTTAAAGCTGCATTTCCACCCATCAAAGTGCAGCTGCATTGACAGCCAAAGTACCCTTCTTCTTGAAAGTGTTTTAAGCCATCTTGTCCTTCAGGTCATCTAGGAGAGAATTTCAGAGTTTGGGGCCATAGCAGCAGCCTCAGAGCTCTATAGTCAGGTGTTGGGCACCATCAGCATGTTTTTATCAGCTGATCTAGGGCCCTTGACGGTGTGTGCCTCATGATCATACTACTGAGATATAGAGGGCCAAGACCATGTAAGCACTTGAAAGTAAGCAGTAGTATTATAAATTCAATTCTAGATGACACAGGTAGCCAGTGCAACTCTTGTAAATGTAGATGTAAATCTTTCATCTTTGCACATGATAGTACTCTGGCTGCTGCATTTTGAACCCTCTGTAGGCTTGAAATAGCATTCATAGGGAGACATGGGAGCAGTGCATTACAATAGTCCAGACATGCAATCATTGCATTACAGTAGTACAGATGTCCAATCATTGCATTACAGTAGTACAGACGTGAAGATACAAATGCATGGAGATTTTCACTATCAGTTGTTGTGAGGCTACATTACAAAAATGAACACTGTTCTGGGGACAATATGGCATTTAAAGCTTACATCATAGCCAAATTTGACACCTTGGTTCTTGATATAGTGTTTGACCTTAACTGATAGGACAAGAAATGATTACCCATTCAGGACTTGATATCTTCTAGATAGTTAAAAATCAAGTCAGTGGAACCGTAGGGGTAATGCAGTAGTAGTTTTCAATTCCCTGACTTTGGAATGCACCATCGTAATGAAGCCCATTTAACTGAGGAACTGAGAGAGGCCTAAATGAGAACACTGCCGTTATTACTGTAGCCATGCTGAAGACTTTATAGGACCCAGCAACCAGTATTTCTGCACAACACTGACCATTATTTCTGTAATTATGTTATTAGTTGTTACATCGTTATTTCTTGAGTTCTGTCTCTGGATGTCTGGGTTCCTGCAAGTGTACATGACATTCTCAGAATAACAGAAGTTCATGTAGGATGTGTGTGTATGGGTGTGAGAGAAACCCCATCTATAACCTATTAACTGTAACTGTAAATTTAACTGTAAACGTGTCTCAGCAAAGCACAACCCACCCACTGATCTCTAATGAAGCTGAGGACTCTATGATTTACTCCAACATGACCTTCTAAGTGTAACCAAAAAACCCAGTCTGTCCACAGTCATCAACAGAGCAACACATAAGACTGAACAACGGCTCATTTAATCATCCATTTAAAGGCTGCAAACAGTTGAGAACTCAGGAAAAACTCTTCCCTTAGAAACTGCATATCTATCATAACAGTCTATGCACAGCTGACTTGGGGAGGTGTAAGCCACAGAGTAATCGTGAGAAGACGACACTCAGAGTAAGTGTGAGGAGGAGAAGACACATGGATTAAGTGTGAGGAGAAAACACACAGACTAAGTTTGAAGCAAAGAAGACACTCAGAGTAAGTGTGAGGAAAAGACAACACTCAGGGAAAGTGTTCAAGTCATACACAGTATAACTTGTCATAAACAGTATAACTCGCAGTGAAATGGTTTGAGAGTGCTCTGTCCAAACTGTGGGAAAAAAACCCCCAAAACAACAGGGGTGTATAGGGAAATATCTATCTATCTATCTATCTATCTATCTATCTATCTATCTATCTATCTATCTATCTATCTATCTATCTATCTATCTATCTATCTATCTATCTAACTATATATATATATATATATATATATATATATATATATATATATATATATATATATATATATATATATATATATATGTACAATATATGTACAATATATGTATAATATGTTTATATACACAATGTACAATCTATATATGGATATGTATAAATGTATGTACACAATGTACAATTCCAGCTTACAATTGAATATTTACAGTTACATGGTAGTGGTGGTCCCCACAGTTGAGGAGTTTCCCTGATTCAGTGTCCAAATGCCCTGTGGGAAGAAGCTCCTCTTCAGTCTCTCTGTCTTGGTCATCAGGGAGCGAAAGCGCTTCCCTGACCTCAACAGAGAGAAGAGCCTATTGTTGGGATGGGTGGGGTCCTTCACAATCCTCCTGGCCTTGGTCTGGCACTGCTTGTAATAAATGCTCTGCAGGTCAGGAAGTTCCATATGAGTGATGCGCTCTGCTAAATGCACCACTCTTTGGAGTGCTTGTCTGTCCTACTTGGTGCCGTTCCCATACCAGACTGTGATGTTCCCCATGAGGATGCTCTCGATAGTGCAGGTGTAGAAGTTCCGCAGTACCTTGGAGGGCAGTCTGAAGTCTTTTAGGCGTCTGAGGTGGTAAAGATGCTGACGAGCCTTCTTTGCCAGGGAGTTGGTGTGACGGGACCAGGACAGGTCCTGCGAGATGTGAACACCAAGGTACCTGAAATTATCTACTCTCTCCACCGTGGTTCCACTGATCCTCACAGGTTGGTAGTGCCGCTCCTGCTTCTTGCTGCAATCCACGATCACCTTTGTCTTGCTGATATTTAGGAGGAGATTATTTTCCTGGCACCACTTTTCCAGGTGTTTAATCTCCTCCAGGTAGGCCTTTTCGTTATTGTCCGAGATCAGACCCATGACAACTGTGTCGTTAGCATCTTGACAATGATGGTGGAGCTGGAAGTGGCTGTGCAGTTGTAGGTGTACAGTGAGTAGAGCAGGGGGCTTAGGACACAACCCTGAGGAGCTCCAGTGCTGAGGGTGAGGGTGGATGAGACACAGTTGCCCACCCGTACTGATTGTGGTCTGTCTGTTAGGAAGTTGGAGATCCAGTCACACAGGGATGTATGCAGTCCTAGATCCTCCAACTTAGTAGTGAGTAGGGAGGGGATGATGGTGTTAAATGCTGAACTGTAGTCTACAAACAGCATTTTAACATAATTACCCCTCCATTTGTCCAAGTGGGTCAGTGTGGTGTGGAGCAGATGTACAATTGCATCATCAGTGGAGCTGATGTGGCGGTATGCAAACTGCAGTGGGTCCATGGAGGCTGGCAGTGTAGGAAAGTGTGAGGAAAAGACACTCAGAGTAAGTGTGGGGAGAAGACAACACTCAGGGTAAGTGTGAGGAGGAGAAGTGTAAATATTTGTAGGTATTCAGATCTCCTTACTCAACTTGTGGAGCTGGCAGCACTGCACTGTTTAAAACTCTCAAAGGAACGTTTGCCAGTGAGCTGTTTCTGCACACAGGACTCTCAGTAATAATATAATAATATACATGTATCATGTATGTAAATGTTATTCTGTTTGTTCTGTTTTTGTGGCAGTGGAATTTACCTGATGAGTTCAGGAGGAAACAGTGTCATCTGGTGGAAATAATATGCTTTTTATATTAATATGCTTTCTGATATATTAAAGGTTTTCATTTGTAAAAAACCTTTTAACAGCTACAAGAAATTGTCCAAGTGGATCTAATAACAGGGTGTCTAGGACAGACTGTAACAAGAAATTATGTGAAACGTATGCCTACTGTATGTGTATGTGTGTGCATGCGCATATATATGTGTGTGTGTGTGTGTGTGTGTGTGTGTGTGTCTGTGTGTGTGTGTGTGTGTGTGTGTGTGTGTGTCTGTGTGTGTTTGCTTCTGAATTAAAGAAAAATGACAAAGTGAGGGAAAATAGGAGAAGGTGACTGTATATTTAAAACTCTGTATAATACAAAACACTTCCCTCAGTCCTTAGTTATTCCAAAATCACAGACAGACACACCCAGTTCAGCGCAAATGGCAGCCACACCCTACTCCTGCTGAACTGACCAGAGCATATTTACAAGGGAGTCTGTTGTAACAGGTACCACTTTAGGCCTTTTAAAAAACAACATCACTGTGTCAGGGCAAACTACAGGTTTATTAATATAATTTAACAACCGTAAAGTAAAATACAATGAGCAGAAAATCTGGTTCTGCATTTCAGGCACAAAGGACTTCACTGACATTTAACGTAGCCACCATCACACATGTGCATAAATCACTTCAATACAATTGATGATAAACTAAAATATTTCCACACCATGGCTAATAAATAAAATAAAATAAAATAAAATAAAATTCTACATCACAAAAGTTTTTTCTTTGATCACTACCTATGATCTTGTATGCTCTCAGTTTATAATTGTATGAGTCAAGCCTTCTGACATTATTTATTCAACTGGATTAATATACGTATATCCATTTGAATATGAATAATGAATCCATATGAACAATATTTTATTGTAAATACATTTTCTGATAAATTATAATAATATAAATTATGAATGAATAAGATTACTACTTCCATTTCCTCACATACTATGCATTACTGTGGCATCAATGTTATAAATTAGATCAAATTGTTATTATTTATCATCTGAGTAAATGCTTGAATATAGGTAAAAAAAAACATTCTATAAAAACAGGAATTTACAGGAGTTTACTGGGCAAGGTAAGTTCAGTCAGGTGATTTCTGAACATTAGTAAAAAATAAATAACTTAAAATTTCCTCTCTCGATAACTTGAGTGGATTCAAATGTGTTACAGATCTGTAGGAGCTTGACTCATGTACATTTTATTCATTAGAAATTAGGTGGCTGCTACATTCTGACTGCAGGGTAAGTTCAAACCATCGCCAGACTACAACAGTTAGAAAAGTCACAGTCACAAATACAAAAAGAGTATTAGAAATATAAAGACTGAGAAGCGGACAGAGAAAAGCGTACATAGAGAGAGACGAAACCTGACAGTGATGATTAGACAGAAAAACTGACAGTGTAAAATGGAGTGCTAGGGAGGCAGATGCATTTGCTGAAGAGAGTGAAATTTAGTAGGGGCAAATGCAAGATGAAGGTCAATATCACACTCCAAGGTCAGACAACACAGAGAGCCCAGGCATACATAGTACACAAGCAGCAGTATGAACTAAACAAGCGAACACATAACAGGCTAGGAATACAGTTACCACAGGTAGAGAAACCACATACAAGGAATAGATTAACAAAGACCAGCAACAAGACTGGAAAAAACACAGGGCATATATACACAAGTAGAAGTGAGAACTCACAAGAAACAGGTGATTTAAATGAGACAGCAAAAACCAAAACAAGGACCGGAACAGGAACGGAGAAAATGAAACAATGAAAAAAGACGATGGAGGTAGATGGTAGGAAGGGGCCAATCATGACAGACAGACGACAGGAAGAGTAAACACTGAATCATTCATTGTGCTCACACCATTCAGACGTGGAGTAACTGAGGAAAAAACACACAAGTAAAACCTCATTTTACTGTGTTATTTTTCCCCAGAAACACATGATACATTATTAGGGTATACAGTCTATGGTGACAAGCCTGTTGTACTCAGAGATGAAATGTGTAGACATACTCGTACTGCAGCTGCAGTGATGCTCACTGAACTCTAGATGGCAGTACTGGTATGCTGTACTGTGGCATGGACCTTTGACTAAGTGGGACTATCTTAACCTCCTCCCCTTCCCCTAGGGGGTACAGTCCCCCAGGGGACTGTGGTTTCTGATTGAGAGTAAGCTTTGCATAAATTGGCTCCTGTTTTTCATAGGTATGTGAGTGATTTGATTGTACAAAGCTGGTTCCTGTCTGTAAAGAGTCCTTGGGTTTGAGAAAGGTACTATATAAATGTGTCAGATAAGTGAAAGTTTGAAGTTTGGATACATTAAACTCTACTGGGTAAAATTGATACAGGTCAGAGGGGACCCGACAGAGGACCCAATTTAGCAATGCCAGTGTGCAGAAAACCTTCTTACCACAAGAGCAGCAGAGCATACAACTGTGGAACCAGCTACCGATAACTGTACAGCTCCTTATTTGTGACAATGTGTCAAAAAAAAACATGAGACTTTTTAACCTCAGTGGAGATAAACAAGTAAATAAGCTGAGTGCATCATTACTGCAGGCTGTTTTAGAGAAGTTGCACAGCATCTGTGAAAGCATCTGAGAACTCAGTGTATGACATAACAACACAGATACGGACAATACAGTTGCTGTGTTGGTCTAATGTGCAGTATTTGTTCTGGTTGCTCTACTTATTAGATCAACATGAAATACAGAGCAAAATGTTTAAAATGCAAAATAAAGTTGAAAATAAAATGTTCCCACCTAGCGCTTTTAACCTGAACAAGATGAGCCTGGAGTTGGAGGTTTTATGCAAGAACTTTGCAGCTCGTTGTGATGCAAATAAAACATGAAACTTTTAATCTACATGGAAACAAACAAACCAACCTACAAATAGAGAAGTTGCAGTAATGGAGAAGTTGCAGCAATTGTGACAGCCTCTGAGAACTCAATGTTTGACATAGCAGCACAGGCACAGACAATACAGTTGCTGCCTGTGATTTAATGTAAAGTATTAGTTCTGGCTGTTATATATTGAAACGGTTGATATTGAAATAATGACACACACAGGAAAAGGTGCAGGGAGGTTTAGAAATGAGTCTGAGAAAAAGAAAAAGGAAGTGGCAGGAGCTCACTGTGGGTTTTTTGTTTTTCTGAACATGTATATTGTTTATAAAACACCTGGACAAAACATGTCCAAGACTTCCTTCACATCATTGTTTAACATCAGTGTGTTCACCACTGTGTGTGAGGTCACATTAGGACTTAGGTGATGGCTCTCCAGATATATACTACACCTGATCTTGGACTACGTCACACTCTCAGTGAACTCAGTTCAGTCACACTCTGAAAGAAAGATAGAAAGAGAGAAAAGAGAAAGAAGTGAGAAATCCAAAGACAGAGAGAAGAGCTCTGAAAAAATGTGAGAGAATAGAGGCGGTGATTGGTTACACACACCACTTTAAGCAGTGATGAGAACTGAAGGGGGAAGTGTCAGACTATGAGACAGTTCTCCCAGAACTCTAACCACCCAGTTCAACATGTGGACACTTATACTCGTCTTGTCCAGTCTATTCCCAGGTGAGTTGTCCATTTACTGCTCACTATCATCAGACAGGTTCAGCACATTATTAGTTTACCTGCCACACATAGAGGGACTTGGTAGTGAAGTGAATAGTCATAACATTGGATCTTCTGAATGTATTGTACATTACTAACACAATGATTTATTTTACAGCTGGAACTGCTGCTGTAACTACAGTAACTGGATACAAGGGCCGTTCAGTTCAGATCAGATGCCCCTATAAGTCTGGATATGAAACCCACATGAAATATCTCTGCAGAGGAGAATGTTATACTTTCCAGACTAAAGACATCCCTGTTGATTCTAAAACTGCTAAAGATGAGAGATTCTCTTTGAATGATGACACAGCAGCCAGAGTCTTCACTGTCACCATCACTGATCTGAGATCAGAGGATGGAGGAAAATACTGGTGTGCGACACAGCAGACACTGCATGATGACTACACAGAGATTCTGTTAGTGGTTAAAGTAGGTGAGTGATGAGCAGATAAGGACAATTATGATGATGATGATGATGATGATGATGATTAACTGAGGCAATTATGTGAAGTTGGGATTTATAATACAAAATATACAAATGTTCAACATAAAAAGCATGATTTTTGTGTACTGAAAATGAGATGACAGATTTGTTGATAGATAAGTTTGTTTCTATCTTTCAGACACATCTATGAATGTTACTGTCTCACACTCCACCCACACCCCTCCAACACCTGATCTCAGCACATCAGTAAATACTGACTCCACATGGTCAACTGGAGGTAGGCAGAGGTAGAGGGAGAGAGACATCTATCTATCTACATGCCTAAAAAGGGGTTTGCACATCTCCTTTGCTATATCTTGATCATATGGTTTATAATGTTCCACTGTTCTTTTTCCAGCTCACACAGTAAATGATGTAAACCTCCAAAGCAACAGTCCCTCACTCCATGGTATGTACCATTGTCAGGATGAACAGGCAGCAGTTGAGTCGAGTGTATTTTCAGTAAAACAAAAGATTTACTGATAAAAGCTCACAGACCAGGAGGACATTACAGAAAACAAAGTAATAAACAGGCAATGATTAAAACTATTACAGATATCCATGTTAACTCTCAGTCTGGAAAAGCAAAGAGCGTCTAAGATCCACCAGTTAATGTACTGGACTAGTGAGCAGAAGGTTGCTGTTTCAAGCCCCAACATTGCTAGCTTACCACTGTTGGGCCCCTGAGCAAGGCCACTCTCACTTGCACATGTACTTGTTCCCTGTAAGGTTTTCTTTTTTTGAATAAACACTAACATTAAATGCTGTAGAAAATTATCTCTGGATAATGTCACATAGACAGAGTCTTCACTGTTACCATCACTGATCTGAGATCAGAGGATGGAGGAACATACTGGTGAGTGACAGTGTAAACACTGCTTGACCAATACACAGAAAGTGATTAAAAGTGGTCAGTGTAGGATAGAGGACACTAAATGTTACTATTAGAATATATAAATAGTCTTAAACACTGATACTATCCTGCTAAATAGTACCTCAACAGGAATATAGAAATATAATCAAATAATCACTGTGGATATGAATAGCTTCACATGGACCAATTAGTCAAGTAGTTTAACTTGTTCATATATGTTGGGCTGCTTTTATACACTTTGAGTTTAGCAGTTCTTTAACATGAGAGAGAGAGACAGAAATAATGAGAGAGAAAACAAGCACAGCACCACCATAGAACAGAGAGAGACACAGGAAGTGTTGCCATGGTTACATATGAGTTTGAACCATGCAAATCACCACTGCGGGTTAGAGTGTGAAGAGCTTCTGTTTTCTATAACTGTCATGTCTCCTGTACAGCTGCGATGTTTGTCCTTAGCATTTTGCAGTAGCATTCACTTCTTTAAAATGAACCCTCTGTAAAAATGGCTTTCTGCCGGCAGTTATCTGTGATTCATACAGGATCATTAGCTAAATGTAATAATTGTTTTCCACTGACAAACATTTTTTTTTTTTAATCTGGCTGCCTGAACATGGTTGTGAACAAGCAAACTCTAAATAAGATTTTAGTAACACTGGATTTTTGAGAAACTTAATGTTTCAGCTGTAATGTCATCTTTTAATACTTCCAGCTGCATCTATATGAAATAATTAAAATTAAATTCCAAGATGATTGGAATGTATCCACTTGTATATTTCCTGGAAACCGTTAGAGTGTAATCTCACTGGTGTAGATTCCTGTGAGCTGTTCCTGGGCCATTTTAGTGGATAGCAAACTACACTCTATTACCTAGGAAGATATGCTTCTTTGAAACACAAAACTCACCACAAACGTATAGAAACGGAATTAATTATGGTAAAGAGTAAAAGCTAAAAACCTCTCTGTCGGTTTAGATGGCAGGCAGGGCCGTGAACGACATCACTACAGGGACGTGACACACCAGGCCTGGCTCAAACCACATTATCTCACTCTATGATATCACACATCCCTGTCACCTCTCCCTCACACACTCATTCCTACACACTTTACACACACAGTATAACAGCACAGCATACATGTACATCACTACCTCTGTTGCATCTGCATGTCTACAACTATTACCCCAGGCTTACTGCTAGAGGACCCCCCCCCAAAAAAAAATAAAATAAATAAAAATAAAAAATAAATGAATGAATAAATAAATAAATAAATAGATAGATACACGGTTAATATTATCAGCAACCAAACTGGTCCAAAACCCGATAAAGCCTGTACAGCCAGTGGTCCAGTGACACATACCCAAGGTCATAAATGTATCTATAAAGGCCTGTACCCACAATGTATGTGAAAGGCTTCCAGACCATGTGTATTTTGTGTTGTGGAATTAGAGAAGATTCTGACTTGCTATGACCACAAAACATGACATGTAGTTACACTGAATCAGATCAGTTCTATTTTCTCTAAGGACAAACTAGCAGAAATAGCAGTATTGCATGCACATATGATTTCATGTAAATTCTATGTAGTATATGTGGCCCCTGTTGTTCTACCAGAGACTGAGATCTGCTCTCCTCTCTAATGCTTTACTAGGATCCTTCATTCCCTTATTTGTGGTTTTGGTCATAATAACAATCATTCTTCTGGTGTGTGTAATAATGCTGGGAAAGATAAAGAAAAAGAAGAAGACATCAAAAGGTAGGAAACAGAGAGAGAGAGAGAGAGAGAGAGAGAGAGAGAGAGAGAGATTCCACATAATCACTAATTATGTTAAATATCTTTGACATTTAACTGCTTGTACTAAAGAAATTGCCATTTTTAGATGTAACAGTGTGCATCTGCTCCACTTTCATTCATATGAAATGGGGTTTATTAGGCCCCAGTGTGTCTAACAGTGACAGCCTGTTGCTGCCCATACTCATTTATCATTGATTAACTTATGTTTATCTTTAAATTGATTAACCGTTACAACATATTTGTCATTAATTAATTTGGGGTTTATTGTCAACATTCTCTCAGCCTCACCCCAAACCCAGTGTCTGCATGACTCCTCTCACAGCCATGGGGTGAGTCCTGGTCACACTTGAAACAGATATTCACCACATTCACGAGTGAATTGTGCACTATGTTGTATAAGATTGTGATGCATTTCCTACCTACTTGATATAAGTGAGCAAATATAAATATGTACCACAAGTAATTAAGGAACATCTTAATAACAATTATGTTCTGGAAGCTGAGTGAATTTATTAAGAAATTATCTATAAATATAAATGTCTAAATAGATAGTCCCTTTAAAGGTATCTCAGTAAATCACTCTTATTAGCTTGTCTTGTGCACTAACTTATACTCCATGTCAGACCTGCTGCTCTTGACACCATCTAATGTTCAAACTCTGAATGGTCTTGAAAGAACAGACAGCATTTACATTTAGCTTTATCCAAGGCAATTTACAGTTATGATTGAGTACAACTTGAGGGTTAAGGGCCTTGT
Source organism: Electrophorus electricus (assembly GCF_041902795.1). Classification (NCBI taxonomy): domain Eukaryota; kingdom Metazoa; phylum Chordata; class Actinopteri; order Gymnotiformes; family Gymnotidae; genus Electrophorus; species Electrophorus electricus. Next base: position 3,429,560 of record NC_137514.1, on the reverse strand, counting down.
TCAGGGGCCCAAGAGTGCCAACTTGGCAGGAGTGGGGCTTGAACTAAAAATTAAAAACAAACAAAAAAATAATATTGTATATGTACTATTGTATATGTAAATTTGAGAGTCCTGCATAATATCTTAGCTATTCCCAGGACTGCACACTTCTGGACCGAGATCTCGGATGTTGTTCCTGGGATCTGTTGGAGCCAGTCTCGCAGTTTTGGGGTCACAGCCCCTAGTGCTCCGATTACCACGGGAACCACTGTTGCCTTCACCCTCCAGCTCTTTCTTCTGCACTTCAGCATTTCTCCATATCAGACACTTCCACTACCTGCCAGTGGTACATATTGTACATAATCTCCTCCCAGTCAAACATGCTCTGCAGCATCTGTGTCTTCTACACTCAAATAGTGGCTCAGCACCTTTGCTTAGAATAACTAGTTAGTGCTTTATGACTTTTGAGTGATACACAGGCTGACTAAGCAGTGAGCAGTGTGTAGGTGAACTGCTAAGTAAAGTAAGCAAGTAACTACACTGCCAGAGCTGATGTAAGATAATCTGCTCTTGGCCAAACAAACTGATTCATGTATTGTAGGTTCAGTAGGAAAACAAAACAAAACAAAAAAAACTTACTTTTGAAATATATACTAACTTATGATAAACTTTTAGATTTGTAATATATACTAAACCATTATAATAAATATGAAATTTGGCTCCACCCATACCCAACAGTAGACTGATACTGGTCAGTGCATCCATTCTCTGAACAGGTAAATAACAAGCAAAGGCATCATCTATGACTCCCTTAGGAAATCCACAGCTATCCAAATATTGTATAACTATAAAACCCATATAACTTAATAACAATATCACTCTGTTTGTTAAAATGTTTAAGTGCAGAGTACTACTCATTTGGTAGATTAATTATTTAGTTGGTTTATTGAAATGTATGTTACCAATAACCTTTTTGCAGATATTAATAAATAGTCCCTATTAAATATGATTATATAGCCAAATATTAAATGCCACTAATGGACTTACATTCATTAGTAGGAGGCTTTGTACGTACAAATTTTAAGTCTTTTGATAGTATAGATTTCTCCAGACAATTTGATTCTAAAGCACTGGGTGCTCCCTGCCGAACCTGTAATCCCACCAATCACATCCCACTTCCTCGTTCAAGACCTCCTGATTACTATTCATGTGCACATGTTTGCTGTTTCTGTGTGTGTGTGTGTGTGTGTATATCAGCCTTTGTCAGTTCATGCTCTGTGAAGTATCACCAAGGTTTACTCAATGGGTACTGAGAGTTTTCTCTGTTTTTGCCTTTCCTGTGTGCTGACCTGTTTTTGTTCTTTGACTCTGGTCCCTCTCTGATGTTTTTGTCACTGCTCTTTTGTGTATTGTGTGTCCCTCAACCTGTTGCTGATGTGTGACTGTTTTATGACCATGTTTTTGGAAGCCCCGTTTGTTTACACCCACTGCGTTTGTATTTTACTGCATGTATCAGATCCAGTTCTGTAGCATTTACACTGGGGATGGTGACAACTTTATTGTGGTTTAAATAGGCAGGAGGAACAAGTAGTTCTACTGTTTTCATCTCTTTTCAAATAAAAAAATATTTATCTACACTCTCAGAGTTTTATAAATGCATGGAAAGAATGGTATGACTTAAACATCAACTCTTTCTGACAAACTGATATCACCTCCTAACACTTCAGAAGCACTTTTCTAGCATAGCTGATGAAGGATCTCTGTCTGAAACTTCCTTTTTCTGGAAACCTTGAGTACTTCACTGCAATTTTGACTACTTCTACATATTTTACTACAGTACACTGCAGTTACTCCCGGAAGGCTTCAGATATATATGTGTGTATATAAGAGGGAATATACAGAAAAAAACAAAACAATATATTGTTGCTAAATTCTGTTTTCTTTTTCTCTTCACTCAGGTTCCACTTTCTGTCTGTGACAGTGAGGAGATTAAAGACACCAGAAGTCATTCTGTCTCAGACGCTGGAGCTCCTACAGCCTACTCTACTGTCAATCTACCCACAAACCCCTGTGATTCCTCCCAAACTGTTTATGCCAACACCCATTTATCCACAAACCCCTGTAATTTTTCATATGTTGTTTCTGCTACTGCTCCACTATCATCAAACTCTCCTGATCAGAACACTTACGGTATGGCTCTTTTACCCAAAATATACTCTGATTCCTCAGTGTGTGATACAAATCAGTCTGAAGGGTTGTTTGCTGAAGCTCAAACTTATGCATCAGTGAAGTTTTATAAGAATGCACACAATTTTAATGATGCTGTGACCAGGGAGACCTTCAAGGAGGACTCGTGTGAATATTCCACTGTTAATCATGTCACAGGATGGGTCTAGGCTTGCATTTTTAATTGGTTACCCTTGTATTCTTTCATGTTTTTATGAAGACTGTGTAAGGGAGAGGGGGAGGGGCTGGGGATGAGAGCTGGAAGTACAAGTCACCAGTGTGCTGCCCTGTCTGTTACCTGCAGCACTGTCAGTGGTACGGGGGCAGAGAAACAGCAGCATGTTTGTGTGAATTCTGCCTGGATCATTTGAATGCTTCTAGAAGTCACAATAAGAATCATACAATCAATCAATCAATCAATCAATTATTTACAAGAAGATAAGGCCAGCCAGCCTGTGCTGTTCTGAGCCAGAAAGTCTGTACTGCCATTTAGAGCACAAAGTGAGTAAGTTACAATGATCACCATGGTAGAAATACATGATTCATTAGAAGCAGGGGCGATTCTAGGATTAGAGCTTTGTACATTTTAAAATTATTTTGGACCAGCATTCCCAGACTTGGGAATGACTGACTTTTTACAGCCACCACACCACAGACACACATACTGTAACTGGTGTGTGTGCATGAGCGCATGTGATCAGTGCAGCTACTGCACGGCTTCTGGGAGAACAAGGCGGGGGAAGAGTAGGAGAGAGAAAGTGGATCATATAATTCACGAGTGAAGGCACGATTGCTTTATTTTCATTGTTAATATATTATGTTTAAAGCATATACCTTCTATGGTTTTAACATTTTTTCAGAGACAAACTTCTGATCTACTTAAAGCCCACCTAAGTGGAGCATGACTGTTAAGTAAAGAAGACTGTAAATTTCCTCCTGAGAAACTAGTAGGTCACTGCAAACATCTGAACACATAAAAATGTCAGAATGACTGAGAAGATCAGGTAAAGATGATGTCTGCGCTCCCAATCTATAATTTTATGCAGTGTCCAGTAGGGGTCTTTTCTCTAGAATAACTGCAGCTGATGCTTACAGTTCTTCTTACATGCCAGACTTTCTAGTGGACTTTCCACAGCATGAGGGTCAATTATGAACAATCTGATAAATATTCTAATCAAATAACAATTATTAATAATCACTGCATATCCTGGCACTTAATATGCCAATAAAAGGGGCATACATGAGATGTTGCTATTCAGACATTATCCTGTCTTATAAACATCAGTTAAAGAGAGTGTGAGATGGATAAATGAGGGACACATGTCTCTATATGATGACAAAACAAAGCAAATCTTCACACCGACCATCAGACATGTAACAGATCAGGATTCTGGACAGCACTGGTGAGCTGAATCAGACTGGCAACATGATCATGGATATTTGATTTAATTAAAATGTGTGCAAAGTTACAGCTTTGTTTCTGTTTGAGCCAGTGTTTCATCTTTGTACTTGAAGTCATTCAGTATCTATATCTGAATTGTGATGGCCATATTTGATGTAAATGATGTAAATAAGGCATTACAATGTAAATAATGTGCTTAGAATGTTGTGCCGTACTGGCAGCAGCAGTGGGCGGGGCTAAACCCTCAGTGGCTCTATTGAACCATCATTATGTGCAAAGGGCTCTGAGGTCACGTGATGTCCACACCACTGTGGCTCAGTAGCACAAAACATCCAGGAGTTTCATTGTTCTCCACTAGATGGGGAAACACCTTTCTTTGTGCTTACAAACCACATAGTGAACAGCTCATGAGGGAAAATAATAAATAAAAGAAAAACTTTTAAAAATGTCTGTAAAATGTTCACATTTTAAATATTTGAGATTTCTGTACAACAAATTTGGGATGAGCTCTTAAAGTGGTGCTCAAGATGATTAAAATATTCTTTAAAAGAATAAATATTCTTATTTCAGCAGTACGCTGAAAGGTGGTGACATCATGTATAAAATGTAGGAAACAACAGAAGAAATATAGTACACTGAACAAGTTATGTGAAGGAAACTGACCTAAAGAAAATACAGTGCAGCATGAAATCACCAATTACATACAGAAGATAAAGTTCAGAACATTTGAGCAGGGATGGATATTGCACTCAAGGGAATATCAAAAAATGATCAGTTGTCTCATTGACCCTGGACCATACTAATAACTCTGATAATGGATTTGCCCTTAATAAATCTCGCTCTTCTCCACATATGCGTCCTCCTTGTGATTGCTCCACATTAGATACCTGTGATCGCTTCACATTAGATACAGGGTAAAATTTAGGATATTAAACCAAATTAGATATTCCTCACATTCTACCTCATATGCAAATATGAATAAGTCAGATAAATGTAGCTGCCATCAGCTGGCTAGTTAACTTGCTTACAAAGGCCAAAGACTAGTTGTCTACCGTGACTACTTTACATAAATTAACTAGGGTTTCAAACAGTTTTCTTACCAAAATAGTGAGCATTTATTATATTTATTAATAATTTTACTAAAGTAAAAGAAATCTAAGTCACATTTAAACATTCATCAGCCACCATCACTACTAAACTTGTTATTGTCTACCATTTTTTATAAATGATGTGAGTAGATTTAGTAGAATAGCTCCTCCCTTTCCGATTTTGCATTGCATTATGGGACAATAGTGTCCATCCAAACCATACACAAAAATCACTGGTTCTAAGTATGCAATTGGAATGCATCCATTAGAACCATCCAACTGTTAGAGAAAGACACTTGTAATGACAGCCTGCTCAAAACTATTTTGAAACATATTGTGTCAGCCAGCTTCAGTTGCGTGATTTGATTTGATTTTATTACAGTAGTGGAACAGACATGTGATCATGACTTACTGATCCTTATATTCTGACTTGCTGCTAATTTTCTGAAACTTTGTAGATAAAATGGTTTTACTAAACATTAATAAACATTACAATATAATTCCATAGGAACAGTAACAGTAATGTTATAACTGGGTCATGTGTATACTGTGAATTAAGGTATATGAGAGAGTAGGGAGCTGAGCTGCATAATCAATGAATTAGTGTGTCTCTGTGAGATGATCACCTATGACATCACACCTCATGTCTGCTACAGAGATACTTTTAAGGAACAAACTTTAGATTATGTGATCACTTTTTTTTTTTTTTTTTTTTTTTTAAACAGCACAAGATGAGCTTGGTCCCACTGTCCTGAGATCAGGACTTAGAAATCCACCAATGCTGATCTTTGGATCATACAGCACCAGCAGAACAGGTGGAACTGAGCTTTGTACTGTGTACAGGAATGTGTGGTAAAACAGTGTCAGTGATACTGACACAGTTCATTATGCTTTTACAGAATCTTGTGTTTTGCACATTAAATTTGTAGATTTCAACCTGTGTGGCATGCCCCACTGGGGGAGGGGGGGGGGGGGGCAAAACCTGCCATAGCGGGCTGTGAGATAATGAGATATTTAGATTAAACTCTCAGTACTCACATTTAATCAGCGGTGAAACTGTTCTGCAGTAAGCTTAAGCAATTAATTATTTTCCCACTAGAGGGTGCAAGAATGCATTCTTCTAGAGCAAAACGTTTGACTGATTATCTTCTCTCTGATAATGCAGGCTGCCCATCTACATCCTTTTCACATGTGGTCTAAAAAACGGACCCATGAATTGAAGAGCAGGGATAACAGTGAAGTTTGTTTTTTCTTTTGTAAGTAAAATGAAGTCCTTTGCTTGTATATAATGTGACACACATGAGCTATTTCATTGAGCTTGTCTGGAGTGTTAGTCACATTCCCACTTTGGCTCAGTGCTTCTTTCTGGAGGTCTGGGGTGGTGCAGTGTCATAGACTGAGCTTGTCTTTAGCTTTATTTGTACTTTGATGACAGCCCAAGGCTGACGGAGGATGGCAGCAGGTGACTACATTTAGTATTTTTGAAATTCACTTTTCACAGATATGCATATTTCTTATTTTGCATTATCACAAGCTATAAATAAAAACTCACTGGAACATATTTTTGCTGCCTCTTTGCAGGGGCCTTCTTTCTCAACACCTGTTTAAAAACCACATGAGCATGCAACAAAGCTGCTTTAGCCAAGAAGGTCAAGCATACTCTAAAAGAGGAAGGAAATAAATGTGTTAACCACATCTAGCTTTTTAGTTTTGTGCTGACTCTGTTCTTATCATTTGATATTTGAACATTGGTGATCACTCTTGTCACAGAACGGTAAGACTCTTTCTTTAGGTCACAACAGTATTAATGCAACATCAATAAAAATTAACAGAATAGAGATTATGGTTTAATTTCCTAGAAATTGATTGTTTAATCATGAACTAACTCAAGAAATAAAACTGAATTGAAATGAGATGACAAAAGCCAAATCTCTTCAGTAATACAGATGTGTCATCAGATCAGTCTGACTGATATTTGAAACAGTGTAAACAGAAGCAGAAATGTGATGCACTCAGCTGTGTTGTGTGCTGTTGTGTGTCTGTGCAGGTTTGTTTAATGATGTCACTCAGAACTCCTCTTCTAACTCTCACTCTCATCACTCTGTTCATGTCTCTGGGTAAGACTGCATTCTTCATCAAAATTTTATTTTTCTTTGTAAAATTTCCAAAACTGTTGAAACCTGCACAAATATTAGGAACATTCTCATATCTCATTTAACGAATTTCTGACACAGTGTTCCCATTTAATGAAGTTAATTTACATTGGTTACCAAAGCCTCCCACATGCCCCACACTACTGCTACAGAGCTTGTTGAGTGCTTTGTGGTTTTTCAGTCAGTTATAGGTGTGCTGTAAGAGGATATGAACATATCCCCTCTCCTGCTCAAACTCTTACTTTCAGATGTGAGTTTACATAGCTTCATTTATATATTATAAATATATTCATTTATATATTATAAATATATTATTTATATATTTGCTTTCATACATTACTTCCATTACATAAAATCAAATGTAAAACAAATGAATAACTGATTAAACACCATACGATCTTGCACTGACAGTGAAATAATTATATTATCTTCATAATAAAAGATAAATATTACATTTAAAGTAATAATTTCTACTAATAGATCCTCCAAAGAATGTGTCAGTGTCCATCACTCCCTCTGGTGAAATAGTGGAGGGTAGTTCAGTGACTCTGACCTGCAGCAGTGATGCCAACACACCTCTGCAGAGCTACAACTGGTTCAAAGAGAAAACATTATTAGGAAAAGAAAGCACACACATTATTACTAATATCAGCTCTGAGGACAGTGGGGAATACAAGTGCAAGTCCAGTAATGAACATGGACCAAAATACTCATCTGTAATACTGAATGTTATGTGTAAGTTATTGTTTACCTTGTACAATTTGAAATTATTTTGTTTTTTAAAGGTACAATAAAGAAAATACATTCTCTGATGATTAAATCATGCCATTGTTTCCTGCTTTTTAGATCCTCCAAAGAATGTATCAGTGTCCATCAGTCCCTCTGGTGAAATAGTGGAGGGAAGTTCAGTGACTCTGACCTGCAGCAGTGATGCCAACCCACCTGTGCAGAGCTACAACTGGTTCAAGGAGAAAACATTATTAGGAAAAGAAAGCACACACATTATTCCTAATATCAGCTCTGAGGACAGTGGAGAATACAAGTGCAAGTCCAGTAACAAACATGGATCAAAATACTCATCTGTAATACTGAATGTTATGTGTAAGTTATTGTTTGCTTTGTACAATTTGAAATTATGTGTTTTGTAAAGGTACAATAAAGAAAATACCTCCTCTGATGATTAAATCATGCCATTGTTTCCTGGTCTTTAGATCCTCCAAAGAATGTATCAGTGTCCATCAGTCCCTCTGGTGAAATAGTGGAGGGCAGTTCAGTGACTCTGACCTGCAGCAGTGATGCCAACCCACCTGTGCAGAGCTACACCTTGTTTAAAGAAGAAGGAACCTCACCTGTAGGATCTGGACAGAATTACAGCATCATCAACATCATGGCTGAACACACTGGACTGTACTACTGTGTAGCTCAGAATGAACATGGAGTTCTCAATGTATCTGTGACCATCAGTGTTAAGAGTAAGTGGTAAATAATTAGAGAACATAACAGTGTCCATAAACTGATGACAGACTAAGTGATGGTGATGATCCTGTTCCTTCAGGAGGTCAGAGTTTGTCTGCTGTTTGGTCTATAGTGGGAGGAGGAGCCTTTCTACTTCTCACTGTCTTCATCTGCATATACAGGCCAGTTATAATTATTAATCATTATGTACAATATGTAACTTAGCAGGTATTTCTACAATAATGAAAAAAAAAATAATGATCTCCTTCTCGCTAATTAAAGGAAACATAGAAATCCCAGTGAAAACGATAAACATGGAACCACACTGGTAAGATGACAACTAAAATTAGTCTAGTAGCAGTCATCTCTTTTGGAATTTTTCCCTTCTTTATTGTAATTGAGCCCCACACCCACCACACCACCTCAAAAATGGAAAATATCTTTAAAACATGCATAATGTATAGAAAATATTTAGTGTGTAAAACATTAAGTATTGATTTTCTCACTCCTGCATAGTTATTTACCATCTCCATCAATGTGTCTCCCCCCAGGACGATGTTCAGTATGGCACTGTTACACCCAGCAGATCCAGACCTGTACAGGATGTTGTTCAGTACTCTACACTCAGGGTTCAGTGTGATAGTGTGACCAGCACTGACCAGCAGGGGGAGGCCCAGTATGCCATTGTTACATTCCACCATCATACTGCTGCCACTGAGTGAGTTCTGTAAGTATGACCCCTGTAATGTAAAGTTGATTAAAAAACGTTCCTTCACCTGAAGAGACAAAGGTCCCGAAAATTTTTCATGGAGGTGAAAATGCTGTCAGCATTAAGCGCAACTGCAGGCAGAACTGGGTTATTTAGGAACAGGGTTGTAGCGCCATCTGCTGGACAAAAACTGTTTTTGTAGCCCTTGTAGTTTCTTGCAATACATTAGTTAATGTATGTGACTTTGCAGTGTTGAATGTGATCATGTATATTTGTTCTTTAGGTCACCAACTCAGAAAATGGAGAAGGCCTCAGTGATCTATGGCACAGTAAGAACAGATTACACCTACAGAGGAACAGAGAGAGAGGATCGATATAAATATTAATGTGCATAATTTTTTTTTTTTTCATTTTTTAAGTATATTTATCCACATATTTTTATTGGTCTTAAAGCCCAAGGAAACTCAATATTTTTAATATTTTCAAAGTTGCTCTTCTAGGCACAAAATGGACATATACTAAGTGTGTCCAAAGAATACTGTTCCAAAATTTACTAATTTACCAATTTTGTCAAATTTCTCCTCTTCTGGTGTGAAATTGGTGGTCGTAATGTGGGTATAGCTTACGTAAGTTTAATCAGACACTGGATACACTAAGTTTAATTACATGAGAGGGTAGTCCATACTAATCTAAATTATTTATAGAGCGGTCCATGTAATATTACTCTTATGTTTTATCCTGAATCTCTTACTTCCAGTCAGTAAGCATGAATGAAACTTGCCCAAAATTAATTTAAGCCTTCATTATTGGGTCTCTATCATGGCTCTGGTGCACACTTGTAGGAGAGGTGCATCAAGTGTGCATAGGGGGCACTCATGAGTACTACTGTTGTGGATAATGAAATAAATGTGTTTCCCTACAGTGAAGGGAGTGAAGCTACAAGTTTGAGTAATGGGACGGACCCATGGAGTTTGTCTTTTCCGCCAGCCCCTGTATAGGGGTCTCCTGGTCTCGCACTTAACTCTGTAGTGTTAAATGTTAATAATAGTGTGAAGTTATAAGAGCAAAACTACCATGAGATGAGATCACAGCACATGTCAGCAGTACAGAGTTTTGTTGTGAAAACTTGTAATTGCCACAGTTAAACATTTTGAGTATTCAAGATTTTTCTTTTTTCTTTTCACAATTGCATAGCTTTATGGGTAGTGATAGAGCTAATGTCATTAAACTTGAATTCTGGGTTTTTGTAATTCATATGTAAAAAAACAGTTTTGATTTAATAAACTATATTGAATTAATTTAACTATTGTGCATTTAAATATACATTAGTGATTCTAACCCAATTATGTTGCCCGTGTGTAATAAATTTACATTTTTAATACAAGTTATGTTTTTTTAATACAAGTTACGACTAGCCAAGAATGTGATTTTGTGACTCAAATAGTTGTTCCTTTTTCATATCACTCCCAAGTACTGTCTCTAGCTCACGATCATCCCCTCTCTGGCCATATAGGAGTCAAAAAGAACATTGAGCATTTCTTAAAATATTTCTTCTGGATATCAGTTAGAACTGATGTAGAAAAGTTCTGTGGTACCTGCCATACATGTCAATTAGTTGGGAAAAATAATCAGGTTGTTCCATCCGCTCCACTGTGTCCCATCCCAGCTGTTGGTGAATCGTTTGAAAGAGTTTTAGTTGATTGTGTTGGACCCTTGCCAAAGACACGCTCAGGGAATCGCTATCTTTTTACCTTGATGTGTGCTGTTACGAGATATCCTGAAGCTATTCCCCTTCATTCCCTAAAGTCATAAGTTGTGATCAAAGCACTGATTAAGTTCTGTACCACATTTGGCATACGCAAATGTATCCAGTCCGACCGATGCACAAATTTTATGTCTTATCTATTTAACCAGGTTACCCATGAGCTCAACATACAGCATCAAGTATCCAGAGCCTATCACCCAGAATCTCAGGGTGCTTTGGAACGGATCCATCAAACCTGAGAATATGCTGAGGATGTATTGTTTGGAATCTGATAAAGATTGGGATGAGGGAGTCCCACTTTTGTTATTTGCCATCCGTGACACTGTGAATGAGTCCCTTGGTTAGGGTTAGGGTTAGGGTTAGGCAAAACTGCCATATGAATAAACATGCAAACATTCAATGAACTAAACACATACACAAATAATTGAAAGACCGGCAAAAATACAGGGCACAAGACATGGTTTAAATACACGAACTTAACGAGGGACAGGTTTGGAAAATCAAACGAGGGGCAGAGAAAATGAAACTAAGGCATGGAACCAGGGAGTGCAGGAAAACAGAAGACAGGGAAATCATGACAACAGGGATGCCAGGAGGGTGGTCATTCATGACACATGGGTACCACTGACTATTTGAACGTTCACGCTGCTACCACAGACCATGACAACATTCGCAGTGCTACAACAGACTATGAGAACATTCACGCTGTTACCACAGACTATGAGAAACTTTTCACTGCTATGAGATTTTATAGCTTCCTCCCAGCACCAGCTGTTATACATTATATATTATTTCTGTTATACACATACATCAAAAAACCTTTAGCCATAAATGAAGTAGCTGGCGTGTTCTTCATCATATGTTGGTGCAGATAGTTGTTTGTGCTGCACAGTTGTGTTTCTGCTGTGCATCAGATGGGCCTGATGTATGGCTGGACAATGTTTTGAGATCTCTGTGGTACGCACAAGTGAAAGGAAATCAGGTCTCTCCCCCAAGAGATTCTGCACCCAGAGATTCCACCTCCCTCTACAACTTCAGTCAACTGCAGTGAACACATGAGAGACATACATGCACAAAAAAAACAAAAAAAAACCCCAACAAAAAACAAAAAAAAACATTACTTTCATAAAAGGTCAGGGAATCTTAAATTTATTCATGCAAATCTTAAAATAATCTTCAAACAATCATGTTTAATTATATCGGTATGAGGTAAGGAAATACATTTTAAAATTTCTACAACCGAAACAGCAATATGGCAAATCCTCAAAATTAGATATTTGTGTTATTAAAATTAAATATTTGTGTTATTCCAAAGTCCTGACTGAAAACTGTGGAATTTTACATCATGACCCAGAGCCAGGCAATAAAATATGGTTGTGACACCTTCAGCCATTTCACCCAACAATCTCTCTCTTTCCCTCTCCATCTCTCTCACCCCCCCCCCCCCCACACACACACACACATTTTTCCTGTAGACTGTGTTTTGTGGTTTATTGCTGTTTATTGCTATGGCGATGGTCTCTGTATTGTTTTATCAATGTCTGCAAGAAGAATGAGAGTACAAATGAAAGTGTGCTACAGCAGAAATTAACACACACATACATACCACACCCTGATGCAAACATATAGACACACACACACACACACACACACACACACACACACACAAGCAGCCATGCATTTAAATAGTTCAATAATCCTCCTCACTAATACATTTCATTCTAGCACATTTTTCTTTAAGTAACTTCATACTAATTTAGGACCTGCCAGTCATTCTGTTTGTCAGTTCTAATGGTATAACTATATAGTTATAGTTATGGTTTATAAACATATAGTTATAATAATGGAGAAACTAATGGATTCTGTATGCAATTGGTGATTTCATGCTGCACTGTATTTTCTTCAGGTCAGTTTCCTTCACATAACTTGTTCACTGTACTATATTTCTTCTGTTGTTTCCTACATTTTATACATGATGTCACCACCTTTCAGCGTACTGCTGAAATAAGAATATTTACTCTTTTAAAAAATATTTTAATCATCTTGAGCACCACTTTAAAAGCTCATCCCAAATTTGTTGTACAGAAATCTCAAATATTTAAAATGTGAACATTTTACAGACATTTTTAAAAGTTTTTCTTTTATTTATTATTTTCCCTCATGAGCTGTTCACTATGTGGTTTGTAAGCACAAAGAAAGGTGTTTCCCCATCTAGTGGGGAACAATGAAACTCTTGGATGTTTTGTGCTACTGAGCCACGGTGGTGTGGACATCACGTGACCTCAGAGCCCTTTGCACATAATGATGGTTCAATAGAGCCACTGAGGGTTTAGCCCCGCCCACTGCTGCTGCCAATACGGCACAACATTCTAAGCACATTATTTACATTGTAATGCCTTATTTACATCATTTACATCAAATATGGCCATCACAATTCAGATCTAGATACTGAATGACTTCAAGTACAAAGATAAAACACTGGCTCAAACACAAACAAAGCTGTAACTTTGCACACATTTTAATTAAATCAAATATCCATGATCATGTTGCCAGTCTGATTCAGCTCACCAGTGCTGTCCAGAGTACTGATCTGTTACATGTCTGATGGTCGGTGTGAAGATTTGCTTTTTGTTCTGTCATCATATAGAGACATGTGTCCCTCATTTATCCATCTCACACTCTATTTAACTGATGTTTATAAGACAGGATAATGTTAGAATAGCAACATCTCATGTATGTCCCTTTTAGTGGCATATTAAGTGCCAGGATATGCAGTGATTATTAATAATTGTTATTTGATTAGAATATTTATCAGATTGTTCATAATTGACCCTCATGCTGTGGAAAGTCCACTAGAAAGTCTGGCATGTAAGAAGAGCCGTAAACCTCAGCTGCAGTTATTCAAAAGAAAAGACCCCAAGTGGACACTGCATAAAATTATAGATTGGGAGCTCAGACATCATCTTTGCCTGATCTTCTCAGTCATTCTGACAGTTTTATGTGTTCAGATGTTTGCAGTGACCTACTAGTTTCTCAGGAAGAAATCTACAGTCTTCTTTACTTAACAGTCATGCTCCACTTAGGTGAGCTTTAAGTAGATCAGAAGTTTGTCTCTGAAAAAATGTTAAAACCATAGAAGGTATATGCTTTAAACATAATATATTAACAATGAAAATAAAGCAATCGTCCCTTCACTCGTGAATTATATCATCCACTTTCTCTCTCCTACTCTTCCCCCACTTTCTAGCTCAGAACAGCACAGGCTCCGTGACAAATACAGGCTGGCTGGCCTTATATTCTTGTAAATAATTGATTGGTTGATTGATTGTATGATTCTTATTGTGGCTTCTAGAAGCATTCAAATGATCCAGGCAGAATCCACACAAACATGCTGCTGTTTCTCTGCACCCGTACCACTGACAGTGCTGCAGCTAACAGACAGGGCAGCACACTGGTGACTTGTACTTCCAGCTCTCAGCCCCAGCCCCTCCCCCTCTCCCTTACACAGTCTTCATAAAAACATGAAAGAATGCAAGCCTAGACCCATCCTGTGACATGATTAACAGTGGAATATTCACACGAGTCCTCCTTGGAGGTCTCACTGGTCACAGCATCATTAAAATTGTGTGCATTTTTATAAAACTGATGTATAAGTTTGAGCTTCAGCAAACAACCCTTCAGACTGATTTGTATCACACACTGAGGAATCAGAGTATATTTTGGGTAAAAGAGCCATACCGTAAGTGTTCTGATCAGGAGAGTTTGATGATAGTGGAGCAGTAGCAGAAACAACATATGAAAAATTACAGGGGTTTGTGGATAAATGGGTGTTGGCATAAACAGTTTGGGAGGAATCACAGGGGTTTGTGGGTAGATTGACAGTAGAGTAGGCTGTAGGAGCTCCAGCGTCTGAGACAGAATGACTTCTGGTGTCTTTAATCTCCTCACTGTCACAGACAGAAAGTGGAACCTGAGTGAAGAGAAAAAGAATTTAGCAACAATATATTGTTTTTTTTTTCTTCTGTATATTCCCTCTTATATACACACATATATATCTGAAGCCTTCCGGGAGTAAAAGTAGTCAAAATTGCAGTGAAGTACTCAAGGTTTCCAGAAAAAGGAAGTTTCAGACAGAGATCCTTCATCAGCTGTGCTAGAAAAGCACTTCTGAGGAGGTGATATCAGTTTGTCAGAAAGAGTTGATGTTTAAGTCATACCATTCTTTCCATGCGTTTCTAAAACTCTGAGAGTGTAGATAAATTATTTTTTCTTCGAAAAGAGATGAAAACAGTAGAACTACTTGTTCCTCCTGCCTATTTAAACCACAATAAAGTTGTCACCATCCCCAGTTTAAATTCTACAGAACTGGATCTGATACATGCAGTAAAATACAAACGCAGTGGGTGTAAACAAACGGGGCTTCCAAAAACATGGTCACAAAACAGTCACACATCAGCAACAGCTTGAGGGACACACAATACATAAAAGATCAGTGACAAAAACATCAGAGAGGGACCAGAGTCAAAGAACAAAAACAGGTCAGCACACAGGAAAGGCAAAAACAGAGAAAACTCTCAGTACCCATTGAGTAAACCTTGGTGATACTTCACAGAGCATGAACTGACAAAGGCTGATATACACACACACACACACACACACACACACACACACACACACACACACACACACACACAGAAACAGCAAACATGTGCACATGAATAGTAATCAGGAGGTCTTGAACGAGGAAGTGGGATGTGATTGGTGGGATTACAGGTTCGGCAGGGAGCACCCAGTGCTTTAGAATCAAATTCTCTGGAGAAATCTGTACTATCAAAAGATTTAAAATTTGTACGTACAAAGCCTCCTACTAATGAATGTAAGTCCATTACTGGCATTTAATATTTGGCTATATAATCATATTTTAATAAGGAGTATTTATTAATATCTGCAAAAAGGTTATTGGTAACATACATTTCAATAAAGCAACTAAATAATTAATCTACTAAATGAGTAATACTCTGCACTTAAAAATTTTAATAAACAGAGTGATATTGTTATTAAATGATATGAGTTTTATAGTTATACAATATTTGGATAGCTGTGGATTTCCTAAGGGAGTCATAGGTAATGCCTTTGCTTGTGATTTACCTGTTCAGAGGTTGGATGCACTGACCAGTAATAGTCTGCTGTTGGGTATGGGTGGAGCCAAATTTCATATTTATTATTATGGTTTAGTATATATTACAAATCTGAAAGTTTATCATAAGTTAGTATATATTTAAAAAAGTAAGTTTTTTTGTTTTGTTTTGTTTTCCTACTGAACCTACAATACATGAATCAGTTTGTTTGGCCAAGAGCAGATTATCTTACATCAGCTCTGGCAGTGTAGTTACTTGCTTACTTTACTTAGCAGTTCACCTACACACTGCTCACTGCTTAGTCAGCCTGTGTATCACTCAAAAGTCATAAAGCACTAACTAGTTATTCTAAGCAAAGGTGCTGAGCCACTATTTGAGTGTAGAAGACACAGATGCTGCAGAGCATGTTTGACTGGGAGGAGATTATGTACAATATGTACCACTGGCAGGTAGTGGAAGTGTCTGATATGGAGAAATGCTGAAGTGCAGAAGAAAGAGCTGGAGGGTGAAGGCAACAGTGGTTCCCGTGGTAATCGAAGCACTAGGGGCTGTGACCCCAAAACTGCGAGACTGGCTCCAACAGATCCCAGGAACAACATCCGAGATCTCGGTCCAGAAGTGTGCAGTCCTGGGAATGGCTAAGATATTATGCAGGACTCTCAAATTTCCAGGCATATAATAGTACATATACAATATTATTTTTTTGTTTGTTTTTAGTTTTTAGTTCAAGCCCCACTCCTGTCAAGTTGGCACTCTTGGGCCCCTGAGCAAGGCCCTTAACCCTCAAGTTGTACTCAGTCATAACTGTAAATTGCCTTGGATAAAGCTAAATGTAAATGCTGTCTGTTCTTTCAAGACCATTCAGAGTTTGAACATTAGATGGTGTCAAGAGCAGCAGGTCTGACATGGAGTATAAGTTAGTGCACAAGACAAGCTAATAAGAGATAAACATAAGTTAATCAATGAAATGATAAATGAGTATGGGCAGCAACAGGCTGTCACTGTTAGACACACTGGGGCCTAATAAACCCCATTTCTTACCAATGAAAGTGGAGCAGATGCACACTGTTACATCTAAAAATGGCGATTTCTTTAGTACAAGCAGTTAAATGTCAAAGATATTTAACATAATTAGTGATTATGTGGAATATCTCTCTCTCTCTCTCTCTCTCTCTCTCTCTCTCTCTCTCTGTGTTTCCTACCTTTTGATGTCTTCTTCTTTTTCTTTATTTTTTGCAGCATTATTACACACACCAGAAGAATGATTGTCATTATGACCAAAACCACAAATAAAATAATGAAGGATCCTAGTAAAGCATTAGAGAGGAGAGCACAGATCTCAGTCTCTGGTAGAACAACAGGGGCCACATATACTACATAGAATTTATATGAAATCATATGTGCATGCAATACTGCTATTTCTGCTAGTTTGTCCTTAGAGAAAATAGAACTGATCTGATTCAGTGTAACTACATGTCACATTTTGCGGTCATAGCAAGTCAGAATCTTCTCTAATTCCACAACACAAAATAGCAGGTATATATGGTCTGGAAGCCTTTCACATACATTGTGGGTACAGGCCTTTATAGATACAAGTTCAAGTTCAAGTGGTTTTATCGTCATGTCAGCTATATACAAGTACACAACAAAAATGAGACAATGTCCCTCCAGGACCATGGAGCAACATAAAAACAACAGTGCAACAGACAACATGCTACACAAGTGCAAACAGTCCGATATTGTGCAAAATGTCATTAAATAAACATTAAATAAACAATAATAAATACAGGACAGGACAAATACAAAATACATTTATGAACTTGAAAAAATCATGCTTTTTATGTTGAACATTTGTATATTTTGTATTATAAATCCCAACATCACATAACTGCCTCAGTTAATCATCATCATCATCATCATCATCATCATCATCATCATCATCATCATCATCATAATTGTCCTTATCTGCTCATCACTCACCTACTTTAACCACTAACAGAAACTCTGTGTAGTGATCACGCACTTTCTGCTGTGTCGCACACCAGTATTTTCCTCCATCCTCTGATCTCAGATCAGTGATGGTGACAGTGAAGACTCTGGCTGCTGTGTCATCATTCAGAGAGAATCTCTCATCTTTAGCAGTTTTAGAATCAACAGGGATGTTTTTAGTCTGGAAAGTATAACACTCTCCTCTGCAGAGGTACTTCAAGTGGGTTTCATATCCAGACTTATAGGGGCATCTGATCTGAACTGAACGGCCCTTGTATCCAGTTACTGTAGTTACAGCAGGAGTTCCAGCTGTAAAATAAATCATTGTGTTAGTAATGTACAGTACATGCAGAAGATCCACTGTTATGACTATTCACTTCACTACCAAGTCCCTCTCTGTGTGGCAGGTAAACTAATAATGTGCTGAACCTGTCTGATGATAGTGAGCAGTAAATGGAACTCACCTGGGAATAGACTGGACAAGACGAGTATAAGTGTCCACATGTTGAACTGGGTGGTGAGAGTTCTGTGAGAACTGTCTCATAGTCTGACACTTCCCCCTTCAGTCCTCATCACTGCTTAAAGTGGTGTGTGTAACCAATCACCGCCTCTATTCTCTCTCATTTTTTCAGAGCTCTTCTCTCTGTCTTTGGATTTCTCATTTCTTTCTCTTTTCTCTCTTTTTATCTTTCTTTCAGAGTGTGACTGAACTGAGTTCACTGAGAGTGTGACGTAGTCCAAGATCAGGTGTAGTATATATCTGGAGAGCCATCACCTAAGTCCTAATGTGACCTCACACACAGTGGTGAACACACTGATGTTAAACAATGATGTGAAGGAAGTCTTGGACATGTTTTGTCCAGGTGTTTTATAAACAATATACATGTTCAGAAAAACAAAAAACCCACAGTGAGCTCCTGCCACTTCCTTTTTCTTTTTCTCAGACTCATTTCTAAACCTCCCTGCACCTTTTCCTGTGTGTGTCATTATTTCAATATCAACCGTTTCAATATATAACAGCCAGAACTAATACTTTACATTAAATCACAGGCAGCAACTGTATTGTCTGTGCCTGTGCTGCTATGTCAAACATTGAGTTCTCAGAGGCTGTCACAATTGCTGCAACTTCTCCATTACTGCAACTTCTCTATTTGTAGGTTGGTTTGTTTGTTTCCATGTAGATTAAAAGTTTCATGTTTTATTTGCATTACAACGAGCTGCAAAGTTCTTGCATAAAACCTCCAACTCCAGGCTCATCTTGTTCAGGTTAAAAGCGCTAGGTGGGAACATTTTATTTTCAACTTTATTTTGCATTTTAAACATTTTGCTCTGTATTTCATGTTGATCTAATAAGTAGAGCAACCAGAACAAATACTGCACATTAGACCAACACAGCAACTGCATTGTCCGTATCTGTGTTGTTATGTCATACACTGAGTTCTCAGATGCTTTCACAGATGCTGTGCAACTTCTCTAAAACAGCCTGCAGTAATGATGCACTCAGCTTATTTACTTGTTTATCTCCACTGAGGTTAAAAAGTCTCATGTTTTTTTTTGACACATTGTCACAAATAAGGAGCTGTACAGTTATCGGTAGCTGGTTCCACAGTTGTATGCTCTGCTGCTCTTGTGGTAAGAAGGTTTTCTGCACACTGGCATTGCTAAATTGGGTCCTCTGTCGGGTCCCCTCTGACCTGTATCAATTTTACCCAGTAGAGTTTAATGTATCCAAACTTCAAACTTTCACTTATCTGACACATTTATATAGTACCTTTCTCAAACCCAAGGACTCTTTACAGACAGGAACCAGCTTTGTACAATCAAATCACTCACATACCTATGAAAAACAGGAGCCAATTTATGCAAAGCTTACTCTCAATCAGAAACCACAGTCCCCTGGGGGACTGTACCCCCTAGGGGAAGGGGAGGAGGTTAAGATAGTCCCACTTAGTCAAAGGTCCATGCCACAGTACAGCATACCAGTACTGCCATCTAGAGTTCAGTGAGCATCACTGCAGCTGCAGTACGAGTATGTCTACACATTTCATCTCTGAGTACAACAGGCTTGTCACCATAGACTGTATACCCTAATAATGTATCATGTGTTTCTGGGGAAAAATAACACAGTAAAATGAGGTTTTACTT
Organism: Electrophorus electricus; assembly: GCF_041902795.1. NCBI lineage: Eukaryota > Metazoa > Chordata > Actinopteri > Gymnotiformes > Gymnotidae > Electrophorus > Electrophorus electricus. Next base: position 3,409,511 of record NC_137514.1, on the reverse strand, counting down.
GTGTGTTTTTTCCTCAGTTACTCCACGTCTGAATGGTGTGAGCACAATGAATGATTCAGTGTTTACTCTTCCTGTCGTCTGTCTGTCATGATTGGCCCCTTCCTACCATCTACCTCCATCGTCTTTTTTCATTGTTTCATTTTCTCCGTTCCTGTTCCGGTCCTTGTTTTGGTTTTTGCTGTCTCATTTAAGTCACCTGTTTCTTGTGAGTTCTCACTTCTACTTGTGTATATATACCCTGTGTTTTTTCAAGTCTTGTTGCTGGTCTTTGTTAATCTATTCCTTGTATGTGGTTTCTCTACCTGTGGTAACTGTATTTCTAGCCTGTTATGTGTTCGCTTGTTTAGTTCACACTGCTGCTTGTGTACTATGTATGCCTGGGCTCTCTGTGTTGTCTGACCTTGGAGTGTGATATTGACCTTCATCTTGCATTTGCCCCTACTAAATTTCACTCTCTTCAGCAAATGCATCTGCCTCCCTAGCACTCCATGTTACACTGTCAGTTTTTCTGTCTAATCATCACTGTCAGGTTTCGTCTCTCTCTATGTACGCTTTTCTCTGTCTGCTTCTCAGTCTTTATATTTCTAACACTCTTTTTGTATTTTTGACTGTGACTTTTCTAACTTTTGTAGTCTGGCGATAGTTTGAACTTACCCTGCAGTCAGAATGTAGCAGCCACCTAATTTCTAATGAATAAAATGTACATGAGTCAAGCTCCTACAGATCTGTAACACATTTGAATCCACTCAAGTTATCGAGAGAGGAAATTTTAAGTTATTTATTTTTTACTAATGTTCAGAAATCACCTGAATGAACTTACCTTGCCCAGTAAACTCCTGTAAATTCCTGTTTTTATAGAATGTTTTTATTACCTATATTCAAGCATTTACTCAGATGATAAATAATAACAATTTGATCTAATTTATAACATTGATGCCACAGTAATGCATAGTATGTGAGGAAATGGAAGTAGTAATCTTATTCATTCATAATTTATATTATTATAATTTATCAGAAAATGTATTTACAATAAAATATTGTTCATATGGATTCATTATTCATATTCAAATGGATATACGTAAATTAATCCAGTTGAATAAATAATGTCAGAAGGCTTGACTCATACAATTATAAACTGAGAGCATACAAGATCATAGGTAGTGATCAAAGAAAAAACTTTTGTGATGTAGAATTTTATTTTATTTTATTTTATTTTATTTATTAGCCATGGTGTGGAAATATTTTAGTTTATCATCAATTGTATTGAAGTGATTTATGCACATGTGTGATGGTGACTACGTTAAATGTCAGTGAAGTCCTTTGTGCCTGAAATGCAGAACCAGATTTTCTGCTCATTGTATTTTACTTTACGGTTGTTAGATTGTATTAATAAACCTGTAATTTGCCATGACACAGTGATGTTGTTTTTTAAAGGGCCTAAAGTGGTACCTGTTACAACAGACTCCCTTGTAAATATGCTCTGGTCAGTTCAGCAGGAGTAGGGTGTGGCTGCCATTTGCGCTGAACTGGGTGTGTGTGTCTGTGATTTTGGAATAAATAAGTACTGAGGGAAGTGTTTTGTGTTATACAGAGTTTAAAATATACAGTCACCTTCTCCTATTTTCCCTCACTTTGTCATTTTTCTTTAATTCAGAAGCAAACACACACACACACACACACACACACACACACACGTACACACACACACACACATATATATGCGCATGCACACACATACACATACAGTAGGCATACGTTTCACATAATTTCTTGTTACAGTCTGTCCTAGACACCCTGTTATTAGATCCACTTGGACAATTTCTTGTAGCTGTTAAAAGGTTTTTTACAAATGAAAACCTTTAATATATCAGAAAGCATATTAATATAAAAAGCATATTATTTCCACCAGATGACACTGTTTCCTCCTGAACTCATCAGGTAAATTCCACTGCCACAAAAACAGAACAAACAGAATAACATTTACATACATGATACATGTATATTATTATATTATTACTGAGAGTCCTGTGTGCAGAAACAGCTCACTGGCAAACGTTCCTTTGAGAGTTTTAAACAGTGCAGTGCTGCCAGCTCCACAAGTTGAGTAAGGAGATCTGAATACCTACAAATATTTACACTTCTCCTCCTCACACTTACCCTGAGTGTTGTCTTCTCCCCACACTTACTCTGAGTGTCTTTTCCTCACACTTTCCTACACTGCCAGCCTCCATGGACCCACTGCAGTTTGCATACCGCCACATCAGCTCCACTGAAGACGCAATTGTACATCTGCTCCACACCACACTGACCCACTTGGACAAATGGAGGGGTAATTATGTTAAAATGCTGTTTGTAGACTACAGTTCAGCATTTAACACCATCATCCCCTCCCTACTCACTACTAAGTTGGAGGATCTAGGACTGCATACATCCCTGTGTGACTGGATCTCCAACTTCCTAACAGACAGACCACAATCAGTACGGGTGGGCAACTGTGTCTCATCCACCCTCACCCTCAGCACTGGAGCTCCTCAGGGTTGTGTCCTAAGCCCCCTGCTCTACTCACTGTACACCTACAACTGCACAGCCACTTCCAGCTCCACCATCATTGTCAAGATGTTAACGACACAGTTGTCATGGGTCTGATCTCGGACAATAACGAGAAGGCCTACCTGGAGGAGATTAAACACCTGGAAAAGTGGTGCCAGGAAAATAATCTCCTCCTAAATATCAGCAAGACAAAGGTGATCGTGGATTGCAGCAAGAAGCAGGAGCGGCACTACCAACCTGTGAGGATCAGTGGAACCACGGTGGAGAGAGTAGATAATTTCAGGTACCTTGGTGTTCACATCTCGCAGGACCTGTCCTGGTCCCGTCACACCAACTCCCTGGCAAAGAAGGCTCGTCAGCATCTTTACCACCTCAGACGCCTAAAAGACTTCAGACTGCCCTCCAAGGTACTGCGGAACTTCTACACCTGCACTATCGAGAGCATCCTCATGGGGAACATCACAGTCTGGTATGGGAACGGCACCAAGTAGGACAGACAAGCACTCCAAAGAGTGGTGCATTTAGCAGAGCGCATCACTCATATGGAACTTCCTGACCTGCAGAGCATTTATTACAAGCAGCGCCAGACCAAGGCCAGGAGGATTGTGAAGGACCCCACCCATCCCAACAATAGGCTCTTCTCTCTGTTGAGGTCAGGGAAGCGCTTTCGCTCCCTGATGACCAAGACAGAGAGACTGAAGAGGAGCTTCTTCCCACAGGGCATTTGGACACTGAATCAGGGAAACTCCTCAACTGTGGGGACCACCACTACCATGTAACTGTAAATATTCAATTGTAAGCTGGAATTGTACATTGTGTACATACATTTATACATATCCATATATAGATTGTACATTGTGTATATAAACATATTATACATATATTGTACATATATTGTACATATATATATATATATATATATATATATATATATATATATATATAGATAGATAGATAGATAGATAGATAGATAGATAGATAGATAGATAGATAGATAGATAGATAGATAGATAGATATTTCCCTATACACCCCTGTTGTTTTGGGGTTTTTTTTCCCACAGTTTGGACAGAGCACTCTCAAACCATTTCACTGCGAGTTATACTGTTTATGACAAGTTATACTGTGTATGACTTGAACACTTTCCCTGAGTGTTGTCTTTTCCTCACACTTACTCTGAGTGTCTTCTTTGCTTCAAACTTAGTCTGTGTGTTTTCTCCTCACACTTACTCTGAGTGTCGTCTTCTCACGATTACTCTGTGGCTTACACCTCCCCAAGTCAGCTGTGCATAGACTGTTATGATAGATATGCAGTTTCTAAGGGAAGAGTTTTTCCTGAGTTCTCAACTGTTTGCAGCCTTTAAATGGATGATTAAATGAGCCGTTGTTCAGTCTTATGTGTTGCTCTGTTGATGACTGTGGACAGACTGGGTTTTTTGGTTACACTTAGAAGGTCATGTTGGAGTAAATCATAGAGTCCTCAGCTTCATTAGAGATCAGTGGGTGGGTTGTGCTTTGCTGAGACACGTTTACAGTTAAATTTACAGTTACAGTTAATAGGTTATAGATGGGGTTTCTCTCACACCCATACACACACATCCTACATGAACTTCTGTTATTCTGAGAATGTCATGTACACTTGCAGGAACCCAGACATCCAGAGACAGAACTCAAGAAATAACGATGTAACAACTAATAACATAATTACAGAAATAATGGTCAGTGTTGTGCAGAAATACTGGTTGCTGGGTCCTATAAAGTCTTCAGCATGGCTACAGTAATAACGGCAGTGTTCTCATTTAGGCCTCTCTCAGTTCCTCAGTTAAATGGGCTTCATTACGATGGTGCATTCCAAAGTCAGGGAATTGAAAACTACTACTGCATTACCCCTACGGTTCCACTGACTTGATTTTTAACTATCTAGAAGATATCAAGTCCTGAATGGGTAATCATTTCTTGTCCTATCAGTTAAGGTCAAACACTATATCAAGAACCAAGGTGTCAAATTTGGCTATGATGTAAGCTTTAAATGCCATATTGTCCCCAGAACAGTGTTCATTTTTGTAATGTAGCCTCACAACAACTGATAGTGAAAATCTCCATGCATTTGTATCTTCACGTCTGTACTACTGTAATGCAATGATTGGACATCTGTACTACTGTAATGCAATGATTGCATGTCTGGACTATTGTAATGCACTGCTCCCATGTCTCCCTATGAATGCTATTTCAAGCCTACAGAGGGTTCAAAATGCAGCAGCCAGAGTACTATCATGTGCAAAGATGAAAGATTTACATCTACATTTACAAGAGTTGCACTGGCTACCTGTGTCATCTAGAATTGAATTTATAATACTACTGCTTACTTTCAAGTGCTTACATGGTCTTGGCCCTCTATATCTCAGTAGTATGATCATGAGGCACACACCGTCAAGGGCCCTAGATCAGCTGATAAAAACATGCTGATGGTGCCCAACACCTGACTATAGAGCTCTGAGGCTGCTGCTATGGCCCCAAACTCTGAAATTCTCTCCTAGATGACCTGAAGGACAAGATGGCTTAAAACACTTTCAAGAAGAAGGGTACTTTGGCTGTCAATGCAGCTGCACTTTGATGGGTGGAAATGCAGCTTTAAATTCTTTAAATTGTCTTTAAGTTTATTTTCTTTGTAATTTACCTTCTTGGTGAGGTTATAGATCTTAGGATGCAATAAGCTTTATTATACCTCTATTCATTCTATTTTCTGTAAAGCACTTTGTAAACTGTGTTTAAGTAAAGGCTATACAAAAAGTTTACAATTATTATTATTATTGTTGTTGTTGTTCTTGTTTACATTTACAACTAAATGTCATAAATGTAAATATTATTATTATTATTATTATTATTATTATTATTATTATTATTATCTTATATGGGAGTGTCAGCCTACTCCCTGTCTTTCACAGAATATGTCTTCAGCAATGAGGTGACTTATTTGGAAATGCTTGTCAGTAAATTAATTTATAGATCACTATAAACTATGTGCGTGGGTGTCCCAGACTAGGGAGAGGGAACTCTCCTACCATGTATATACACTTCTATCTTTTAATTAGTAACCTGTAGTTTCTGAAATGGTCATCCTCAAATTCCTCATCTGATAATTCATTGATTACTTGTGATAACATACAATCCATCTACTTGCAAGCATGTATTTACATATTTCTGGCACTCTGTATATAATTTGCCTTGTTAAAATTGTTTCACTCTAATAATAAGTTTGACTAAGTAAAACATGTGGTCAAATGTCTACATTTTCTCATTGTCTTTTGTAAGAGGAGGGCATTGTTAGGACACCAGATATGTTTAATAATAAATAGTAAACATCACTGGTTTGTTGGCAAGTGGGAATTTATATATTTTTTTATTTCTAAACTGGAGTTTTTATAGTAAATAAAATACCTGCTGATCAACATACAGTATGGATAAAAGAATCAGTATTAGTCTCCAAAATTCATACAAAGTATATTGATCCCTCTATTTCACTGCTTCAGTCTTGAATATAATGCTACAAATCGTTCACTAAAAATGTTCAATATGGTATCCACTCACCAGTCACTCTCAGGTAGATCTGTGCGATATAAACCTTGTACCCATGATCAGATTCCCAGTCTGATTCAGCTCCACACCAGTATGTACCAAAGTCCTGTACTGTTACGTTTCTGATAGTTACAGTCAGCATTTGCTTTGCTCTGTCATCATACAGTAAACTGTTTCCCTCATTTATCCATCTTCTACTCTCTGTAATTGATGTTTTATAAGTACAAACAGCAGTGTCCACACTCTTGTAGAGAAACATAGGGTCACTTCTGGTGGATTCTGAGAAACTGCAGCTGATGTTTACAATTCCTCCTACATAGAGAGTCTCACTCATAGAATTTCCACAGCATGAGTCTGTCAAAAAACATTGAGAAGAAGCCCTAAGATGTTAAGAGTGGCAGGTCAGTGCTGAAAGTCCTTGAGTAGTAATCAGAAGGTTAGTGGTTCAAGCCAAGTGACTGTTGGGATCCTGAGCAAGGCCCTTAACCTTCAGCTGCTCAAGTTGTACTCAGTCATAATTGTAAGTTGCTTTGGATAAACGTGTCAGGTAAATGTGAATCTTTTAAATCTTGCACCTGATGCACACATAATTTCCCATAGTTCACATTATCAGGGCTAAAGTGTAAATCAATAGCTCCTCACTTCCTTTTACATTGAGCTTCAATTCAGTGTAGGTGAGCAGTTGACACATTAACAGAACACTGGTATGTTCCAGTGTCATTTACACTTAGCTCTCCGATAAACACATTGAAGAATCCTGGACTTCTGTTATCTTTAATTGAGAATCTGTCCTTATGCGTCCAATCACTGTTTGGATTTGTTGTTATTTCACCTAAACACCACTGATCCTTACCAGTCTTACAGAAATATTTCAGTTTGGTTTTGCATTCATCCTCATATCTGCACTTCATGGTGACTCCTACCCTGCATATGCAGTCACTATTTTAGAGGCCACACCACCTGCCAAAAGCATATTGACATCACACTGTTATAATGAGTCCTGTATGAGAGCTTGGATCTTCACCCTCCCTGAAGTTGGTCATAAATATGTAACGGCCCGAGTGCTGCAGGACGCACAGACTCCCTGGACAGTGACAAACGTTTATTAACATACAACGGTGGCACTGACACATAACATAAACACCAACACTGAAAAAAGGAACAAACAAAGATAATGCAAACAGATGCAATGACTGACAACTAAGCACACACCCCTACAGCAGTTTAAATACAGACAACATAACAAGACTAAACAGCTGCAGGTGTGTGCTAAGCAACATGGGCGTGGTTACAAACGAGACAAACAATTAACTCCCACTGCACACGGCGGGCCGCACCACGTGACAGTGAGAGGGGATCGTTCTGTGATCAAATAATGCTGGAAGAGGTAGTATGATGAAGAAGAGCAGTAATGGAGGACATGGATGAAAACTCACCTGCCTTCACCTTCAGTTTCACTGGTCTGTATGTGTCTGTCCATCTCTCTATATCCACTCCACACTGGTAGGTTCCAGACTCCTCCACTGTGAGGTTTCTCATTACCACCCAGAAGACTTTAGCACTGGTATTATCATGCAGAGAGAATCTGCCTTCATGCACCCATGTGTGTTTCGCTCCATTTTTTAATTTGCAGAATTATTTATTGTTTGTTTCATAACCTTCCTCATATTTGCATTTGATCCTGACTCCTCCTCCTGAATATGCTGTCACTTCATTGGTGGACTCGTCACTGCAATACATGCCATACATTCATGTAACTACAGTCCTCCTTTGTTCCTAAAATCTCTACAAAGACTTAATTATCATCCAGATTACACAATTGATGTCATGAAACTGGGAGACTCTTCCTCTCTAAATGTATACCCCAGCCAACCCCTCATTTGATACTGATGGGATTTAGAAGTGTCTGGTAGAGGATGAAGATGAGGAGGATCTCCATTATGAGGATCACAGATATCCAGACATATTGCAGGTCATGTAGCTCAGTGATTGGTCTCTGTATCTGCACTATTCAACTATCGCAACTAATAAAAATATACTGTGAGGCAACAGCTTGATCAGCCTGTAGTTGGAGCTGTACATAAGTGAATTTATGAAAGTGTGAGGTTAGATATGTACATGTAACAGTGAATTAACTGGAAAAGAACTGAAACAGAAGGAAACGTACACAAGTGTAATAATAATTGCTGGTTAACCTTTTAAAGTAAGAGAGACTTGGAGAATGCACTAAAATACGTCATGGCACATCTTTAGCCCATGAAGCCAAAACATATGTTTGTTCACTTGAATGTTATGAGCTTAAATGTTATGAAAGGTAGTGTTATGAATGTTATAAACATACATTGTATGAAGGGCAGTGGGTAGCTCAGTGGTTAAGGTACTTGATGTGTAATCATAAGGTTGCTGGTGCAAGCCCCACTGATGCGAAGTTGCTACTGTTGGGTCCCAATAATTGTAAGTTGCTTTGGATAAAAGTGTCAGCTAAATGCCATACATGTAAAATGAACTCATTGGAGATCACTTCCTTTCAAACTCAGCTCGACACAATTACCTCATCCAAGTTGGAGATGCAGATCTCTCTCTCTTACTGGGCCAAAACAGGAACTGAGCATTCTATCATGAACTAGTTAATAAGCGGGTGAAACACAGTGCATTTTTATATAAAAAGGAAAAGTTATTTTAAAAACCCAGTCAAGTTTTTATGTACCCATTCATTTATTGTAGAACTTTAATGACTAAATAACATAAATGACTATCATTTGATCTTTTATGTTGATCTGTTATGAAACATGAAATCGATGCAGTGTTGTGTAGTCTGGCTGTGCAGTTTTGAATCCATGATTGCTATAATTTCTGCAAACCAACAGGTGTCACTGTTTTGGTGTTTGCTTTAAATGCACAACTGCTTTGACTCTTTTACCTGCCCAATCATGTGGAAGTCCCTCTAAGCCTCACAAAGCCTCATCTGACAATCCCTACTGGTCATGTCTGTCAGCAGTGTCCTTAGGAAGACACACACAAGAAAAAGAAAATGTGTCCAGGACTGGAACTCCTGTACTGGAGTGAAATCACAGGATTGGACTGGGACCTAGAACCGACCCAGACAAACAGAACACAGACAGAGTTATTCCCCTGGCTTCAGAGGACAGTAGTTGCCTGCAGTGTTTGATTACAATTGATACTTGACTGTAAAATGTTTGGAATTGCTATTTAGAATTGCTTGGAGTAAACTATTTGTTATTATGTGGTTTTCCAATGTTTTTTTTTTTTTAAGTTTCTTTCTTAGACTGTCATTTTTTGCTTTCTGATATGTGAAAATAAAAGGTCCAAAACCAAAACAAAGCTTTAGTGCACTTCATTTTAATGTGTAAAAATCCTCAGGAAATTTAAATGAATATCTAATATATACAGTCTTAACACATCACCAGAAAAACAATGGAATGCAAATAGGAGGAACAAAACTAACCTGAAAATTACAGCACAGTATGAGAAGAATAATGATAGGGATACACTAACATGAAAATGTAGGGCCTGATGGGATATTCAGCATAAACATGTTTAATGCAATGCTCATGTGAAAAAAAGTTTATAAAATTACATTTAAACAGGGGTGTATCTTGCTTTATCCTCTAGGTGGCAGTACAGACTCACTGTCACAAATGTACACTGTCATCCCTTTTTTAGCTACTTATCCTACAGCTAGAATAGGAGAGATATTCAAGTGAATCCTTATATAATGCTACTAATCATGAAAAAAAAAACACTTAAAATAAACATGCATCTCTCACCTAACCATGTACATAAAGTAGTTTATCCCTCCCATCACTTGAGCAATTCATGTATGTACTCAATCATCAGTGATCATACCATACATGAACAGAGGGTTGCTAGCTCAACATTGCACAAATCTAGATTAAAAAGATCCTTTTGGTGAAAACATTGTGATTTCTTTCTTGAAGGTCTCCTTGGTAAGAGCATCATTAGATCTATCTGCATTCTTATAGAACTTCACTGTAGAATAAGAGGCAGCATCAGCAGACGTCCCTCCTGACTGCTGAACAATCAAAACAGAAATGTGGGTAACCGAGCAATGCAGTAAATGTCCGGAGAGTGATGGTTGTAAAGCAGTAGCATAAACAGAATGTGAGAAATCATAGAGGGTTGTGGGTAACTATTGTAGTCCTCAAATAGGCTGCAATCCATATGGAATTCCTATATGTACCTAGTTAATGTAAATCATATGTTGAATTTAAGTCAAGTCCCACCACAGTCAAGTTGCTACTGTTGGGCCCATGAGCAAGGCCCATAACCCTCAATTACTCAATCATAATTGTAAGTCACTTTGGATAAAAGTGTCAGCTAAATGCTATAAATGCAAAACCATTCAGCCAACAGCTTAAATTAGAGAAAACAAAACAGATAGATAGATAGATAGATAGATAGATAGATAGATAGATAGATAGATAGATAGATAGATAGATAGATAGATGGTGAGATAGTAAGGGATACACTTACTATCATAAAACAAATAAACAATGAATTTACAATAAAAACATATAGCTCTAACCGACCCACTTCCTAGGTCATGATTGACAGTAGCATAGTCACATGAGTCCTCCTCCTTCTTACAGGTCTCCGTGGTAATGAAATGTTTATAACGATCAAGTTTTCTTATGGAACGTCATCGCTGCATAAGTGAGTCCTTCAGCAGATGTTCTTACCAACTGTGCCTCCTACTGAGTAATCAGATGGAGTTGTGGGTAATTGAGCTGTGGAGTAAATGTCCATATCATGGGTGCATGATGGTGGCTGAGCTAAAGCATAAACAGTTTGTGAGGGATAAGAGGGCTTGGTGGGTAGACCAACAGTAGAGTAGACTGTAGAAGCTCCAGTGTCAGAATGGCTTCTGGTGTCTTTAGTCTCCTCATAGTCACAGACAGAAAGTGAAACCTGAAAGCATAAACAATACATCAATAATTATGACAATAAAAGCTACGGTCTGCCAGTTGTGTTAAAAGATAGTTAGTAAACTTACTAAAATTTTGTTCATTATATGTGTTTCAGGAGTGTCTGTGTGTGTATTTTGTGCATCTGTGAACGTGCAAAAAGCTAGAAGGTAGTTTTTCACCATTAAAAGCCATGTCATGTTAGCAAGTTAATAGGAAGGAAGCTTACTTTATCTTTTTTGTACATGTGACGTAAGAAAAAAGTCCTCTGTAGAAATGGGTGAACATACATGTGTCATACAGTCATGACTCACCCCCTGGTTGTGTGAGGAGTCTTGAAGGGACTGCCGTTTGGATGATGCTGAGAAAGAATTTTGACATTGATGCAAACATTACAACAAAAACATCAAAGCCAGCTGTGAAGGTCAAAAACTTGATATTTTGACTCCATCGTCTTTTCTTCATTTGGTTTGTGCATGCATGCTCATTTTTAGTCAGCAGGGGCACCATCAGACTGCACTCTTACACCCTCTGGCATCAAATCAACCCTGTTCCTCTTTAATGAATGTGGTTAATCTACAACACAGATATATGTAGTATTCATATCTGAACATGGAGATCTGCACATGTGCTGTCCTTTACAAACCTGCTTAAATGTCCATGTGTAAAACCAATAACATAACTTAACATTGGAATTTGTTATGACCGTAACGTACAAACAGTTGAACATGTGGTAAATATTTTGGTGAATCTAATTTTCAGAATGAACATAAATATGCAAACATGTGCACAAGAGTGTGTGTGCATGTTACTTTGCTTCTTGCTTCTCTTTCTGATAGACCCAATGAGGTATGAAATTCCCTTCAGAACCAGCATGAGAAACACAGACACAAGACTGATCATAGTGAAAGTTGAAATTCCTGTAGAGGAAGCAGAGTCATAATCACTGAGCCAGTCACATTGAATCTTTATCCTGGTCATACACATGGGATATGGTTGGTATGGTGTCCTTTGGACTGATGCATGATAATGACTCTGGGGATGAGTCTTAAACTGGAACATCTGGACATACACAACCACAAGAGTGACAGATTAACTGAGTCCATGATGTGATTGGTATTGTGATTATGATTGTTGACAGTCACAAAAGGAACATTATTTAACACCTATTCTTGTGTTTTTGTATCAGAGGAAGCCGCTGTGGTTTCAGATGTTGTGTGTGCAGTTGCGCTTAAGGATGAGGATGATGAAGGTGCTGAAGGTGCTGTCACTTGTGGTTCTGTTAATTGAGATGAAGAGATTAGTGGTTAAACATTCAGTTGCAAAGGAAAAAAAAAAGTGTTATCCTCCCTCCTGTTCCATGTGCGCAGTGCAGTCCTCAAGGGCTGTGGTTTCTGGTTGAGAGTACACTGTGTGTCACTGGTTGTTGCTTCTCACCAGGGTGTTGATTGGGTATAAAAAAAGAATGTTGATTGTAAATTGTCCTTGGGTCTGAGAAAGGCAAGTGTATGTGTAAATAATAATAATAATAATAATAATAATAATAATAATAATAATAATAATGACTGTTGTCATCAGCAGTAGATGTCTGTCTTTTGCTCAAACATACTTCATGTATGTACATTAATTAGCTCATAGTCAGCCATTTAATAAATTCCCACATTTGTCTGATATATACTGACTGCTTTTCTCTAAGAAATTGAACCATCATTCACTGTTAAAAATCCTAATACGGGCTTTTTTTCTGTTCCTCATTTAAAACACTATTAATATGATATTCACTTTCCTATTTAAACACATTTTTTAGCATTGATGTTGTGGGCAGAATATTTAGCCTCCTGAAAGAAAGTCTGCAATACTGAACATGTTATGTACTAATCAGTTACTCAGGAAGATCTGTGTGATATAGATCTTGTATCAAGTGATCAGATTCCCAGTCTGATTCAGCTCCACAGCAGTATGTACACCAGTATGTACCAGAAGCAGTCAGTTTTCATATGATCACACTGTGAATATTTGATTTGTTCAGTCATCATATAGGGATATATGTCCTTCATTTATCCATCATCCACTTTCTTTGTCAGAGTACGTGGAACAGAGACAGATTGCAGGAAACAGGTGTAGGTAATCCAGAGATGTAATCAATAAGCAAGCAGAGGTCACAATCCAGGTAGTAGTAGTCAAATATACAAGAACCAATACAGGGACAGGTAAGAGGGCAAAAAGTGAGACCAAAGGCATGTATTGATAAACCAGAAGACCATAATAATAAACAACAAGTCTGCAAATCATGTCCCTCAGCACGTCATTGATAAATGTCTGAAACACAGAAAGGGTGTTAGCGAGGCCATAAGGCATAACCTGGTGTCCAGAATTGATAATGACGGCCATCTTCCATTCATCCCCCTTCCGGATTCTGACTAGGTTATATGCACTCCTTAAATCCAGCATGTTTAAGTACCTGGCTCTCATTTGTTCCAGGACTGAAGGCAGAAGTGGTAATGGATAGGAATACTTTATCTTGACATCATTGACTCCTTATGATCTATGCAAGTATGTAGACCTCCATCCTTGGAAATAAAAAAAATACAAAATTCTGCAGCTGCTAGGGTTTTGGTAGGATGAATATATCCCTGTGCTAATGCGTCAGTGATATAGTCCTCCATGGCTTTATTTTCTGCAGTAGATAGGATACGGACATACTCAAGGGGGCACACCCCCTTCCACTAAATATATGGAGCAGTCATGTGGTGGAGTCAATCAAGGCTTGAATTACAACACATCCCTCATACAGATGGTCTTGGAACAAGCTGGAAAGATGTGTTACTCACCGCCTTGGTGTGCGAGGATTCCTTGGCTTCTGTCCTGCATCTATTGGGACTAATATGGCAATCACATAAAACATGCCCTGACTCTCCACAAAACAAATACATCCCGAGCGTCTTCTCTCATAGGAGCTGAGATGGTTGTAATCAGTAATGAAGGAACACACACAGAAGGGGGAGGGTCCAACTAGAGGTTTTATTTCCTAGAGGTTTTATTTTGGTTACGGGGCAGGTAGGAACCATAGGCAGAGGTAGTAGGGCTTGGAGTTTTCCCAGACAGATAGGAGGAATTAGGCGGATAATTGTGGTCAGTTCAGCCCGAGGTCAAAAACGCAAGGCAGAGTCCAGAAGGTGTCCAGGGGTCAGGCAGGAGATGAGGGCTGTAACACAGGCAGGATTTGGAAACCAGGAAGACCAACACTTACATGGAAGGCTCGGTATGCAAAATGAAAATGGCAATACTTCGCAAAGTGTGTGTGCTGGAGGGGAGCTTAAATAGAGAGGTAGTAATGAAGATAATTGTCATCAGGTGTGTAAAGAGTACTCTGGTAAACCAGATCAGAGATGTCGGTAGTAAGGTAGGTGTGGCTGTGACTGGATGAGCATGGTTCCTGGAGTTCGTGAACCAGCTTGCGTTTCTTCCATCTCGGCTGGTGGAGATTAGCTCTTCAATCAACTTGGACTTGTCTCGGCATGCTAATTCCATAATGTGTTCAGCATTAAGTCCCTGCCAATGTGCAGTAATCAGTGCTACCTCATTGCACCCTCTACTCGCAGCCAGAGTTTCAGGGCATAATCTACAGCAGAACAGGAACCTTGCTTCAACCTTGAACCTTGCTTCAAATTAAACAGTATCTCTCTACTTGCTTTGATTTCCATGGGGTGATCAAAAACAGCATGAACTTAAATAGTGACAAGGTTACAATCTCTTGTTATTTCTCCACCTTTCGTCCATACTGCGTTAGCCCACTCCAAAGCATTATAATCAAAGATATGCTGTACAGGGTCTGTACAGGGAGGCTGTTGGGAAAAATATAGGAAGCCTTGCAGCAAAAAACCTTTACACCCTGCTGGGTTTCCATCATATTTATCCAGCAGATCCAGATGAAAGGGAGAGACATTAGAGGTCAGTGAAGGAAGTGTAACAACACTGGGAGTTCTCACCTTCCAGGAAGTTAAAGGTGCTAGACAATGTTTTTATCTCAGTTACGAAAGGAACTAAAGCTGTAATATGCTGTTTCTGCCAGGTGAGTTCCTCTACCATGTTGCCCAGTGAATCCAGACGCTGGTGGAGCTGATTGAGCAACTGGCCTTGAGCGGCTAACGTACAGTACCTGATGACTCCACATGTAGGCAAGGTCTTCTGTCTGAGTTGGTGCAACAGAGACGGAGTCGATTCCAGGAAAACAGGTGGAGTTTAATTGTACAGGGGTAATCCAGAGACATAGTCAAGCAGAGGTCACAATCCAGGTAGCAGTAGACAAATATACAAGAACCAATACAGAGGCAGGTAAGAGGTCAAAAACCAGGAGGACAACATAATATTAACAAAGACAACAACTCGCAAACAATATTTCACAATCACTGAATGAATAGGAAGGTTTATATATGGAAAAAGAGAGACAAGTGACACTAATAAGCGGGGGACTGGCAACACACAAGAGGTTCATGGGTATTGTAGTCCATGGTAGGTTGTGTCCTTGTGGAAGGTTTGACACTTTTAGAAGTACAGCTGTGTCTACTCTTTTGCAGAGAAACTTGGGGTCACTACTGTGGGATTCTGGGTATTTGCAACTGATGTTTCCAGTTACTCCTATTTAGCCAGTCTTATTGATTGCCAGATCTGTACTATAGAAAGTCTATTATAAACATTCAGATCACAACATGTGCATTTATTAATACTCCTGTTGTGATTCTAGCATTTACCTTGCTAATAAATGCTAATACATGTAAATATCTGGCATGTTTATCTCATCTAAGCTTAGTCTTATACCATTTCATATGACCAAGACTTTTAGGATGTAGGATTGAGAGATCAGATCTGCTTCAGACTTGCTTCCCTTACTGCTACTGGTCAGCACTGCTGCCTCACTGCTCCAGTGTCCTGGGTTTAAATCCTGGCCTGGCCACTGTCTGTGTGGACTTTGACCATTCTAGCTGTGCCTGTGTGGGTTTCCTACGGGATTCTTCTCCTATTCCAAAGATGTGTTGATGTGTTGATTTGTGATTTGTAATTGATTTGTTTCTCTGGCTGTGTGTGTGTGTGTCCTTTGATAGACTTGTGTCCTGTCCAGGGTTGGTTCCTGTCGTGTGTCCTATGCTGCTGGAATATGCTCTGACATGCTTTTTACCTTCTGTTATGTTCACCTTCACTCCAGTGTTGTAGGTTTGTAGTTTCAGTGTCATTTACACTCTGATAAACACTCCGATAGCTCTCTGATAAACACACTAAAGAATCCTGCACTTTTGTTATCTGGAACTGCGAATCTGTCCTTATGAGTCTAGTCACTGTTTGGGTTTGTTGTTATTTGATCTAAACACCACTGATCCTTGCCAGTCTTTCAGAAAGATTTCGGTTTGGATTTGTATTCATCCTCAAATCTGCACTTGATGGTGACTCTTCCCCCTGCATATACAGTCACTACTTTAGAGGCCACACCCCCTGCTAAAGACACATTGACATCACACTGTTATAATGAGTCCTGTATGAGAGCTTGGACTTTCACCCTCCCTGAAGTTGGTAATAAATCGTGCTGGAAGAGGTAGTATGATGAAGAGGAGCAGTAATGAGGAACACTCACCTGCCTTTACCTTCAGTTTCACTGGTGTGTGCATGTCTTCCTTTGCCTTGTCTGTTATATCCACTCCACACTGGTAGGTTCCAGAATCCTTCACAGTGAGGTTTCTCATTACCACCCAGAAGACTTTAGCATTGGTATCATCATACAGAGAAAATCTGTCTTCATGCACCCATGTGTGTTTAGATTCTGTTATTATTTGGTAACTGCATGTTGTTTCTTCACTCTTGCAGAAATATTTCTTGTTTGTTTCATATCCTTCCTCATATTTGCATTTGATTCTGACTCCTCCTCCTGAATTTGCTGTCACTTGACTCGTGGACTCTTCTATCACTGAAATACATGCCAAACATGTAAGCAGAGTCTTCCTTTGTTTGTAAAATCTTTACATTGGCTTTATTAATTATTATCTAGATTACTACACAACTGATGTCATGAAACTGCGAGAATCTTCCTCTAAATTAACAGCCCAGCCAACCCTTCATTTGATACTGCTGGGATTTAGAAGTGTCTGTTCTTACCTGAGATCAGGTAGAGGATGAAGAGGAGGAGGATCTTCATTGTAAGTTCAGGATCACAGATATCCAGACCAGCTCCACTCCACTCCAGACAGATATCAGAGGTTGTGTAGCTCAGTGCTTGGTCTCTTTATCTGCACTGTGTTTCACCCACATATTAACTAGTTTATGATAGGATGCCCATGTCCTCTTCTGACCCAGAGAGAGACAGCGAGAGATCTGCATGTCCAAGTTGTATGATATAATTGTATCTGAGCCAAGTTGCGAAGGAAGTGATCTCCAATGAGTTCAAAACATTTAAGTGAACAAACAGATGTTTTGGCTTCATGGGCTAAAGATGCTTCCTGACTTATTTCACTGCTTTCTCCAAGTCCCTCTTACTTGATAAGGTTAACCAGCAATTATCACACTTGTGTATGTTTCCTTCTGTTTCAGTTATTTTCCAGTTCATTCACTGTTACATGTACATATCTAACCTCACACCTTAATAACTTGATTTATGTACAGCTCCAACTACAAGCTACCAGTCTTGTTCCAGAAAGAGCTATTCTTTAAGACCTGGTCAAGGTCAGACTGAATTGAGAAAAGGTGTGTGTGTGTGTGTGTGTGTGTGTGTGTGTGTGTGTGTGTGTGTGTGTGTGTGTGTGTGTGTGTGTGTGTGTGTGCAAACGCAACAAGGGGGAAAAATGTTCAAACTTTTCAACAACTTTTGCCTCCCAGTATATTTTTATTGGTTTGCAATATTAAGATATGCTGCATTTTTATATACAGAGGGAAACACATACATATATAAAGGAATGTATATATATGTATAAAGTGATGAGACAGCGTACACTTGACACCAAGTCTGTACTGCTATCTAGAGGACAAAGCAAGATAAACAATTATGCATCAATTGAAATGTAATTTTGTAAAGGTTTTTTTTTTGTATGAGCTTTGCATTAAGCATGTTAATGTGAATATCTGACCAGGACCAAAATTTTTATGTTCCTATCATTATTGCATTCCTATCATTATTCTTCTATTTGTTAGACTGCTCATATTAGTTAACTTATTCAAACTTCCAGAGGATTTGTACACATTAAAATCAAGTATGCAGAAGCCTTGCTTTGTTTTTTGTTTTTTTATACTTTCTATTTTCAGATTTCTAACAACAATTTACAGTCTATGTAAGAAACTGAAAGCGGTGTTATTATTACTAATGACAAGCACATGACACCTGTCCAGGTAGACATTGCACAAATCTAGATAAAAAGATCCTTCTGATGAAAACATTGTGATTTCTTTCTTAAAGGTCTCCTTGGTAACAGCATCTTTAGATCTATCTGCATTCTTATAGAACTTCACTGTAGCATAAGCTGCAGCTTCAGCAGACATCCCTGCTGACTGCTGAGCAATCAAGATAGAAATGTGGGTAAACGAGCAATGCAGTAAATGTCCTGAGAGAGATGGTTATAGAGCAGTAGCATAAACAGAATGTGAGAAATCATAGAGGGTTGTGGGTAACTACTGCTGTCTTCAAATTAGTCTTCAATCCATATGGAAGTCCTGTGTGCAACCAGTGTGTAAAGAACATATCAAGCCAAACTGTAAATGTATGTCGCATCTGTAAACAATGGTGGTGATTGTTTATGAGAACCACAAAACCATTGTTAATGTGGATCAACCACTCTCCCACCATCTTAACTTAGAGAAAATAAAACACTTGAGTCAAAGGGAGAGTTATACACTTTCATAAACAATCAATAAATGCATTTTCAGTAAAAACATACAACTCTAACTTAACCACTTCCTGGGTCATGATTGACAGTAGCATAGTCGCATAAGTTTTTCTCCTTCTTAAAGGTCTCCGTGGTAACAACATGTTCATATATGATATCAGAGTTCCTGTAGCTCACACTGCCTGGGCTGTGTCTTCATCTGATTATTAAACAAAAAGTGGAGATGAATTTCCCTTTTTCATGACAGAGAGGCAGCGGAAACATGTCAAGTCAACTGTAAAATCTTATAGTAAAATATTTTCAAATAACTAACAAATTTAATGGCATTAGTTAAAGCTGTCTGATATCAGTATGAATTTTTTAAAGGAATCTAACAAAGGATACTTCCATTATTGCAGAAATATTTGTTGTTTGTTTCATGTCCTTCCTCATATTTGCATTTGATCCTGACTCCTCCTCCTGAATATGCTGTCACTTCATTGGTGGACTCTCCTGTCACTGAGATATATGACAAACAACTATGTAAGCAAAGCCTTATTTTGTTACTGCTAATACCGTTGATTATTTTGATGTATATTTCCAGATGTTTATTTACTGATATTTTTATTTTGTTTTCCATCTGCTGTCTCTTTTCACTTCCCCAGACTGTGTAGGTGTAGTTCAGTCCTAACCCGAAAGATTGAGTGAGACACCTGCTTCTTTTTCTGACTCTAAAGTGCAGATTTCCCAGGTCTAAAATGATTTGCATGGTTATCAGTTTGTTTTGTTCTCCATACCTTTTTTCAGATTACATATGATGTTCATACACAGGCTAAAACAGCACAGAGACACAGCAGGGGATCACAGTGAGGGAGTGAGTTTGGGAACCTTCAAGGTAGTGGCATATTCTGTTAAAGACTTCTTTTAAATAAATGGCAACCTACTTAAATGCAGATTTCACAGGTACACACATGCAACCAGTCTATTCACACTGAATAGGTCGGCGACATGAAACTGTTTAATCTAGTTTATTTATGTATACTTCATGCTCTTTTCTGCACTTAGTGACTCGACCCCACATATGCAGTTATTTCTCACAAGGCCTGAATTCATAAGTCTTAAGTTTCCAGAATGATCATTATTCTAGTTTTCTGGCTCTTCTATCCTGGGGAGGGACTTTCACACAAACCAATAAAAGTAATGATGGAATAAAGGTATAAAAAGTAAAGCTTATTCCATCTCCAGATCTATGGGGTGCTTGTGCACATGTTGCATGTGTACGTGTGCACGTGTGTGTGTGTGTGTGTGTGTGTGTGTGTGTGTGTATGCGCACGTGTGTATTTGTGTGTGTACATGTGTGTGTGTGTGTGTGTGTGTGTGTGTGTGTGTGTGTGTGTGTGTGTGTGTGTGTGTGTGTATGTGCACATGTGTGTATGTGTGTGCATGTCTGTGTGTGTGTATATGTGCACATGTGTGTATGTGTGCGTGTTCTATTGGCTGGGTGCCAACCGAATTGTGACACATTGATGCATGTTCTAAATCAGAACTGCACACTACTGAACTGAATTGGTCAGAGGCTTTCAGACAATATGGTAAATGGTACCCTCTGAAATGCTATTGGTTGAAATACTACAAGTTCTTTTCTTTTAACTTAACCTCTTTCTTTCTGTAGCCATAGAGAACCAGACAGTGGAAAGAAGTCATTTGCAGTTTAAGTGTTTCTTGTCATTTCAATCTGGAACACCTGCTTCCCCTTCACCCTGAGGGGCAGGTCTGCAGACCTCCCAGCGGTGTGACTCGTGTTCTCAGTGTTCAAAATCCAGTGACTCTAACTATTTTAAATGAGCTTCTGTAACACTTGATTATTATTGTTGTTCTTGTTGTCTTTGATATATATAATTTATAATTATACATGTACCTGCCTGAGTGAAAATGTATTCAATCAACAATATCATAGACCTGGGCATGAGAGACAGGAAGCTCTTTAAAATCAGTAAACCACAGTACCTGACAATGTGGTTGAGACATTTGTGTTGCCACAGTGACACATGCTAGGCCTCTCTGTGACCTGTAGTGTTGGTCTGGGAGTTGTTTATTTCTCACAAGCACAAACTCTACGACTCAGAAAAGCTAAGGGAAACATATATACACTATAGATATTTTTATAAAGAAAATCATTGTTTTATTATTGTGATTTGGTAATTAAATATTGTGAATGCAAAATCCCTTGCAATACTAGTTAACCTTTAATGGCACTTGGTTCCCTGCTTCATTTAAACCTAAATCAGTTATGTTTGTTGGGTCCCATGAATTGCATAACTCTTTGCAGAATCCATGGAACCATAAACATCTGAGGTTGGTGATTAATTACTGGACTAATCAATATTGTGGATGTCGATGTTAATATATCAATGATCAGTGATATATTGTTCAGCTGTGCCATACATAATAAGATATATTACTATAGGATGAAGAAATTGCTTTGATGGTTAATTTTTAAGCATTACTCAGGGTGTGAGCTGGAAAAAACAAACAAACAGATAAAGTGGTGACATGAGAGGTGACATGATGTTTATGTAAGTCACAAGAATAAAAGAGAGACGCAAATCACGTGTTATGAAGGGAGGACATCAGAGACAACCTACCTGACTGTGTGGACCCAGTATGTACTGATGTACTGACGCAGAGAGTTGGAGTGGAGTAGCTGAAGTGGATGATGGTACTGTTATCAGAATCTGAGGGAAGGAAACGGTGACAGACTAAAATCTGTGGCAACAACTCATATTGTCTGTCCATACATAAACCAGTCTTTGTTGTAATGAGGAATCTTGTGTAATACTGTGATATACTCCACTTTGGTAGCTTGAATTGTGCATTTTAAAATTGAAAATCTGATTTGGTTACAACATATTCATAATTAGCTAATTTGTGTGTGTGTGCGTGCGTGTGTGTGTGTGTGTGTGTTTGCTGGCTTATATACCAGGACTTTTTTTGTGTCAGCAGCTACATCATAATGTAGTTTCATCATTAATTTACATTTGTTTGTTTCTCTTAGGACTATTATTATTATTATTATTATTATTATTGTTATCTGCTCAACACTCACCCTCTTTAACCTCTAACAGAATATCTTTGTAGTGGTCATGAAATCTCCCCTCTATCCCACACCAGTATTTTCCTCCATCCTCTGATCTCTGATATCACAGTGAAGACTCTGGCTGCTGTGTCATCATTCAGAGAGAATTTCTTATCTTTTGCAGATTCAGAATTAACAGGGATGTCTTTAATTTGCAAAGTATAACACTTCATGCGGGTTTCGTACCAAGACTTATACGGGCATCTGATCTGAACTGAATGCTCTGTATATCCAGTTACCGTAGTTACAGCACCAGTTCCAGCTGCAAAATAAATCATTGTGTTAGTAATGTACAGTAAATGTAAAAAATTCATTGTTATGAACATCCACAGCACTACGAGACTCAGAGATCTGAATCTAGAGACAGCCTGCAACACCACTATATCAGCCTGCTGTATTAGCTGATCTTTACCTGAAATAATAATGTGCTGAACATGTCTGATTGATAAACTGAGCAGTAAATGGACAACTCATCTGGAAATAGACTGGACAAGACGAGTAGAAGTGTGCACATGTTGAACTGGTTGTTTTGTGAGGAGTTCTGTGAGGACTGTGCCTCACTATTTATCAATGGACATCAAAGAGCCTTGTCAAACCTCACTGTCATTCCCCCTCTCTCACTGAACCTGTGTTGTATCTCTTTTCTCTTGTTTCTTTCCCTTGATCTCTATCTGTGTCTTTGTTGAAGACATTTGTATTTAAACATAATTTTAAGGATGAAGTGAAATCTCTATTGTAATCACATCAACAACACATTGTTTATGTCTTAAAGTGTAGGAAAGTTGAAACAGGGGCTTACAGGTTTCCTTACAGACATAATGTATTGGATAATTTGCTTGCACAGCTGTTGAAAAATCTCTGTCTAAAAAGTCCTTCTATAGGAACCTTGTGTACTTCACTTCAGGTTTGAATCCCTGTACATCTTTTACTAGAGTACACTGCAATTACTCCCTGAAACCTCTTCTTGTGCTCAAAGAGATGTTGTAGTTCACTCTTAAACAATTACATTATTTAATATCTTCCCAAAGAGCATCACACACCACTTCCTGTGGCCTGTCACTCTTTCAGTGTGAGCTGCTACTCTTTGGTCTACTGCATGCTCCAGAAGCTTGAACAAACACAACATATTAACATTAGAAATGGAAGTGTTTTATGGGCCTTAATTCTCGGGCATTATGTGGAGGATTCTGGATCTGGGTCCTAAATTCCTCCTCACACATGACTGAGCTTGGCTGAATTCTGAGTACAGGGAAGCATTTGCATTGTCTGGGGCAGTGTTGCTATGGCAATGGATGGGGAAATGTGCACAGTCCCACACTTTCTTGCAATTTGTGCAAAACTAGCATGCTTAGTGGTGTATAACTGTTTCAGTGTGAGCTGCTTCCCTTTGGTCTACTCTGCTCGAGAAGCTTCAACAAACACTGAACACATTAACTATTATTAATGTGAGGGATTCTGTATCAGGGTCCTAAATGCTGCTTCACACACAGGTCAATATTTAGTCAACTGCTCTGCCTATGATAGTTCCTTTAGAATGGAGTTCATCTGTTTTATTAATTATATATTAATCAATGAACATAATGAATGTAAACAGGACAATGTAAGTAATTGCATGGTGACAACAGATGATGAAACAGTCCTGTGTTGCCACTGTATTTCATACATATCAGTTTCAAAGAATCACTGGATGATTAGTAGAAATGAACATTTTGTTTTTCTGTTTTGTTGAACATTACATTAGAATACACCACAAGAGCACAGGAGTGTGCAGCACTGATTAAAAGTTCAATTCTCATTTTATGTTGTCAATATTCAGACTTCCACATCTTACATAATTGTATGTGATTTTTAATGTGTTTTTGTATTAACTTTTTTTGTGGCATTACAGATGCTGACACATTTTTCCTTAAAAGTGAACATTATTTTCCCATTTAACATTTAATTATAGTTAAGTATGACTGGATGATGTTACATCCATTAAGTATTCTCTGTGATCTTAACTAGTGAATGTTTATTGAAGAAAGCTTAAACATTGTAGCTAACTGTTTTACAGCTTGCTTACTTTTGATGTTAAAAGTTCATAATGCTGATTTTGTTTTGTTGCTGCTATTTGTGTGTGTATTATTTGTGTTGAACTTGTCATTGTTTGATATAGTACTTTTGCTATTTTGCATTCCTTCTAGGTACTAACATCAGTTCCTGTATCTAGCAGTGTTACGATCCTGTCTAGGCTGCGAGGTCGTAACAAGGAAAAAGAAATGTAAACGACTCAGAATGTAAGTTGTAAAAAGTGAACAGCAACAAAACAAACAGAAGCACAAATGGAAGTCTCCTTTTTGGTGTATTTCACAGTGGATATTAATTACAAACAATCTTACTGGAGCAATGTCTTCAGGAGTGACCTAGGCCAAAACAATACACAAAACTTTAACATTGAGCGGTAAGGAAGTGGACGCATGTGCGGAGAGGAGAGAGCTTTATTGGGGACAAGTCCAAAATCAGAGTCATTAATGCAGTCCAGGATCATAGAGCCGACACGGATAGCACGAGGAAACATGATTAAACAAAACAAACACACGAAGGCACACGGGAAAGCAGGCTATAACTAAGGCAAGGGAAACACGAAGGCTAGGATAAACACAAAGGCATGGAGTACAAAGAAACAACCATCAAACATTCAAACAGTCAAACATTAATTCAAAATGAAACACACAAAATGAAACAGCCACAGTCAAGGCACACAACAGGGTTTAAATACATGAACTAGAAACGAGGGACAGGTGTACGCAATCAAACAACGTGAGGACAAAACGAAACTATGGAACGGAACCAAACACAAAGACATGGAAAACACGGAACACGGAAGATGGAAGGGACTGATCGTGACAAAACCCCACACTAATGAAAGAAAAATACACACTAAATAATCCTAACAAACAAAAGAAACATACAACAGACTTTCCTAACTGGAAAAACCCACACCAAACAAAAATGGCACTCACTCCCTACCACCAGTGTCCAACACCAAATAGCAAACAAACAATATTTACACTCTTTATACAATAAATGTATATATAAAACTGCTACCGAAGCAGGAGGGGTAAAGCCAAAGAGTAGGAGCAGTTGTCTTGAAAAGCCGGCGAGGAATGTTGGCGGAGTCTCAAACGGAGGGAAATACTGGCAGTGAACCTGGAACAAACACACACAAACACACACACACACACACACACACACACACACACACACACACACACACACACACACACACACACAAATATCTTACAAGCAGTATCCTAGTTTAATGGCATTTTTTATTTTAAGCTACTTTACAGGCTAGTATACATTATATGATCTGATGACAAAGCATTTTTGTAATTTGTCCAATAAATAACATAAATGTAAATGGAACAGCATTCTATCAGAGGTAGAAAACACCAAGGCATGCTTTCTAGCTGTAAGGTGTGAACCATCAGCCTCATTTTAACTCTAATAATTTTATCCTCTGACAAAAGTAATGGTTTGGGGTTTTTTAATGATTTATGTTTCTCCATTGTATAAATACATAAGCACCAGAGATATTTGTGATATGTGCAGTGTTTAGGGGGAGCAGATGTGAGAGACTTTATGTATACCATTTGATCTGGACTGTGGCTATAACACTCACAAACACAAAGCAGGCAGTTAATGCTTTGTCATCACAGTGCACAGACAATTTTTGTTTTAATTGCTGATCTAAGGTCAGTTGTGTGAGATCACATATGTTTCATGGTCATGTTTACATAATTGTCAGGTAGCTTTTCCCTGGAACAGTGCTATACAAATAAAAGCTGTAGTGTACAGCAATGTAGAAGCTAAACACTGTGAATTGGTAAGTGTGGATAACATCTGAAATTTGCTGGGCTGAAAAACTGAAAGTCCTTTTCTCTAACTGTTAACCTCCTTTCTTTGTAGTTACATTTACCCAGAAAGACAAGACAGAAACATTTCTGGTTTTACTGTTTATTGGTTTCTTTGTATTGTTTATACTAATGAACATTTCATTAATATTTATTTAACTAATGACAAAAACACAATGCAAATGTAATCAACTGAAAGAGAACAATAAATTAAATGCATTCACAAATAATCACTTGGGGCTTGTTTCACTGGAAGCTCCCTCACTGGCATGGCAAATGGAAAAATTTGTTGGTTATAGGAAACTATATTACTGCATGGTGGCCATACGTAGAACCTCCCGGTTCTTTGTGCCACTGGACAGTGGTGTAGACAACCTGTGATTCCCCTAAGAAGGGAGTGCTGTCATTGGCTATGAGAGGGAGCTGCCCAAAGTCGATAGAAATATATTGAAGAGAAAGTGACCATGATAAAGTGGAAGGTGACTCAGGATGCAGGTCTCGGCACTCTGCATAGGAGCGTGGGTCCCCTGCAGGAGTCCTAAGGGGCAAGATCTGGGGATTTGAGGAAGTGTGCTGTGTGGTGTTATGGTGTCTGCTCTCTGATTGGTTGAACATCCAGTGTTTGTGGGGAACATTTCATCATAGAAACAGGTGTCCTGAAAGGTTTGAAAGATAGACTGAGCACAATAAAGTGTGTTTGTGTGTGTGTGTGTGTGTGTGTGTGTGTGTGTGTGTGTGTGTGTGTGTGTGTGTGTGTGTGTGTGTGTGTGTGTGTGTGTTGAATTATACTTCTAATTATATTGAATTATACTACTCTTTGTGGGGTATTTCCACACGCAACTTGTATATTTCACACGTGACCCTAATCTCAGTAGTACCACAGTAATAACCCCACACAAAACACACACACAAAAACAGACACACATGAATGCACACAAAATGTGCAAAAATTCACACAGGCCCACAAATGCACATACAAACACCCCTACACCCATACCTACACCCACACCCACACCTACACCCACACCCACACCTACACCCACACACATATTGGAAGTTCTTGCCCACTCACCCTGATGGTTTCAGCATTATTCCCAGATTGTTTGGAAGCTTTCGAAATAAGTTTTTAAAACTTTTAATCATAATGTATTCAAATATGATGCACAAAAAAGTGTGTGTGTGTGTGTGTGTGTGTGTGTGTGTGTGTGTGTGTGTGTGTGTGTGTGTGTTATAAAGTACCTATTGCTCTTTTGGCATTGTTCTTCTGAATCATCGCAAACATGGCACTCACGATCCAATCACACCTGCAGCCAGGAGGCCTCCGACATATCCAGAATTATCTGCAGCAATTGGTAAACAAGCAGGAGGAGAATATGTGGATATGGTCTTAAAGTGGGACAGACATCCTAGTTACATGTTACAGAGTTTATACATTATAGACCTTAATAAGGTCACACAGACCTTTTTGCTTGCATTCAAAGGCACTATAGATACTGTTATGCATTTGTATGACTTTTTTGAATGGGTTATGTGCATGTTATAAATGCTATAAAACACTCTTCAAATCATCATGCGTTCACTGATCTAGCTCCTGTTTGATATGATTGGCTCATTGCCGAGCCCCTCTTGAGCTGCAATTACGTGCAGCAGACGAGCTTCCGCACGGAGGACTGGCACATTCCTGCTCAGTGCTCCAGGCATTAGATTCCCTATTGATATTACTGACCAGGAAGAGGATTCATACAGCACCTCATCAAGGTTGATATCTGTAAGCATGTTTGCCCCTTCCTCTTAAAACATTAGGACTGCATCCTGTGCATTGAGGTTCACCATGGTAACTGTGACGTGATCTCCCTCTCCTCTCTGTTCCTAACTGCAGGACAGGGAGCCTCACTGCAGAATGGACAGCTTCACTGCAGGATGGAGAGCCTCACTGCAGGATGGAGAGCCTCACTGCAGGATGGACATCCTCACTGCAGGACGGACAGCTTCACTGCAGGATAGACAGCCTCACTGCAGGATGAACAGCTTCACTGCAGGATAGAAAGCCTTACTGCAGGATGGAGAGTTTCAGTGCAGGAAAGCCTAGAAAAGCCATGGAGCAAAAGAGTAGTACAGAGGCTTACATGTGGTAGGCCAAGGTGTGACCGCAGTCTCTCTCCACCCTGTGATGGAAGAGCATGGTGTGGTCTGGCCTAGAGGCACACAAAAACCATTCTCAGCCTCGGTGATAGTTCAGTTTTAGGTGGAAACTGCACACTTATGACTGCATGCTTATTTTTCTTTTCAAAGCAAAGAGGGAAGTGCTCTTTCAAATGACACTTTGAGGCTGAAGACAGGGACATTACTCTTGTATGAATTTAGGCAAGCAAAAGCAGCACTGTAGACTGATGTTTTATAAAATAATAAGCAGTAAGAAATGTATTTATGCATATGATATTCATTAACTCTTTAAGAAGCACGAGCAGGAAATATCCAGTTTCTGCTGTCACTTTCTAAAACAATAGCATAGAGAGAAATTCAGCTTTCTAGCTAATAACATTTTTTTGGCCAACATGAGATAATTTTAATTGAGATTTTCATTTTTAGTCATGTCCAGATGCATTATCCTGGATGGATATAACAATAGCATTTCATTAGATGAAGTTTAGTTCCACACTGATAGAATTAAACTGAATCAAATATAGGCATCTGTTATAGGGAGAGAGTACTGTACTGTACTGAGAGTACTGTGCTGCTAGAGTACTGTACTAAACCAGCACTGTACTCTGAACTGTTCTGGCTGCTACCGGTGACTGCTATGTTCAGGGTAGCATGCCATTGATTCCTATGCACAACTCATTTTACATATGCCCAGTACTGTGTACTGCACTAAATAATTGCACTGTCTACTCATTTTGTATTTGTGCTGTTCTGTATTTATTATTGTTTATTTAATGTTTATTTAATGACATTTTGCACTATATTGGACTGTTTGCACTTGTGTAGCATGTTGTCTGTTGTACTTTTGTTTTGTGTTGCACCATGGTCTTGGAGGAACATTGTCTCATTTTTGTTGTGTACTTGTATATAGCTGAAATGACAATAAAACCTCTTTGAACTTTGAACTTTGAGAGAGCAAGAGAGAGAGAGAGAGAGAGCAAGAGAGAGAGAGAGAGAGAGAGACAGAGAGAGAGAGAGAGAGAGAGAGAGAGACTGACCTGGCAGGAAGTTCTCACCATTGTTTGTGTTGAAGCTTTCTGAACTGGCTGGCATAGGTTGACCTCTGTTAGAACATCTGTTAGCACTTCAAGCGTCTGCCAGTGCCACATCAGTACATACCAGCATCCTCTACACTGACATTCCTGATGGTCACAATGAATTCCCTCTGCTCTCTGTCATCCTCCAGAGAAAACCTTCCATAAGCCGATGAAATTTTATACCTGCTTGGAAGAGTTCCACCCTTTGTTCACGCCTGCCTTAACTGAAGTACTTTGGGTAAGATTCACTTCCTCTGTCATATGAGCAGTGAACAGTGGCATTTCCACCTAGTGGTGCTTTCACTCTGATTCCAGATATCACACTGTGGAGAACTGAGGTGAAAAACTCACACAGACAAGAAACACAGACAAACAGTAAGATGGGCCCACAATCAGACACAGACAGAGAGCGAGGGACGTTGACAATCAGACACAGAGCGACAGTAGCACAAACCCACAAACAGACACAGAGAGATGGAAAATAAATAATCACTAGTCATAATAGTGAAGCTTGTTTTAGTCCCTTTTCTTGAACAGAACCTTTAAGATAATTTGGACAGAGACATGGAAGAGCTCTGATTTCTTTTGGTCAGAAAATGTATTGTCAGCTTTAAAGGAAAATAAAAATCCCATCAAGTTCCTCTGTGATAGTTGGAAGCCT
This sequence comes from Electrophorus electricus, assembly GCF_041902795.1. NCBI lineage: Eukaryota > Metazoa > Chordata > Actinopteri > Gymnotiformes > Gymnotidae > Electrophorus > Electrophorus electricus. The sequence goes on along the minus strand of NC_137514.1, from coordinate 3,379,668 downwards.
GTACATATGCAACAAAAACTTAAACAAATAAACACATGAAAAGCTCAAATGATGTTGTCATAATTGCACACAGAGAACAAAGCCATGAGTGATGTCAGCAAATGGTTTGAATTCTAAGATTTTAAGCTTTAAGATTTTAACGGTGAAAGATAAAAAACCAAGGAACTCACCACCAAGACGCATCAGACTCGTTGCTGTAATGCTCATGCTGTCTTTTGCACTTTGTCAGTCCAAACTTAGATGAAAATTCCAAGACAACAAAAAAAGGTTAAAAAAAAAAAAAGTGCTTACTTTGCCTTCTTGTGCTGTTCAATTATAATAGTTCAGGTGGAAAAGAATTAAACATCAGCCCTAGCCAGCAGACCTTGAGTTTGTGTGGAACCAAACAAGCCACTCAGTTTTTCTTCCTGCCCCAGCTAGTAGGCTAGAGTTTGTGGGTCTCTTCTCATGTTGTACAAAGTGTGTGTGTGGGCAGGTGCTGTTTTTCATTCTGTGCTGTGACTTTTTACCAAGTCCACGTTTCTGTTTTAGTCAATAATGGCTTGAACTTCTGCTCATACAAACATTCATTCACAGTCTGGTTGCCCGACCCTATTCTATCATCCATTATACAACACTGCTTTTATCATGTGCATTTATCAGTCTATACATACCTGTTAATATGTGTAAAACAAAACTCAGTCCAAACAATTTAGTCATAATTGTTTAATTGCCAAATAAGTCAAACATGAAAGACATGCACATGACTGAGGAAAAATAGAGCAAGCAAAATTTTTTGATCTGCTATATCATGGTTGCATTTATATAAGCAATTTGTTCTACATCTTTACCACAACAGAAGGTTCAAGTTTGAAAACCATGTATTGTTAAGAACCTTCCGAAAGGATTATTACTCAAAAACCATATTACAATAGTGGAGGGCATATGGCACTGAAGAGAATTAACACCTCAAAGTTTGCATCTGGTCATAAGGTATAACTGAATAATTCCAAATTGTAAAACTGATAAATCAATCACCTAACTGATCACTTATAAAACAATAATCTATTTTAAACTCTTATTGTCATGTCTGTCTTGTTACTTTCATGCTGCTTTCCAGGAAACAATCAATCAGTGTTAATCAACCAACCATGCCCCCTCGAACACGATCACCTCCTGGCATATGTTGATCGCCTTATCTATATACACTCTTATCTTCTGTGTTTTAGGCCCAGCTTGTCTGGACCAGAAGCAGCAGCCCCTGGAGCATCTACAAGATCTTGGTGGCATCGATGGACCGGAGAAGCTGCAGAGGATCTCAAAGTCCGCACTCAGTGGTTAGAGAAGAGCAGATGACGAACATTGTATCCCGGTGGGGTCTCCACAGAGCAGGTGGTGAAGGCCTGCTCAATCCGGCCAGGTTCCCCTGGGGGAACCCGGAGGATGGGACCCTCTTTATGGAGAGGGTCCCATTCATACAGAAGGTCCTTTTTGGGGCTCTGCGACTGATGCCGGGGGACCTCATTTGTGCCCAGCGGGAATGGGCCCCTGGGGTTCTACGACGTCACGCTCTCCTCCACGGAGATCTACTGTCAGGTCCTGGAGCAGAAGGTAGAGCTCCATTACCTTGTGGGATGGAAATCAGTGGGTGGTTACCACCCACATTTTCAATCCCCACATGCCCATGGATCTCATCTGCAGGTTACTCAAGAGGTTTAGGTGTGGTGCATCCAGGGGTTGTCCGGGATGATTGTCCGGGACGAGTTGGGAATATGGAATGGGCACTGCCAATTCCAGATGACTTTTAAAGAGGACAGAAAGGGGAGGTTGGTATACCCCCCCGGCCCTCTTTGCCATTGGCTCTAACCGTGGGTATCTCTTTTACAGGGACCAGCCGTTTTTTTTGCCGGGGCCATGGATACAGGATGGAGGACTGCCTGGACATGGGGTGCCTGAACTGCTTCGATCGAGGATATATGGCCCAAGACTGCAAGGGTTCCCGGAGGTGTCGGCGGTGCCAAGGCGAGGGACATCTTGCCCGCTCCTGCCCCACCCAAGGGAGGACTTATGCTGCTGCGGTCACTCAGGGTGGGAGCGGAGGAGCCACGGTCCCCGAGGTGGTCCCTGGGAGTCCTGGACTGGAAGTAGGACCGGGGAATCTGGGGAGGAAGGCAACGACCCTGGGAGAGGGGGAGAGGACGGAGATGACCCCCTCTACAGTCCAGGCTTCCCACAAGCAGAGGAGTGGATCTTCAGAGTCCAGGCAGTCCCAAGTGGCAGAGGAGGTGGCCCCGGCGGCAGTTCAAAAATGGGTGAGGACCGGCTGGAGGACCCCCGGTGACCACCAACAGGTGACTAAGGCGAGGAGGGCCAGCCGGATGGAGGAGGCGGCGTGCAGAGGCCCCCCTACCTCTACCCCCATACAGGAGAGTATGGGGAGTTTCCCGTCTCCCTCCCCCTTAATAATTAATTTGGACTCTACGGAGGATAGTGGGGAGGGAAGTGTGATAAAACCTGGAAGAAGGACTGATGTGTTTTTAAACAATACAGGTTTCTGGGAATTAGTTGGCCTGGGAGATAAATGGGGGGGGGCTCTTGTTTTAGTAATTTTAAATGATTTCAAAGTTTGGTTTCTTTCATGCTTTTAAAATCCTTAGGGATTTGATTGTTTAATGATGGTTTAGTCAAATTAGGAGGGGTGTTTACTGTTTGTATTTTAATATTTTAGAGTTTTTAGATGAAAGACAGTTGTTTTTTATGGAATGTGTGATTGAATGTTTTTTATTGTTGAATTTGTTGAAATGAATGGTTGGAATAAAGTTATGGTAAAAAACAAATCTATATGCACTCTGTGCTCCACCCCCTCATTGTGAGGTATCATTTGTGCTCCACCCCCTCTTTTTGAAGTCCTGTTTGCTCTATGCCTACATCGTGAGTGTTCTCCCATAATACTGATTGCTCTGGTTTTGGCCTTTTTTAACTGTTATCCATTGTTTGCTTAGATTTTTTATACTTCTGCCTTCTGTCCATCTGTCCCAGTCTACCTTTACCCTGTTATGGAACAAGGTTTTTGGACTGCCTTAAATAAATTCAATGCTTTGCAAATGAATGCCCTTGGTTTGCCCATTATAGCACTTATAAACCAATCACTTAATATTTGTAACTCTTATGAACCAATTACCTAAAGGTTACAATATTTTAACTCGTATTAACTCCATATGGACACATTGCCAGTTAATAGCTTGATCTGTCATAAAGGCATTTTACCATCTAAAATCTTCGTATATTAATTTTGTGGTAACCTAATTGTTGCATAATCTGAAATTACTTTAGCAGAATACTGGGAAGTAACAGTGGCTGGGTAGACAGGCCTTTGATTTTGATAAATACAGACCTCCATATTCTCCTGTGAATTTGGCAGACTTGTGTCTGGGAAAGAGAGAAGCATAACTTAGTGCAATGCCTTTATCGAAGGCATCTAGAAGATGGTTTTGTTTTGTTTTGATGGTTAATGTTACATACCTGCCCTGCATCTTAAGGCAAAGAAAATTCCAGAAGTAATTGGCAGTACAAGCAGAACTGTGCTAAAAGCACCCCCAGCATAGATAAAGGTACCTGTATATTTTTGGATAACAAAGAAAACACCACACACACACACACACACACACACACACACACACACACACACGCACACACACACACATAACACACACACACGACTATCTATGTGAAATTTTGACAATTATTTAGAACCAGTGAACAAAACAGTAAATGTTAGTAAAATCCCCCTTTGATTAAATCACTCTCTCAGGAACTGCTTAAATATCTCCATATTTTAATTTTACTTGTTTACTGAATATTATCTCTGATCACATTATCTAAATTCCAGACTAGAAAATTAGGATGCCTTTGTGTTACACCCTTCGCTGCAACTCGATCTACTGCGGACTATGCATCCCATAAATCTCCTGTACGTTCCCAGTCACCTGAGTTCTAACCTCACCTGGGTCTCGTTCTTCTTAATGTTTTCACTCTATATAGCCTCTTGTCTCTATTTGTCATTGCAAAGTCTCGTTTGCCAGCCTTGCGTTTCTGAGCTGAGCTGTAATTTGTTGTCTTGATTATTGTTTTGGATTATTGGATTGCCTGCCTGTTTTCAGATATTCTCTTGCTTGTTCCCTTTAGATCTGTTTGCTCTGTGCCTCTACTTGTATCGACCATTTGCCAGTATTTGACTACTCTTTGGATTGCCTCTATTAAGCTATATATCTTTACTGCATTCGACTTTGTCTCTGTTCACAAACCTGACACGTTGTGTGATATCTGTAGTGTTAATGTTCCATCAGCTGTCTACTCGACTGCCCACCTTTATTTAAGATCACGTTTATATTTAACTAATTTAATTAAGGTATTTAACACACTGTTTATTACTATTTTATTAAAGACAACACATCAACAATTGAAAAGCACTGAACTAAAGGGGAATCCTTACATTAACTGAAAGAGGAACACTACTCTGAAACACATGCACACAAAATCTAAAACTGTTACAAGTTGATAGAAACTCATAGAAGGTAAATGTCACTGAAAGAAGGAAAATGTGTGTTGTGGTTGTTGTACTGGTGAGCTGTCACTTTGTTCTGGTGGTTCAAGCATATGTTTACCACCTAAGAAACCTGAAATTGAGACCAAGTGTGTTGCTGCCTTTGTGGTTTCTGGTACCTGAAGGCTGAGTGGAGTTTCCTGTTTCCTGTTCCATTAGTAGAAAGTGGCAGCCCTGCGTGTTCACAAACATTCTCACACTGGAACCAATGCACATAATGTAAATGTGTGTTTGGTATTCTGACTAAACAAATACTAATGAAATTAATCTTTTGAATTATGGAAATATGTGATTTAACACTTAATTACCATAAATTTAGTTTTGGATTTAGCATTACAAACACTGAACTGCAGGTTTAATTGTACTTCGTCTGATTGGCTTCTTGCAACATCAGCACAGAAAAATTCATCAAGTCAGAGCTGAGCTTAGCTCTCCACCTACTGCTATATATTAGCAATCAAGTGATATTTTACTGTTCAGTCAAAACACCTTCAAGGGGCATTGTAGGACAGAAGTGGGAAGATCTTACCTTTAGTGGTGTGGGGGTAGAGTGGAGTGGAGGACTTGGGTGAGGGTTTAGGTTGTGGAGTCTTAGGAGCTCGTGGAGAGAGATTGAACAGATTAAAAATGCAGGAGTCCCACAATGAAAACAAAATATTCAATTTAGATACTGAAAAATATCCAGATTCTGAATCAAGATACTGAAATGTTCATGAAAAAAACACGCACCCTTACTCACAGTCAGATGGACTACAGTGAACGGGTCTAACCCGACTGAATCAATTCCACAACAGTATTGTCCTGTGTCCTCTATTCTGAGGGCAGTGATGGTCACTACAAACATTTTTTTTTTCTCTGTGTTGTCATGCAAAGAAAACCTTCCTTGAAACGCCCAGGGCTCCTTACCATCAGTTTTTACAACTGAGACACAGTCTTTATAGGTTCCCTTACAGAAATACTTGAGATAGGCTTCATATCCTTTAGCATAAGGACACTGGATAACTGCAACATTGCCCTCTGTTCCTGTCTTTCTGATCTGGGCACACAGCATACTCCCAACAGCAGCTACAAGAAAGCAGAGAGTGTAAGTGCTTGGTTCTCTTCACTGAGAGCTTTCCAAAAACACAATCTTCTCAGAGTCTCAACATCCTGTTGTGTAGAGTCCAAATGCTCTTTTTTAATTATCAGAGCCACAAGCTCTGGAATTCTTTACCTGACAATCTGAGACCAACTGCCATCCTTAATGCCTTTAAAAACATAGCAAAATGTTTTTATTGAGTACTGCATTAGTTACAACTTCTAGCATGCTGTCTTATATTTCACTATAAAACACTTTTGTATGTACCTTCTTATTGTTCTTTTCTCTATAAAATTTATTTTATTTTATTTTGTATTTAATTTTTATCTTCATCATTTAAAATATTCTTTACAAATAATGCTTATTATTATTGTTATTAGTAATATTATTATGTCCTGTAAAACTGGTTTCAAACTGGTTTCAGTTAGTCAGTACTCATGGTAGTCTTAATAAATGTGCACAGTCATTATTTTTGTCAAGCACTTAATTTCATATGTCTTGACAGTTTGAGTGTTCTTATAAAAGAAGATTTTAAAAATTCTAACACCTCATCCGATAATAGAGTACAAGAGAGGCTGACAAAGGTCTTCATCTCTCAGGAAATTCAAGCATCAAGCACGTTTTGAAACTCTTCAGGTCTTCGTCAAATGCACTTTCACCCCTGAACTTCCATGGGAACCCTTCAGTGGTTCTTCATATTCTTATTCCCAAAATATTATTTTGTTGCCCCTTTTAGATGTTTTCAGTGTCCAGTTCACTTCAGTGCTCTCACTGCTCCAATGCACCGGCTCCCACTCACACAGGGCTCAGTGTGTGAATCAGCAGGTTGACTGTAAGAAGTGTTGAGTTGCTGACAAGTGAAACAGGTTACCCCAGGGACAGGGCTCAGTGTGTGCAGTGCTGGTGTTCCCTGCAGGACTGGAATCAGGCTTCTTTGACTTTAGTGCCTGCTATTGTTTTGATATTAGAAGCAAAAGCTGCTTTTTAAGTGCACTGTACTTTGACTATTCTATCATACTCTTCTATCATAGAGTATTACATCTGCTTCTTCTTCTTCTTCTTCTTCTTTAAATTCTTTGTATCTCAAAGTTGATTTATTTACACTTTATTTACACTTTTAGGAGTATATCCTACCCACTAATGGTGTAATAATCAGAAGCCACTGCCATGCAAAACCTAGTTATGTGTCCAATAATTAATAATAAATGAAATGTACTTTGCAGTCACTTCGTACATTTCATTTTAGTGGTTGTTTGCATTACCACTAAAAAAGTTTGTTTTGGTTGTTTTGATAGGTCTGTTTTGATTACTCTGCTTTCTTCATAGGCCAAATCCAAATTCTGAAAAAATTAATCGCTTTATTATTAGTGTAATAATAATAATCCATGGACACATAATTGTGGAAATAATCAATCCATCGACACATAATCGTGGTTTGTATACAAGCTAGCTAATATTTTCAATATATCTACAAATTACCTAATATTCTCAATTAATAATGAGAATAATAATGTTAGATAGCTAAAGGTGAATAAAGTAGATTTGCACAGAAAGGCTGCGCAGCTGCTGTCCTGCCCATAAGAAACAAAGTAAAAACGTTTAAAAAATCAGCATTGGGTATACCAACATAACAATATCTCAGACTCACTTTTACCTGATAGTTTTTATTGTGGAAGTTGTTCAGTACTATATGACAGATCAGTGGTCCTACTACATATTTTAGGACAGCCAAAACACACACCAGCATGACTGAACTCCACAGAGAACAGCCAGGACAGACCACGTCATTGTGACTGTACTTCAGAAAGTGCAGCCAGAATATGTCGCATGAGTGTGACTGTGCTATTTAAAGTGTAAATTTCTCAAAAATCATGGCATCGAAAAACAAATGGTGGCTGTTTGTTTGTTTGTTGTTTATTTATAGTTGTCTACAGACCTTTTACTGGTAATGAACCTGAAATGCATTCACATTTGTTACTGTAAGAGATATTTAGGTGTGAAAGAAATGGACCAAGCTCCTGCATCCAATGTTCATTCAAAGTTGTACACTTTTAAGCAGAAGGAAAGCACATTTAGCCTTGCCTGACATTTGACAGTTACGCTCTATTTTGATTTCCTTACAGTTGAATATATGACATTATCTGTATCTTTAACGGAATGTGAACTGCCCATAGGAGACCTACCTGAGCCTTCCAGAGATGTTGTTGGGTTGTTGATGTTGAGATCACTTCCTCTGATGAAGATAACTGAGGAGTAATTGAGGTCATCAGCCTTCCTTGTGAAGTTTACATTCACATAATTTAGAGAGTCATGTGAGTCTGTTTCTGACATTATAGTTGAGTATTCAACTGAGCTGGCATCTAGGAAGGACCTATTATTGGCTGTAGGGGTGTTCTCTAGGCATGGAGCCTTCATGTGATTGGATGTGGAACTGGTGTCTTTCTGGTGATTGGTTGTAGTGAAGCTGATGAAGTTCCTGACTGGACTGTTATTGGTGGGCTGATTTACAAAAGGATGAGCCTGTGTAAACAATCAGATTAAAAATTAAACACAGAAAGTAAGCCAGGTCTGTTAACTTTTTCTTATTCTACAATATGTCTTTCTCTCTCTAACATACCTAGATGCACATAAAACTAATTATTCTTACCTTCACTATTTTTTGTTCCGTGACTTTCTTGTGCTTATGTTTTTGTTTTACCAGCATGAAAAGGAAGATGGCAAGAAGGAGCATCACTGCAGCCAGACCAGCACCTATATACACCCTCTCTGGAAAACAGAACAGAGCAGAATGAATTAACTTTTTACACTCTATTTGGAATACATAAGAGAGCAAATTAAATCTGACCAATTTGTTTAAAAATGATTTGAATTCACTTTAACTTTTATTGATATATCTTGTCATCAAATAATGCTTAATTCCTAGGATGCACAGGTACAGATGACACCGTTGCATGCTAAAAGCAGTGAAATGGCACAAAAACATTTGAAGTACTGTTACTAGGTGTGCTAGTTGTACTAGTTGCGTGTATGGTTGTCCCATGCCATCTTGTTTTGAAAGAAACGGTCACTTCTCTTACTTCTGTTAAAACAATCAAACAGAACAGCCCAGCTTTGTGCTTTTAATAGACAGAAACCAACCCAAACCAAGCAACCATACCAACCCAAAACAATCGTCCAAATCAACTGAACTGTGTGCTTTTAATAGATTAAACCAACGCAGCTGTGTGCTTTTAATCACTGATGTTGAGTGTTATGCTGAAGCAGTGAGCCATTTTAATTTGCATCCTGATAAAAGTTCAGGTGATTTATACCATTTACCTGTTTCCTCTGGGGTCTTGTGGTCTGGAAGCCTAAATGAGGTTACAATTGATGGAGGAGTGGGCTCTGAAGCTAAAATAAAGAGAAAAACAGATTGCTCATTGTTTTTCCAACTAAGCAGATTAAGGTTGGGATGGAAGACTTGCACTTTAATTGAACCAAAAATAAAATGACAAAACATTTATCTAAGCTATGAAGTATTTCAAATCAAACCACATGCAATGAATCAATATAGCTTTGTGATGGAATCGAACATTAGAACTGCACTTCACTGTTAAATGGATGATGCATTACAAATACATTCATTTTGTTTCTGAGCTAAAGTTTGGTCATTTTGTTTTTGTCCATCACCAAATTTGCCTCGATCTGCATCCTTCACTTCCTCACCTTCTGATATGGTTAGGATCACCTCATGATATGTGTCTTTAAAGACTCGCTCCACCCCGCACCAGTAAGTGCCCGAGTCTGACTTCCGTAAGTTGGAGATGGTCACAGTGAACACTCCGGATCCCTCATCAAACAGCGCAAACCTCCCGCTGACAGATAGTTTGTTTTTCGCACTTTTAATGAGAATGTCCTTCTCTGTGCATGAGGCTGTGCAGAAGTACTTCACATTTGTGCCAGCCAAACGATGAGAACAGTGGATCTGAACCTCTCCTCCAACACCGCCTTTCACAGTAAGTGTGTCAGTTGTAACACTTCCTAAAACTGACATGAGGGTGGGGTGAATAAAATAAGCAGAAAGTAAGCTCAAAAGATGAATTAAGAGCCTTGTGTTCAGATTTACCTGTGAGAGTCCAGAGCTTAGCAAGAAGCATCCTCATATTTATTCACTGTCCCTGAGGACTCTGTGAGGGTTCTTTACTGTTGTTTAACTTGTTTTCCTTTGTGTGTGTGTGTGTGTGTTGTAACCTGCTTCTATTACTTCAGATGGCTTCTTGCTTTCTTTCCTTTTTGTTTGCTGACTTTCTCTCTGTCACAAACACACACACACACACACGCACACACAGATACGCTTCCTTATATGTCTTTCAGATATATTTACAAGCTGTGCTAATAATAGAAACAAAAATGTGAAATTAAAGCAGATGCATATTCTCACCCTTGTCCTTAACCACAAGCATTTTCCTAACATCTCTGCGGCACTATCCCACATCTGACACCACATATGTTGAAGGTAGAGAGCAGGAACCCCACCCAGTTCTCTGACTCAGATCCTACAGGCAGTAAACACATGCCCTGACCACCAGACTAAAAAGCCAGCTCAGTTTTTACTTGGTCATAAGCCCTTCTAAGCAGTACTAGAGCTGGCTCTGCCCTGGCTAACATTCTTTTGGTACCAGGAACCCAGATGAGTCTACATCATGTTATGTGTGATGTAAGTATGTTTGTAATATATGGGTCCAGGGCCTCTGACCTCATCACACACCCTCTCTCTCTCTCTCTCTCTCTCTCTCTCTCTCTCTCTCTCTCTCTCTCTCTCTCTCTCCTCCCTCTCCCACCCTTTCTGTCTCTCTCCATTACAGAATTCACCTACAGACAAATTATGTCCTTCACTCCTTTTCACTATGAATGACATTAGTTTTGCTGTACCTGCAACATTATCAGTTTCATACAGTAAAAACTGTTATTTTTGGTTTTAATACAGAATTGCTTATTCAAACTTATTAAACTACTGTCCTCAAAACATTTCAGGGCACTTTTCACATTGACGTTGTCCTTGGTATTAAATGCCTATGAATATACTGTGTTAAGAAATGTGTGCTCATCATTACATTTATTTGGAAGCTAGGTCTATCACACTATAGTGTGATAGACTGACTCTAGCAGGGAGTCCATTTGGATTTGTTCATAATCATTACTTTGTCTTTGCAGGTTTAGATCCATGTACTCAGATTCTGTATCCATGCCTTCTGCTGTGATGGCTCCTATAGCATACAGATGTATATCTGGGCTGTTCAGATGAGCCACTGCTGTGTGTGATGTTTTTCTGATGTGGCAGGAAACTCTACCTGTAGGTGGAAATAGGCAGCTAGTAAGAGGGAAAAAAATCTGTTATTTTGTTATTTCAGATCATGTGTATTCAGAGGTTATCAGCTCAGATTTTTGCCATCAGCTCACAGTGGAGTCATGCTTCGGGAACTATACCGAATTATTTTGTTACAATGTGTGAGTGTGTTTGTGTGCAAGCATGCTACTGTGTGAGTGTACTTATGTGTGTACACGTTTTTCATCATCAAACCATGATCCTTCTGAATTTCCTGTGTGTTTTGATTTCCTCTATCAGTTTGAGCCAGTAGCAATGTCCTGTCTGAATGATATCACTATGAATATGAGGTCTACAACTTGCTCACTGGATCTGTTCCCTACATGGTTTCTTAGAGGCTGTGATGTAGGTAGTTGGTCCTAGTATATTTTCTATAATAGACAGTAGCTTAACAAAGGGTGTATTTCCATCCTGCTTCAAATATGTAGTTGTCCATCCTCTTTAGAAGAAGCCAAGCCTGGGCCCATCAGGTCTTCTTATCAAACCTGATAAGTTTTCTTCATTTTTAAGCACACCCAATATTTTTGATAAATGCCAGTCAGGTTGAAGACCATTCCACAGTACTGAGTCTGCCTTCCTTGGAGTATCTAATGATCTACTACAAGCTTCTGTCTCTGGAAAGTGTGTTTTTTTAAATGCTTTTCATACTGTTGACACCTGCTGGGCAGGAGATGTGGGTGTATATGTGGAAGGGTGGGCATGTGAGTGTGTTTCCATTCACCTACCTGAGTAGCTGCAGTTGGTGATTAACTGGAACATGTGAATGATACTGAAAACACACGCAGGTTGGCATTCCCACGCATACCATCATCATCACACTCCAGAACCTGAAGGGAGGGGGGGAGAACAGAGAGTGAAACTTGTGTGTGAAGGAGATGTTTTTGTGTTATTCTATCACATAAAATATGTTTAATTAAAATCATAAAGATAGCTAAAATGGTAAATGAACCTTCCTAAATAAAATGGTACAACTAAAATTTTCCTTTAGGTGAAGATACGGGTTAGGTGTTTGTGGGTGTGTGTATATGTCTGGGAGAGTGTGTTGGTCACATACTCCGTGTTGGACTGTTTTGTATTGTCACAGCTGTAATCCTGACTTCTGAGGTAATGCAAAAATGAGACAAATTGTTAAGATTGACACTGAATGTTAATGAGCAAGAAAGTGTGTGTGTGTGTGTGTGTGTGTGTGTGTGTGTGTGTGTGTGTGTGTGTGCATGTATGTGTCTCACTTTGCTCCTCCTGGCTTTTCTCTGTCACTTTGGCTGGCGTTGTGGTTTCCCTTCTTTGTTCTACATGGAAAAAGGAAGTGTGAGTTATGCTTACCCAGTGCTACATGACACCTGTCACCTGCTCTTCTGGGTCTGGATACATTAGAAGCAGATTAAATTGCTTTTACCACACATAAAAAATGTAGGAAGTAAGTAGTATACAATACAGCTGTAAAGCCAGTAGTGTACAAGAGAGCAGCATATAATATAGTACAGACTAAGACATAAGGCCACCACCAAACACCTTTTGCGAAAACGACCTTATCTGACTGACACCCACACGTACTCTCACTCACCTCCCAGGACGGTAATCCGCACCACTGCATAGCCATTCTGCGGTCCACTGGCGTCTACGCCGCACCGGTATTCGCCAGAGTCCTGAGAGCTGAGGTGCATGACACGAAGGGTGAAGATGTGTGTGCTCCTGTTGTCGAAGAGGCTTAAGCGGCCCTTCCAGGCCAGACGTTTGGCACGGCCACACACACATGCTCCTCGCATGAGGAGCCTGCCACCCAGCAGAGATACTTTTCCTCATAGTCAGCATGGTAATGACAGTCATGGCTCATACTCTCTCCCTCATACCCCATAAGTTCATTGCACTGTGCAGTCGAGCACAGACCTAGCTCAGAACGTATTAATCATACACACACAGACACACACACACACACACACACACACACACACACACACACACACACACACTTATCAATGTCAGTAATTAGTGACAAATCAGTGGATTAACCAGTTACATTTTTATTCAGCAATTTATTAAAATAATTTCAATAGTTTAAGGAAACCTTAATGTTGCTGTCTCTGTCTATCTATTTATCTATCTACAATGTATTTTTTCTGGTGAGAAATAAGGAAAAGGTGTTATTCTTGCTGTATTGTTAATAAAGGCATATTTTCACCCAAAAAGGTAAAGAATTATTAATAAGTGTCCTTTCAGAGTGTAACTTAGAGCGGTGAGGAGGCGGATGAATACACTGAGAAGAGTAAAATTTATTGAGGGCAAATCCATAATCAGAGCCATTAGAACAGTCCAGGGTGAGTGAGCCAATACAAAGAATATGAGAGTTTATCATAAACACAAACACATGGCAACATAAAAGGGAAGAAGTTTAAAAGGAACAACAGGACTTACATACTGAGGTATATGCATAAATAACTAGGACAGGCATACACAACAAAAGCTAGGCATACAAATACAGGTAGCAAGACCACAACAGGGCATTAAACAAACAGAGCATTGGATTCACAATGACCAGCAACAAGACTTAACTAATGCAGGGCTTAAATACATGGTCTAACTAGCATTAAACAAGGCACAGTTGGTATAAATAATGGGTGGGGGAAAATGAAACACATACATAAAACAAAGACATAAGACAGGGAAACCATAGAGACAGGATACTTGGGAGAGCCAATCATGACACAGAGAGGTTAATGCACATAGACATGAAAAACTTACAACCATTCACTACCACTCACTCAAGCATGGTGCACTAAAGCAGTGTCAGCTAAATTCTAAAGTATACAAACATTCATTTGTCATGAAAGTTTGATTACACAGATGTAGCTGTGGAGGTGGTGTCCTTGTTGGATGTGGTGCTGGAGGGCAGCTGGGTGACGCTGACCTGTGGGACATGCATCCCTTCCCTCACCCTCAGTACCTATGTGTGGCGTAAAGACGGTCGTCCATGTGAGCAGAGGCATGGAGACAACCAGCTGGAGCTGCCTCAGGCTGACCCGGCTGACAGCGGCAGCTGCACCTGCTCCATATTAGACCATGAACACCTGTCCTCCTCCTGTCCATCACAGTTGAGTGTGAGTCGATCATTTATTATGATTAAGGGCTTCACAGAGAATATTGGTTGTTCAACCAAGTTTTGTTTGGAACATGTAACCAATATTTTATCTATCAGTACAATTAAATTACATTTTTCTTCTTATTTATTTACTGTCTACAAATGATATATTTTTGTCTGTAGTCTGTAGTATTAATACTTAATGTAGGGTATTGTTTATGTTGTTTATCAAACTCTAGCACTTATTGTTTATAGTTTTTAAAATACTCGAGATACAGATTGGGCATTGACCACTGACATCATGTGTTGAGGGATTGGTTCATTTCTGACTTTTTAGGGAAGCATCAAGGTTTTAAATCTGATTTAGGCAGATAATGGAAGCTAATGAAGGGAGAGCAGCAGTGGAGTCACACGTGTGAACTTCAGAAGATAGAAGTCTGCTGCATTCTGGACAAGCTGTAGAATGCTGCTGCATTCTGGACAAGCTGTAGAATGCTGCTGCATTCTGGACAAGCCGTAGAGGTCTGATGGTACTTAGAGGAAGACCAGCAAGTAGTGAATCGCAGTAGCCTAGCTCTGATGATATCAAGAGATTGCAAAAATAACTGGGCAGGTTCCTGTGACAGAAAAAGCCAAATCCTTCATATGTTACAAAGAAAAAATCTGCAAGATCAGGTCAGATTTGAAACATGAGTTGAGAAGGACAAATGGGTGCCCAAAATTATGCCCAGGCTACGAGCAGCTTCAGATTGTGATACCATGGAATTCACAAAGGAAAATGTGAGGTCATGGTAAAGGTTGGGAGTTGCTGGGATGTACAGAAGCTCGATTTTACTGGGATTGAGCTTGAAGTGGTGGGCTGTTATCCATGACACAATGTCTTTCAAGCATGCTGAGATGCATCCTGAGACCTGCTTGTTGGAGGGTGGGGAAAAAAAGAAATAATTGGGTGTTGTCAGCATAGCAGTGGTAGCAGAAGCCATGAGAAAATATTACATCACCAAGAGAAGAGAAGAGAGGAGAGGGCCTAATACTGCGCCCTGGGGGACGCCAGTGGAGAGTCTGCATGGATTGGATGTGGATCCTCTCCATGTTACCTGATAGGGCCATCCCTCCAGATAGGATTAAAACCATTTCCATGCAGAGCCAGTCACACCAAGCCTGGAGAGATGAGAAAGAAGAATGTTGTGGTTTACTGTGTCAAAGGCTGCCAAAAAAGAGAAATTTGATTTTAAACTACATGTTCAATGGCTTTTGAGAGGAAAGAGAAAAGTGATAACAGTCTGTAATTGGTTATGTTGGAGCCATTGAGTGTGGCCTTCTTGAGGTTTGGTACCACCATGGTGGTTTTTAATGTAGTTGGTCCATGTCCAGAAGATAAGGGGTTATTGATGATGACAAAGATGAAAGGAAACAGCTCTCTTGAGATCTGAACAGAGTGGAAGGAATGTGATCCAGCAAACATGTAGTCGGATTGCTGGAAGGCAGGAAATGAAGAATTTTGTCTGAGGAGAGAGGAGAAAACCTCTCTCCCAGAACTACACATGGTTTAAGGGGAAAACATCAGTAGGACAAATACAGGCATACAACATTCCGTTCCAAATCCATGCTGAAGAGAGCAGAGAATACATGTGCCAGTAATAACCATGGACATAGGTCTCATTCAGTAACTAAATGTTTTGTGTATGTTAATGATAGTTACAATACTAATAGTGTCCTTCTGACTTTCATAAAGACTTTTCTATTAATTACATTTTTTCTTACATTGTGTTTATAAGGTCCTCCAAAGAATGTGTCATTATCCATCGGTCCCTCTGGTGAAATAGTGGAGTGGAGTTCAGTGACTCTGACCTGCAGCAGTGATGCCAACCCGCCTGTGCAGAACTACACCTGGTTTAAGGAAGGTGGAACCTCACCTGTAGGATCTGAACAGAATTACATCACCAACAGCAGTGGCTGCTACTACTGTGTGGCTAAGAATGAACACGGGGTTCTAAAATCAGCTTCAACAGACATCACTTTAAAGGAGAAGACAGGTAATTGGTTTTTGATATAATAATGTTCTATATACAACAGCTATTTCTGAACATACAATCTGTTTGGTTGAAAATAATTCTAGGTATGATATTGTGTCTGATAAGAGAATAGTTTTACCCTTTTTGAAAAAAAAAATGTGTGCACACGTGTGTGTATCTGTATGTGTGTTTGTTAGCAGACCACTCTATGATACTGTATGTGACTGTTGGAGTTGGACTTTGTGGGATTGTTGTTATTGCAGCTGCTCTCTTTTTACTGAAGAGGTAAAATTATGTAAATCGCACACACACACACACACACACACACACACACACACACACACACACACACACACACACACACACACACCACACATCACACAGCCCCCCCATACCCCCATACACACACACACACACACACACACACACACACACACAAACAGACACACAATTTTTAATAAAAAAAATTGTAAACATATTGATGTTTGATTTCTGAAAGCTGGAGACAAAGATGGAACAGAAAAAATGTGTTTTTCAAGTGAGCTTATTTCCTGAACTCAATTTGCAGTACAAGAACCTGCCTCTAAATGGCGGTTTTGGCTATCAGCATGGCCTGTTAATGTTAGCTAACTCTCCTCTCTGCAGAATGTTGACCCTGTTGCTAAGGATGGTACTTATGCAGCTCTTGACCTCACAGCCAGGTTCTCTGATGATGTCTACCACATATTCTTGTATAATTGTAAATAACATGGTAATTTTCACTGATTGTACTATTTACAAGATGATAAACAATTTATCAGATTGCTTTCCCTCTTCATATGTCCTCACAGTGATATTTTCCACTGCATATTACAAACATTAGCTATTGTTCGTTTGTCTGTGGATCATGGAAGTGTATCAGTGGTGGTTAACCTTCAACTTTGCAAAGTTTAAAACGAAGGATTTGTCAGACTTCTGCCACTCAACAGAACACTGCACATTTACAGTTGTAACCAGACTGTGTTTTGTTTGCTCCATTAACGTGTCAATGTGCTTGCTGTTTGTGCATCTATTTAAAGGTGAGGTTGCTGTTTGCTGGAGCAGAAGTGTCTTCCATGCTTTTTCTACCACTGACACTCTATTGCTATTACTATTAATCTAATGATTTAAAACATGCCGGTTATTTTAACATACTCCCCGACAGAATCTTGTTCTGTTTGCTATATGTTCATCTTTTTAAAGGATACGTTGTCACAAAAAAGCTGTTTGTGCAAAATAAGTCTTCTGTCTATTTTCTGCTGTTGATGCTTCATTGATATTACTATTAGTATAATTATTTCATATATTTTGAAATGCTGGTACAGCTTTCAAGTAGTAATAGTTTTCTGAATATGTTTATGTCAGAAGTACTTCAGGAACTGCTCTTGAGAAATGTTTCTGTTCATTGTCCGCAACTGTGAAATTAAACTCCACCCTAACCCACCTTACAGTAAATTATTCTTCAAAACCAAATCATTGTTTGAAATCTTTAATATTTTTCCCTTTGTACAGACCTTTTATTCCAGTCCTCCTGAGAACACATATAGATCCAGCTATCCTGAATAGGAGAAGCCAGCACTGTGTTAAAGAAATATTTAACTGAACTTCTAAAACCAAATTATACTATAAAGAAATACAGTTCTTAAACTGCATAACAATAATATATTTAAAACAGTATCTCTGGCATTCTGCACCAGAACAGTGGCTGTGTAATGGGCTTTTAATGCAAAGGAATATCATTTTATTTGTATAGTAAATTCCACACTCAGAGCTCAATGCATGACAAAGATAAACTGAAAATAAAAGGATATTGAAATAATGGAATGAAACACACACACAAACAAATAAAATGTCATTCAAATTAATTAACATTAAACATAAATTAATGTTTAGATTAAAGGATTGTCTGGATAACAAGATCATTGTGGCTAAGTTGTGAAAGTTCTGGGAAAGCTTGAATCATCTATATAGAAGTGAGAAGAACTGACAAACTAACTGCAACACATTCTTGTGGTGTGTGTGTGTGTGTGTGTGTGTGTGTGTGTGTGTGTGTGTGTGTGTGTGTGTGTGTGTGTGTGTGTGTGTGTGTTTTTCGGCAGTGGAGTTCATGCCAGTTCTCACGTCACTTCCACAACACAGGTTAACACAGGTTTCTCAGCATGGCATTGAGTAAAATGTGTGATTAGTTAGTTGGAACTCTTGTGTGTTCCACTGCTGTTTGACCCTTTGCTACACAGGCATTCAGCAGTTATATCACTGGTCAGTGGCAGTTGTTTCACTGTTGTCCCTGTTCTCTGTAACCTCTTAAAACAAGCTTTGTGTGAAACGTCCAGGAAACTTTTAAAATAACTAAAGAGACTCCCTTTACACACTCCGTAGCTAATAAATAATTTATCACACTGATACCCATTACATTGCAGCACTACTTTTACTCTAATAAAAAAAAAGAAATTAAATAATGAACTACTGAAGAAACTTATCTGAACAGTTATTTGAACACATTTTGGATTTCAGGTTGTTTGTGTGTGTGTGTGTGTGTGTGTGTGTGTGTGTGTGTGTGTGTGTCTGTGTGTCTGTGTGTGTGTGCAGATGTTTAGTTGTGTAGCTGTACATTACTGAATGAAGGCTCTGCAGAGACTGTATGTAGGACTCTTGGGCTTCAAGCTTCAGCTCAAAATTAGGTCAGACCTTTGTACGAGTTACAGACTAGCAAGACAAAAAAAGAGAACATAAACAACATCAATGCGTTCTGTCTCATTTAGAGTGAAGGTTTGGCTTATTGTTTGGCCTCTGAACTGACTGAGAATAAAGAACTGCTGTTTTAATAAAGAACAGTAATAAAGACCTGCTGTATTAGTAAGGTTGAACTCTACTGGAATTAAGCACACATGACTGTGAGATTCACCACTGGATTCCAAGCCCTGCTTCAAGTCTCTTGCTGAGCTTTAGACCCTTTAAAAAGTACTACAGTATAACAATATAAATATTATATATATTTCAGTAGAGATTGTGAACATATCTTTTGGCTGCTACTGGTCTGCTGGTAGCAGTACCAGCATCGGTCTCCTGGTACCGTGAGTGTCCCCCTGTGGTCAGACATACTGAGAAACCTGCTATAGCTTACCAAATTATTATTAGTATTATGATGCTTACTGAACTGTAAAGAATGCAAAGAGTGAAAAATGATATAAACTGACATATTTCTGTGAGAATAATGAGAATTATGCAGAGATGTCACTGTAATCATAATTTAATCTGATGAGAAGTAAGGGCTGCAGATTTACTTGACCAAAGATCTCAGACACAAGAGTGGTGATGGTTGGATTATCAGACCTGTCTTAGAAAACCTATGACTGTCATCTGCTTGGATTCTGTCTGCATGACGTAGTGCCCATGTGTTCACAAAAGAATAGATCACCTCTAACAGTTTGTGGAAAGATGTCTGAATGAGAAGTTCATCGTACTGGCAATTCACCCAATTATTCCCTCATACAGTAATACAGCCCAATATGTATTGATATATTTATTTGATATATATAAATAAAATTGTCATCAAACCTATTTATAAGTTTTTAGAAATATTAAAGTATCACTTGTAAAAATAATTTATATATATATATTTTTTACAATAGGGGCTTACACCTCTTTTTCATTTAGTATTTGTACACGCAGGTCTGAAAAACTTTTGTAACATTGCTTAAAAAAATATTTCTCTGCAGCTGAAATTAAATTACACCGAGCTAAAAAGACTGACATGTGATCATGACTTACTGATCCTTATATTCTGAATTGCTGCTAATTTTCTGATACTTTGTAGATAAGATGGTTTTACTAAACATTAATAACCATTACGATATAATTCCATAGGAACAGTAACAGTAAGGCTATAACTGGGTCATGTGTATACTGTGATTTAAGGTATATATGAGAGAGTAGGGAGCTGAGCTGCAGTGGAGAGTCATAATCAATGAATCAATGTGTCTCTGTGAGATGAGTGCTGATCTCAGGACAGTGGGACCAAGCTCATCCTGTGTTCCTTAAAAAAACATAATCACATAATCTAAAGAACAAAGTGAGATCTGTTCCTGAAAAGTATCTCTGTAGCAGACATGATGTGTGATGTTCATAGAAGATTATAAATCCACCAGTGCTGATCTCTGGGTACATACAGCACCAGCAGAAGAGGTGGAACTGAACTAAGGCCTGTGTACAGGAACATGTGGTAGAACAGCATCACAAAGACATCACTCACATACAGTGAAAGTGTCAGTGATACAGTCACTGACACAGTTCATTATGCCTTTACATAATATTGTGTTTTGCACATTAAATTTGGAGTTTTCAACCTGTGTGGCATGCCCCACTGGAGGGGGGATCAAAACCTGCCATGGGGGGTGTGAGATAATGAGATATTTAGATTAAACTCTCAGTACTCACATTTAATCAACAGTGAAACTGTTCTGCCAGTAAGTTTTAGCAATTCATTATTTTCCTACTAGAGGGTGCAAGGATGTGTTCTTCTAGAGCAGAACGTGTGATTATCATCTCCCTGATAATACTGCCCATCTACATCTTGTTCACATTTGCTCTGAAAAACAGACCCATGAATTGAAGAGCAGGGATAACAGTTAAGATTTTTTTTTTCTTTTGTAAGTAAAATGAAGTCCATTGATTGTATATAATGTGACACACATGAACTATTTCTTTGAGCTTGTCTGGAGTGTTATTCACATTCCCAGTATGGCTCAGTGCATCTTTCTGGAAGTCTGTGGTGGTGCAGTGTCTAATATGATGAACAGAAGGGTGTGGTGGTTCAGTTCAGTCTTCCCAATGTAAACGTTGATCAAAAATCTAATATTAAACTATTTTTTATATATTACATATCTTCCACAGAGGTTGTTCAGAGCTCAGTTATATCTGGGGTTCATTACTGTCTCTGTGGGTTTAATCTTTATCATTGCCTTCTTACTGATGAGATACATATTTTCATATTTTCAAAGATACTTTTTTGGTGAGGTGTCCTTCACAATCCTCCTGGCCTTGGTCTGGCACCGCTTGTAGTAGATGGTCTGCAGGTCAAGAAGTTCCGTGTGAGTGATGCGCTCTGCTGAACGCACTACCCTTTGGAGTGCTTGTCTGTCCTGCTTGGTGCTATTTCCAAACCAGACTGTGATGTTCCCCATGAGGATGCTCTCGATAGTGCAGGTGTAGAAGTTCTGCAGTACCTTGGAGGGCAGTCTGAAGTCTCTTAGGCATCTGAGGTGGTAAAGACGCTGACGAGCCTTCTTTGCCAGGGAGTTGGTATGGCAGGACCAGGACAGGTCCTGCGAGATGTAAACAACAAGGTACCTGAAACTATCTACTCTCTCCACCGTGGTTCCACTGATCCTCACAGGTTGGTAATCTTCACATGCGTGTGTCACGGAAGGCTCCTCCCCCCACGAGTCACACGGTACGGCCCGCCGCGTGCAGGGGGACTCAGGTGTATACTGTTTGTAACCACGCCCCCCGGGATTGCACACACCTGCACAGGGTTTAGTGTTGAATGTCTGTCTATTCAAAACCCTGTCAGTGTGTGCATCCTCGTTGGTCATTGTCGCTACGTGTGTGTTAATTTTGATCTCTGTAGCCGTAACGTTAGTTTGTGTAGTCCCGTGTTAAAGTGTATGTGTTCTTCGTTTAATGTTAAGTGTAGAGTCATGTTTACTGTAAGTATTATGGGCGAGTTCCACCTGTGTCATATGTGTTTAATGTTAATAAACGTCCTGGCCCACGCCCTGTGGCACTCGGGCCAGCTACTTTGTGTATGTGCATGTATGCCACGCAGAGGAGGTTTTTTGGTTTGCACTGTACTTGACGGACAGCACTGGACCAGCTCTTTTTGTCCTTATTTTTCACTTCTCTAGTAACACGTTTATGAGCTTTGGATGTTTCTACGGTTCATGTATGAACTGTCTACAAGATTCCAAGAGCAAGCCTGTCACGTAGTGAATAAACCGGCAAGATTACTGCAAAACTGAGTTGAGTCTGACACGCGTCTCCACCATATGCGTCACAGGCTTCTCTCTACCAGTTCCAAAACTCTCCGCTAATCGGGGTTGGAGTGTAACTTAAATAGGACTAACTCCAAAGCTTTACAACACACACATCAGATCATGCTTAAAAGATTGTAGCAGCTATGATAAATATAATTGGATTTATTGTGTGTACCTCACCGGTAGAGTGTCGTACTCAGCAGAGCTGGAATAAGAATACAAGGCTGTGTACATGTCATCGGGAAGACACAATTTTGAGGGAAGACAGACCATGTTAGTATCAGTACCTTGGACAGCAGCCTCACTCCTGCCCTAAGCTTTTCTGCATCACACACACCATTTACTTACACTGCCATCTAGAGGAAAATATTTGTAATTACAGGTACACTTGATCAGGATCAATAGTCTCTTTCCTCGTTTGTAAGATTCACATGGTTAATCTAAAAGAAACAGATATAAATTATACAGCAAATCATAAAGCATTCTGAAAATTGGTAACAATGCATGAATAGTGTCTTCAACGTAAATTATAATTAATGTAGCTTCTTCACTGGTATATTAGATTGAAGACAAGGTAGAAGTACATCATTTATAAACGAAAGCAAACAATCAGCACTTGCACAGGTGAATTTTTAAAGCAACATAAGGTAGCTCTTAATTTTAATTAAGACAAACGGTATAAATTATATGTGCATGTGTAACAAGTACTGGAAAGAAATGTTTAAGAATGTCAGAATTCTTCTCCTCTGAGGTCACGATCTCCCTGCTTACCGATCTCATATCTTTGTTTTTGTATCTTTTGAGATGTTTCGAGTTTTATACAGACTGTGTTATTGAAGGTTCATGTTCAGTAATGTCCCTGTGGGGTTGCCGTGGGGTGGAGCAGCGCTGAAAATGATTTGGCGAAGTAAAAGCTGAGTTAGTTGTATTCACTCCTTTCTACTGTGTCCGTATGCGTTTCTTTTTTTCGTTTAATTTCAAGTTTATTAGGCGAACCCTTGTGAAGCTCAGTTGGTGACAGCCGTGTTTATTCACTTTCTTTGGGACAAATGAACGAAAGTGTGCGGTTTTTGAGTAGTTTAGCTTATTCGGTATAGTTAGTAACTTGGCTCCAATGGGAATTGAAGCCAATGCTCCATCACATGAGGAAAAGGAAACATCAGATTGTTGGACTCTGTAATGCAATTTGGGTGTCAGATACAGCGAGTGCGACCTCATGCACTCTGCATTATATTTCTGGAAGGCGATAAAAATGCATTTTACTATTCACTAAATTTCTCGTAATAAAAACGTAATCATTCAATTCGAATATGAATGTAGTTTTTGATCTTGTTTATAAATTAGAGTTTGGGAATGTATTAATGTGATTGTCACGGTTGACCGGTCGTCCGCTAGAGAGGACTCACCTACTTTAGATAGGGGCCGTCCTACACCCCCACCTTGTTCCCGATCACCAAAGTTCTAATCAATTACACCTGTGCCTAAGTCTCTGCTATTTAAACCTACATTTCTCTGGAGAATACGCTGAGCATTAATGGACTAAGTCAGACAGGAGCCTCATCCCGTGCATCGCTTCCCCAAAGGCCTCATATTAAGTGTACTTGTTTTTTGTGCATTTTGTGAATGTTCGTTCATCTGATGATGGAGAATAAAGAGCTCTTTAGCTCGATCTTGCCTCCCGCTTCCTCTGTGCCGTCGCTACCGTCACAGAGAGCTTTTCAGTTTTATTTTATTTAAAAGCTTTTCTGATGAGAAGGTATAGCGTCATCCGATGAAAAACGGTATCCAAATATCCAGTTTTTCAGGGACTTGGAAAAGCAAATAATAGTAACGATTCAAACTTCCTGTGACAATATACATCAGCGGTTATGTAGCGTTTGTTAGCGAGTTCTGTTATCAGAGCCGGTCCCGGGCTCCATGCAATACAACATGCTTGTTAGAGGTAACCTGCGTCTCGACTTGGTGGTCAGCCAGAGTAGTCGGCTGCAGTCGAGAGCTGAGCAGACAGCCGACGAACCGTACTTGTACTTGCAGTACCCCACGTCAGCTGGTAGCTTTAGCGTGATTCATTCAAACGTATAACAGGTGTCGGTCTGCGTCGTTTTTCATCATACTCATCTGTCCTAATACGGGATACTGCGCATGTGCACAACGCTATTAATACCCTTGCGATTAGCGGCACGCTGAGTACGTGCCTTTTAACCTTTTTTTTTTTTTTTTTGCCTTACGCTTACCATTGCTTTTTTCTTATAATTAGTGTAGTATTATCATTTGTATTTTGTAACGTGTTGTATTTTAATGTTAATTCTGAGTTCGTCAAGCACATTGTTTAAACAAGTGTTTCTACAAGAAAATATGAAATGCGAATTAAAATACCCAAGTGGTCCATTGTCGTCTCTGCTTTTGTATTATGGCTATTGTATTATGTAACGTTTAATTGTGTTTTTAGTGTTCCGTCAAATATGATCTATAAACCCATCTAAGTGTTATTGTTTTCCTCAGTGTTCAGAAATTGTGCAAGGCGAATCCAAAGCGCCAAAAGTGCTGTCATAGCACGTCTAGCCGACGTCGGCACGATGTGTACGGTTTGCGTCTGGGAAACGTAATACAGAGTTCGTTTGCTAATTGGGAAGACATCTTACCAACGTCGTTTTTGGATCAAGTGACATGTCCAGCCAACCTTATACAAATACTCTTCCCACACTCTGAGCACTGATAGGGCTTCTCTCTGTGCGAATGCGGTGGTGTTGCCGTAGATCATCCTGTCTACTAAAACTCTTTCCACACTTCTTTTCCGACACTTTCTGTGATTGTCCTTGAGGTGTGTTGGTGTGGACAGTAACAGGATGTTTGTGGAGTACTGAAGCGTTATTTAGGTGCCAGATTCTCATATTTAATTTCCCCTGATTTCAGCAGTCTGACATAGTCCTCATGATGGCATCTCCTGATGTGTTGGTGGAGTTAAATTTGAGCTGTTTGGGAACGTGGACACACATACAGCATAAGAAGACTTGCAAATGGATATCATTCATTCCTAGAGAGAAAAAAGGCATTATAAATTCAGTGTGAGATGCAACATAATTATGATAAATAACTATGGGTGGCTGTACATCATGTAAACAGTATTAATACTTAAAGCAAAATAATATCATCATTAACTAATTAAGCAAAATTTGACTTTCAATGCACCTTATCTGGGTGACCCATGAACTACACAACTTTTCTGGGTTAAACACCACAAACTTTCATCTTGCGTGTGTTATTTTAACAAGGAGGAATGTTGACCTAAATCAGGTGTGTCACTGTAGGGCAAACACTGACCTGGTACATTTTAGTTTAAAAACTAAAGTAAGATTAAATATTAATTGAGAGAAATTAAAGAGGTGTTTGAACTTAACCTTGTGCAGAGCACTATTTGAGCTATATGTAGCCAGACATGATGTCGACATCTTTGGCGTACTTGTCTCCGTACCACATCAGGAGATCCTGTCCTGCTTTGATGGGTAGACAGCCAAGGTAGAGAATGCCCCCATGATACTGTAAGGCCAACAAATTCTGCTTTTCATCATTATGAGCAGTTTATATACCTAAAAACAGAAACAGACAGGCACACACGCATACTGAGAGAGAGAGAGAGAGAGAGAGAGAGAGAGAGAGAGAGAAGGATGAATAACTGGCAGTTTTTTAATCAAATAATAGACTATAAAATTCATTATTCATCACATATGGCCAACAACCCATGAGCTGCAGATTCAGTGCTGCATTCTCCACCTCATCCAATTAGAGTGAGTCGCTCTCTTAGCATCTATGTACTTATTACACTGATTGCAAAAACAAAATTAAATTTAAAGGGGCTATATAAGAAATCATACGGTGTTCAATGTGAATACTGTTCTACAAAAGGACTCAACATTTAAAGTAAACTGTAGGTCTGTTGCCCCAGAGAACTGTACTGAAATACAGTTACTAAAATGTGTTTGTAAAAATATAATAGAGCACTTGTGGCACTTGAAGGAAGCTGAGAAACAG
This sequence comes from Electrophorus electricus, assembly GCF_041902795.1. Classification (NCBI taxonomy): domain Eukaryota; kingdom Metazoa; phylum Chordata; class Actinopteri; order Gymnotiformes; family Gymnotidae; genus Electrophorus; species Electrophorus electricus. Next base: position 3,353,470 of record NC_137514.1, on the reverse strand, counting down.
GAGTTTTGTTGACAAATAATATGTATTGTATGGGACCAAAGAACTGAAAACAAACAATAAAAATGCTCATTTTTGTTTCTATAAAATATATTGATATTTTTCAAATGAGCTTCTGAATGACTTGAATGTTCCAACTGGAACAGTTTGACACTTTCTAAACTCTCCCAAGCCAGCAACAGGAATACTGGTCTTCTGAATCTTCAGCCCGGATGGAAGTGTTTGTCTGGTTCGATTTTTGACCCCCACAGAAACAGGGGTATCTGGGATAATGAGAGGGGAATGTAAACCTCACACAGCACTCATCAGTGTCTGGAAGGACAGGAGACAAGAAAGGAAAGAAATTATAACCAGTATGATACTGAATGTGTGTGGCTGGGTGGTGGTAGCTCAATGGTTAATTTAGTTGACTAATAATCAGACGTTTGCCAGTTCAATCTTGTACTGTTGGGCCCCTGAGCAAGACCCTCAGTTGTATTGTCATAATTGTATGTTGTTTTGGATAAAAGCATCAGCTAAATGCTGTAAATGTGTGGGAATGTGAGTGAGTTTCAAGTCAGTTCCATGAGATTTATTTGTCAATACTCTGCACGTTTCCCTTTATCTTTGCTGTCAGTTCGGTGTCATTGGGGTCTAGCGATACAAGTTCACATTTAACCTCCTACTGCACACACGCCCTCTAGCATACTGAAATAAAACACTCAATAGCATCGAATGTACTTAATACAGTCCATGTATCCACATGAAATTTCCTGTAACTAATATAAATACCTGCTTACCGAATTTCAGCAACCTACGTGCAACCGTTCGCCAGAAATCCCACGCTGAGTACGCGGTGTTGTGGGGGGTTTGGTAAATTTCCACAACGGCATTTGTCCTTTTTTAAATGGCCTTTTAAAACATGCTTCCGGTATAAGATCGTTTCAAATTTTGTCTTAGAAAATACAATTAACATCTGCGTGACATGTCTAAACAGCAATGAATCTCTTCTTAAGCAATTCATTAATTATCCCGCTAGAGGGTGATAGAGTGTTTTCTTGAACGGGAATATTTCATTGCCATGGCCCTGACTACGCATGCTGCCCAACTGCACCCTGCTCATATTAAGTCTTAAAACCGGACCAGTCAGATGAAGAGTAGGGATAACGGCAGATTTATTTTAATTTTTTAAGTGAAAAATAATTTGTATTTATTTGCGATTGTCAAGTGTGTTATACTGCTTATCTACCAGTATGGCTCAGTGCTCAGTGTAACTAGACGAACAGAAGGGGGCGCTGATTCCAAAAACTTAAAATCATGCATTACATCTTGAAAACTAAGTTCAGTCTTCACAGTGTAAAATGTTGAAATAAAATCGAATATAAAAAACCATGTAGTGGTCAGAGCTAAGTTATGTGTACAGTTATGTCTGTAGAGGTTAATTCTCTATCATCGCCTTCTTGCTGATGTGGTAAATACATATTTTTAAAGATATTTGTCTTTAGTTTAAAGTAAGTTTTAGCCAGAAAGGGCATGCATACCCTCTCAACGGCGGGATCTTGCAGATAAATGTGTTAACCACATCTAGCTTTTCACTTCTGTGCTGCCTCTGTTCTCATCATTTGATATTTGAACATGGTGATCAGTCTCATTATAGAACAGTAAGACTCTTTCTTTAGTTCAGATATGTTTTAATGCAGCATGAATAGAGATTAACAGAATAGAAATGAACAGAACAGAGATTAAGAGAAGAGAGATTAAAAGAATAGAGATTTACAGGTGATTTCTTAGAATTTGATTATGTCTAATCATGAACTAATTTGGAGTGTCAGTATAAAATTACCATTGACAATTCTGTGTATTCTAGTCTCAGGCATAAACTTCATCTAGGCCCATACAGTGGTGTTCTTTACTTCTCAATGATGAACTGCTGTTTATTTAAACATTTTCATCTTTAAAATGGGATGGTGAAAGTGTGTTTTTTTTTTTTTTGGGTTAAAATACATGACTGTACCTTGTTACTTCATCCTTGTTTTATGTAAAAGTGCACGTAGACCAAGGTCAATTCAGTATTCCAGTGCTATTGTAAGGAAAAATTCCATATTTTCCTTAACTTGTCCTGCTGATCTCACCGTCTGCCTCGCCTGGTCTGGTTGTCCTTCCTCACGGCCCTGGGGCATGTTTCTCAGAATGAGTGACACTGGACGAGTAAAAGCAAATAAATGAATCTGTTAAACCTTTATAGCTGGATTTGGTGTGATCAGAAAATAATAAAGGACAAATAATTTGTCAATGTTACAACAGAATTACAAATAATATTATTCACAGTCTACTATGCATTGTCTACCTTTATTCTACTAGAAAGCAAAAGCTTCCAAACTACTGGTTAATTTCTGATCACTTGGCTTCCTCTGTTCGCACATAAGTATGATGGCTTTAAAATTAGACCAGCTCATGTCACACATGTCAGCAGCTGCCAAACACTTTGCAAAGTCTGTGTATCACTGTGCAACATAATCAGAGTTACAAGATACATTTAATTAGACACAAACATATTTAAGGATGTTTTCTTAAATGTTATTACATTCATATTTTACTCTTGTGTGGCTGAGCAGTAAAAATCTTTAAAGAGGTGATTTGTGCTTTAACCCTTGTGTTGTCTTAAAGGTCAAAAATGACCCAAGACCACATTTAACTGTAGAGAAAACCCCCTTAATGATATTTTTTCAACATGACATTTAAATTTCCATGAAAGCTGTACACCTCCAGGGTACAAAGATTGTCTTAGGGTCATTTTTGATCAGCCAGTTATAAAATAATTTACATTCCACAAAAACAACAAAATCACACACACACACACACACACACACACACACACACACACACACACACACACACACACACACACACACACACACACACACACACACAATGAGAAATTGAAATGATCTACTACTGATAGAACTCTAAAAACTACAACTTTCTTGTGCATGTGCATGTCCCCTCTATGACCCCACAAATCTCTCAAGTTCAAAGACTAAATAAAATCAAATTCAGATGAAATAAACTACATTTCAGACCAAATAAACATTTCTTGAAAGCATTGTGTACTAAAGGGGAATGCAGTGAAAAGCTATAAAAGGTGCAGCAGGTGACAGTAACCCCAGTTCTCTCTTTGCTGAAGACATGAGTGCACGCTTCAGTGCCCAACAGGTCATAGATCTGATTTTTTAAGATGTCCAGGAATAACAAGAGATCAATGATTTAGAAGAGGTATTTGAAGAAGAAGATGGGGAGGAATACAACCCGGAGCACGATGAATCATCTTCAGATGAAGAAGAAATCCCCCAAGCTAACAGAGAGACATTTTTGTTAAAAAATGGCAAAATAACATGGTCCCTGTTACCATATGACATACATGGCAGGGAGGCAACTCAAAAGTCATAAGGATGACCCCAGAGCCCATAAGATACACAGTTGCTCATGGCCATGACATCACTTCAGCATTCCCTGCATGTATATCACACCAGTCATCGAAAAAATCATCCTGGAAATGACAAATTTGGAAGGTTTCTGTATATATGGGGACATCTGGAAAATAATGTATGTTATTGACCTGCGAGCCTACATAGGGCTGCTAATTTTAGCAGGTGGTTTTTAGGTCACGAGGTGAGGTCTCTGGGACGCAGAGAGTAGAAGGGCAATTTTCTGTGCCACAATGCCACTGAAAGTGTTTCACACTTTTTCATGAATACTAGGAGAAAAATGGGAGATTGATATGTTGTAGTTGAATTTCTCACTGTAGGGTGCATAAGAAAATATCACTACGTTGCCAAGAAATGTTGATGACTGTAATTGTTTCCTTTCAATACAATGCATTAAAAACTACTTTCTGCACATTTCCGCTACTTTCTGAAGCTATAGAATTGCCATCTCTTAATAAAATGTTAATGTTTACACCTATGCAGAACCTTAAGCAAAAAGGATGATAATACATCTCTACTTTAGTGTACAAAAAATAATATAACAGGTGTGCTGTAATAAAAATGAAAAATACAATCTTTCTGCAATGTGAAAAGAGAAAACTCAAATATTCATAGACAGACTTGCATGAAGGTTGTTTTTTCAAGCAAAGTAGATTGGGGGTTTAAAACTCAATTCAGCTATTTTATTTTAGGGGTTTAGTAAAGGTGGGTCATTTTTGACCCTTAGGACACGAGGTGTATACATAATATTAAGACAACACGAGGGTTAAAGGAACTGAGGCTGCAGATGTTCTGCTGCTTCTGTGTCTCCTTAGTGGACAGAGACTTGGTAGGGCTAAAAGCCACAGAAGAGTCAAATACACTTTACAGAAGGAGCAGTAAACATTCATTGAGAGCTCAGTGACCCTGGGACTGAACCTTTACTGTTCCTTAATCAACATGTACTTCATTTGACCTTTACTGTTCCTTAAACAAAGTGTACTTAATTTCAGTAGAGCCCTGATAATCCTCACTCAAACTATCATTACCTGCCACCTCTGTACTTTAACAATCCACTTCAGGCAGTTAAAAACATAAACATGTGTTCAACCCAGCAATGCAGTTCAGGGAATCCTTAATTCATGTATGTCTCATATATAAGTGTCCATGTCCAGTGTGAGGCTATTTAATGTGAAAATGTTACTTTCCGATGCAAGAAAAAATGAAATTAACTACCTGGATAGTTTTTTCTAGAGTAACCGTCCCTGTATGTATTTTGTATATTGTCTCTTGGATGTATATCTGCTTGTGGTCTGCTTCTCCAGTGTTGACCATTGCCTGAACTGCTTTCTCTCTGAAATCATCTGTATAGTAATTTTTGCTCTGTACTAGTTTTGACCTTTTGTCTGTTTTCCATTTATGCAGTGGATTTCCCATATTGTCAGTAAACCTATTTTTGTTAAACTCATCTACACACGTCTGATTAGTCATGTTGCCTTAAATTGATCTTTATCCTAGCAATGGTTTCTACACGTGATTTTAAACCACGGTGCTTTATATCTGGCTGTGTGAGTGCATTCTTTTAAAGTAAGACAAATTATCAACCTACTGGTCTACAACTGCTGTTACCTGATACATGTACAGAAGATGTATAGAGAAACAGCTCTAAATCTACTTTTATTCCACTATTCAGTTGTCTGCCACACTGTTCTTATAATGAAAGTCTTCATTTTATGGTTGTGGACATCACCTTATTGAAAAGCAAATATAAATATCTTTATGTGCATTGAAATAATATGAACTGAAAAAAATATTGCCAACTAAAGGCAAATATGAATATTATGTTCTTCTGTAAAAACACAGGCTCCTCTAATGATGTCACTAATAATTAATTTTCTGTCTCTGATCTTTCTGCACATGATTCCAGCACATACAGTTACATCACTGCAACTACACAACTTCATATGTATTATTGAACAAACTCATTTAATCAGTGGTGGTGTAATATACTTTAGCACAAATGTGAACTTTGTTCTGACGAAAAGGCCCCATGTTTCCTGTGCACAGTCACTCATTTCTGCTAACCCCTCCGCCACACTGCTACAAGTCTAACAGAGCTCTTCTCACTTTGTGGTTTAGCACAGAATCAACTCAGTGTTCTGCAGTAGCTGCTGGAGTTAGAGAGGAGAGAAGTGAAGCTGTAAGATAACTCCCACTCTCTTATGGGGCCCAAACTCTGCTAATGACCTCTTTCATACATCATATGTTTCAGAAGCTTTTGTGAGTGATTTGAAAGTGAATTATAACCAGCAGACAACATGTTCCTTAAAGGAATCCATGGAATTTATGAACAGCACTTATGCATAGCCAACATGTCTTTGACTGAAAGAGGAATTCTGCATCATACAGTTAAGATTGTACTATTTAAAGGCACTAATGACTCAGGCAGGGACCAGTTATGTAGATAAACAGTTTAAAACTAATAGAGCAAAGAAAAGTTTGTAATTCTTTCCATAATGTTATTTTCATCTTTCGTTTATTGATTTGGTTTGATCACACACACACGCATACACACACACACATACACACACACACACACACACACACACACACACACACACACACACACACACACAGTGCAGTGATAGTAATCAATGAAAGAAATGTTTTCTTCATGAATGTGCAGCCATGGCAGTTGCTGCACATGAAGATTGAGGCCCTGAAACACAAGAATAACACCCACAGAGTACTGTGTGTGTGTATGCATGTGTGTGTGTTTCTTTGTGCATGCGTGTGTGAGTCTGTGTGTGTTTGTGTGGGTGTATATACATGTTTTTAGGTGTGTGTGTGTGTGGGTGTGTGTGCGCATGCATTTGTTGAAAAAGGAGAGAACAGTGCAGTATAAGAGGAAGAGAATTTAAATACACTAAAAATAACATAATTAAATACACCACAGACAGTTCACAAGTTTATTTTCCTCTGTTCCCACAGTGCTGATGAGACTTGGTACAGTGAGGTAAGAAGAGCTCTTTATTAACAGACATTTGATTGTTAAATTTCCCTGTAGTCTGTGCTTTTAGTACATAGTTAAAGGTCAAGAGAACATTACCACTCTTCATGAACTCTCATTGTAGAGGACTTGGAGTTGGTTTTGTATTTCAGTGGTGTTATGTTTGTGTGGTGTGTTCGTGGTCCTGATGGAGAGAGTGTGTGAGTGAAAGGAATGAAAAAAACAAGCAAAAAATGTGCCAAGACTGTGTGTCAGGGAAGAGTGAATGTGAGAAGAGTGTGTGAGTGAGTGACAGAGAGGAGTGTTAATTAGGACAGTCCAGGAGTTATTATGATAGTCCAATTTCAGGAAACCAGCAGTCTGACCCATCTGTGAATTAGTAATGAAAAATTTACATTAGGAACAAAGATAAAGAAACCAGGAACAAGAAAATAATGTGATGACAAAGAAAGACTTACAAAGGGCTAACAAGAAATTGGTGTGGAACATCACTGCTCCCTCTGTACAGAACACTCAACCAATGATGAACACCCTGCGTTAGCCACAGACTATGCTTTGAAACACCAGCCACTCTTACTCCAGCTACTATATATTTACACACACACACACACACACACACACACACACACACACACACACACACACACACACACACACACACACACACAATTATATATATATATATATAACACACACTGATTTGAATTTGTTCAAATTATGTCTTGCATATGTTTCTATACATGGTCTCTGCCACTTGGTCAGGTCTCTTAATATTTGCTTTCCCTGCAGGAATCTGGTGCTCCTGCTACTCTCAGAGACTCCTTTGTACAGTCTGCATCTTGTGTGGTGTAATGCACCCCTGTTACAATTAACATAATGCTTAGTTCTTGTATTTTTACTACCATGATCAGTGACGCAGTACTGTTCTTCAGTCCTGCCTTTTCCAGACATTGGTAAGATTGTCTTGTCAGCCACTTCTGCTACCTGTCAATGTTAAATTCCATGTAGGGAATCCTGCCATGACACCTCCACTGTTTCCACGGTAACTATGTCCCCCTTCTTACTGGGGCATGCCCTCATCAGCCCATCCTTGGGATCCAGTGTTTGGATGTAGTCATGGATATTTTGTGTCACATCCTGGACAGTGGTGTTGAGCCTTCTGTCTGGTGTACAGTCTTTGGTTGTTAGATCTTGGGTGGTAATGAAGAAGATTTTGGTGAGTGGTTTGGTAGACTATAGAGTTTTCTCTCCCTTCTCTTTCAAGTTCCTTGTCTAGTCAGATTGCCCTGCATTGATATGATCTCTGGTGCTAAGAGTCCTGGGTCAAGGCAACTCCTCCATTACATTGCTGATTTTTTCATGGGAAAAAATCTGCAATACACTGAGTGTGATTTAGCTAATTACGATCAATGTGTTTGCTCACCTTTAAGTTTTGAGATTTAGAATTTATATTATGAATTCAACACACAGTGCTTGTAAGTTCCAACATTATTTTTCAAACCCTTTGTGACCTTTTGAAGAAAGTAGTGAGGCATGAGTGAAAAGTAACAAAATGTACATTTAATGAAGTAACTAACAGACAAAGCAGGAGTTAACTGAAGGGAACATGGAACATAAATCAAAAAGATTTCAAAAGGGCAAAAGGATAAAATATTCCTTGTGGTTTGCTAGATTTTTACTTGGAATAGAGAAGGTCAGTGTGAAACATTGACTGGAGATGCCTGTGGGCTTAAAGAAAGAGAGTGAAACAAGGTGCATATATGTGTGATGATCAGTCAGTGGGTAATTGGAAACGTGGAAGTGACTGAGTGGTCCGATTAGTTGAAGAACAGGTGATTGACAGATTGGAGGTGTCTGATTGGCTGGGTGTCAAAGAGTGGTTATGAGTAGAAGATTGTGTATGTGTGTGTGTGTGTTTGGCTGGGTGACACCATTCTTCATATCTTTTGGGTGGGATGAGAATAGATCTCCTAGAACAGACCTGAACAACAAGCTCTCACTACATACAGTTTGGCCACTTCAGTCTTCTACACTGCTTAGGACATAACAAAACTGTTATTAATACAATATGTATCTGATATATGACTGTGTAAATACATTTGTATGTAATGCTGAGATGAGGTGTTAAAATAGTTGAATTTGGTTTTATTTTGTTAAAGTTGGTAGAATGGTTATGTGTTTTTTACTCTTATCACAATTACTTTCAAATTGTTCATTTATAGTCAGGACAAGGATTCTTCTAAATCCTTTTGTGATTTGATTTAGAGTGAATAACCCTCAAGAAATAAAACTGAATTGAAATGACAACATATATTTACTGCTGTTGCTGCCAAGAGCCAAACCTCCTCAGTAATACAGTTGTGTCATCAGATTAGTCTGACTGATATTTGAAACATTGTAAACAGAAGCAGAAATGTGATGAACTCAGCTGTGTTGTGTGCTCTTGTGTGTCTGTGCAGGTTTATTTAATGATGTCACTCAGAACTCCTCTTCTAACTCTCACTCTCATCACTCTGTTCATGTCTCTGGGTAAGACTGCAGTTTTCATCAAAATTGTATTTTTCTTTGTAAAATTTCCAAAACTGTTGAAACCTGCACAAATTTTAAGACAATTCTCATATCTAGTATAAAGATTTTCTGACACAGTGTTCCCATTTAATCAAGTTAATTTACATTGGTTACCAAAGCCTCCCACATCCCCCACACCACTGCTACAGAGCTTGCTGAGTGCTTTGTGGTTTTTCTCAAGTTTAGGGCTGTCTTAGATTAAAAGCACACTGTGGTAAGATTAAAATTCACAACACCTCTATAACTACAAAATGCAGATATATGTTTGTTTGTTTTTCTCTTTACTCAACCTCATATATTATGTGACTGAGCATTAAGTTGTTCAGCGTCACTAGTGTCCACTTCTCCCAAGCTCCTCCCCCACCCTGCTACAAGCTCTTCTCACTTTGTGGTTTAGATCAGAATCAACTCAGAGTTCTGCAGTAGCTGCTGGAGTTAGAGAGGAGAGAAGTGAAGCTGTAAGATAACTCCCACTCTCTTATGGGGCCCAGACTCCTCTAATGACCTCTTTCATGCATCATATGTTTCAGGGGTTGATGGAACAGAATGGAGTGTGAAGTACAAACAAACTAAAATATGTGCTTTAAAGGGGTCCACAGTGTTTATCAATGGCACTTACACAAAGCCAGCAGAGCTGGAAGTGAAAGAGCAATTTTGGGTCACAGAGGATTTCAATGCAAAGGAGAACAAGCCTGTATATTGCAGACCAACTAATGACTCAGGAGGGGTGCAGTGTTATGTAGATAAACAGCAACACTTCTCCCTCAAACTGATTAATGTAACGAAGGAGGATGAACATGACTATCGCTTCAGAATCATAACAAATGTAGCCAAACAAAAATGGCTGGGAGATCCTGTTAAGATCAGTGTCACAGGTGGGTTAAATCTTTAATTCCCCATTTTCTAACTATGATGCATAGTGTGATTTACCCAGAGAAATTTGAGTCTTGCAGTTCATTAATGCCTATTTTTAACTATGATGCACATTCTCACTTCATGTAAAGGCGTTTGAGTTTAATTAAGCTGATTATTGAGAGTTGTTAAACTGATTAAGGGTTACTCTGATATATTAGTTGTACTATACAATTTGTTTCTCTTATTTTTTAACAAATTCAAGACAGTTTCATGACAGCAGAATAATTTTCTTAATTGTTTGAAGTTTTCTGGATGAATTAAAGGCTGTCTAATGCTGATGGACTTCCATTCGTTTGGTTTGAGGATTATCTCATTGTCTTAGAGCTCCTTGTGAACACTCTTCTTGAAGTAATAGAGAGAGAAGCAGCAGTTCTGACGTGTACAACCACCTGCAGTCTGACTGACAGTCCAACATTCATCTGGTACAAAAATGGACGTCGTTTATTCTCCAATACAAACCCACTCCACCTGCGGCCAGTCAGCAGTGAGGATGCAGGCAGTTATATGTGTGCTGTAAGAGGATATGAACATCTCCCCTCTCCTGCTCAAACTCTCACTGTCAGATGTGAGTTTACAATGTTGGTTTCATTATATGATTATCTGATTATTGCTAAGTTCATTTCATTGCCAATTTCAGTTCATTTCTCAGTTAAAATGTAAAAAATACAATGAGGTAGTAAAGTCTTATTAGAATTATATATATATATATATATATTCTTTACTTTGAGTACATGAGACATTTCATTACTATGAAATGCATTATCCACATGTTGTTATTGTCTGATTTAAGTTGAATACATTAGTAATGGTGGGACAACTATACAACATCTCCCAAATCAGCTCTTAGAACAGTAGAGGATAGAAGTCCATTAATGAACCTGGATATAAACACTACGCAGCTGTAACTCTACATGTCTTTGCACCACTGATTGATGCAGAACATGCCTGTAGTCTCCTTGATCCTCCTTTCAGACAGAAGATGCCATATTCATTTCTTCACATTCTCTCATTTTGTGGGTATTAGATCCTCCAAAGAATGTCTTGGTGTCCATCAGTCCCTCTGGTGAAATAGTGGAGGGTAGTTCAGTGACTCTGACCTGCAGCAGTGATGCCAACCCACCTGTGTAGAACTATAACTGGTTTAAAGAAGGAGGAACCTCACCTGTGGGATCTGGAGAGACTTACAACATCACCATCAGCTCCAATAGCAGCGCCTGGTACTACTGTGTAGCTCAGAATGAACACGGGATGCTGAAATCAGCTTTAATAAATGCCACTTTAAAGGGTGAGACAGACAGACAGTTGTTTCATTTTTCATTCATCAGTTCATTAACGTATTCATTTGCTAATCACATTATGAAAGCCCTATATTGTGTGTAGGAACAATAGTGTGCATATGTCTGTTTATCTCAGCAGGTCACTTCTACATTTTGCCTGTAGCTCTTGGAGTCGGCCTCTGTGGGATTGTATTTCCTCTCTCAATAGTTTTATTTATGAAGAGAGAAAGTTTAAGAAGGTAAAGTGAAAGATGTTAATATAAATTACATGAATAAATGATAACTTTATAGTACCTTATTTCAGTTCCTTTCCAAAAGCACTTTATTAATATGGGAAATCTTGAAAATATGACTAATATCATAAATACAATATGATGAATACTAATGTTTATTCTCTGTTTTCTGTTAGGATGAACACTGACATTTGGGGTTTTTTGAGCTCAGAGGCAAGAGGCAAAAAAGAAATACAGATGAAACTGATTATGGGGTGAGCAATCACAGAAATCCAGATATATTTGTCAATAAGGAGTCTTAAACCTGCTAAACAGTTCATAGAATTCATGTCATGACAAATCAGAGCCTTTAAATGACAGTGTCAGTCTTAGTTCTGTATATTTAGCATTTCTTTATGTCAGAGTAAGAGCTCTATCTGAGATGCAGACTGTCAACAGCAAAATGACATTAGTGGAAAAACTCCAGTGGAACCTTAACCATAAAGCTATTCAGTGTTTATCATTAAACTGCACATCATTAACTATGTGCTTCACAGAACGCCGGCCTCAACCCCCGTCATACCTGTAACACTTCCATATCCAGCTCTCCTGTTTATGAGAATACTACAGTGAGTTCATCATATCAGTTACATCACCGTTATAGAACTCAGTTAGAACTCTAGAATCTTGATAGCACTTTAGAATATTTTTTGAGATGGGATGTGTAAAGCTCTTGTCATTTTTACTGAATACTGGATGAATACTACGATACACAGCTTTCTTACATTACCATAACTATGTAGAATCCACAGGAATAGATTATTAAATTTAGATATGCCAAAACAAGCAGGGTTTTATGTTTTCTTTTCTTTCAATTTGTTAAGCCATATGAAGATGTGTGTGTGTGTGTTTGTGTGTTTTGTTATTCCAAATGTCCTTGTGATCTGATATTCTTTACTGTGTTTCCTTTTATAGGACTTAAGGAAACATCACTAAGAGAATCATCACTGAGAAATTAAATTTCAGCTGTATCCCAATGCAGTCAAAAGAGTGCGAGATATAGAGGGGAAGAGAGATGGATGATCACATGTAGAGTACACAAGTAGAGTTACCTTCAACAGAAAAGCTTTTCAGTGATTATTGCAAATAAATGTTGCAGCCTTTCTTTTTTTTTTTTTTTGTACTGATGGAAAATAAACTTGGTCTTATTCTGAAAATATAAATAATTAATAAATCTAAATCATTTATTATTTGTTAATTAAATTTTTATCTAGTCCATTAATTTTAATCCAGTTAAAATACTTGAATGCAGTTTCCTCAAAAGCATCATAATGTTTATATCTTGTTCAGTACGTGTACTCAGGGATTCTCACTCTAGCAATCTGGACTACAATGAAAATAGAACAAAATAATGTAAGATGAGCTCAAACCCAGATGATGACACCGACAGCCTACTGGGTGAGCAACCACGCCGAGCGTGGGAAAAGGGATAACCAAGGACACCACAGGAAGGATGCCAGCCCCGATGCCCTGGGGAAAATCAAACTAAAACTTCCCAAACAAAACCAGAAAACAGGGAGGAGCTGTAATGGCTAAGGGGAGGCTTAGGAGAGAGACAGATTTGAAGGGGAAAACTGGAGAAGGGAGGAGACATAAAAACATAGACACCCAGAAGTGAGGTGTCACACAAGGGCTCACAGACCTCAATACCCAGAACTTGGCTCAGAACTTTGGCAAAGACCCAGCACTGGGTCACTGGCCTTATATAGACCTAGCCCAGCTTTTGGGTGTTAAGCCTAATTAGTGGTGTGCCTGACTCGAGACCTCCCTCTGGTGGTCGGAGGAGGCCTCGGCCTGGCACCGACCCTTACAAAACAACAAAAACTCCATAATGTAGGGACACCACCAGCACCTATAAGACTGACACAAAAATCAATTACTTTAAACTCTTTATCATGGACTTATTGGCTAATAGCTGTTGTTGAACATCATGGCACTAAAATATATGATGGCTTAATGAAAGACACTCTGACCTGCTAGTTAAATTAAAAACAGGAAGCATTGGAAAAAGAATCTGACTTGCATATTTACCCTTGCAAAAAATCAAACAAGCAAAAAAACAGGGTTCCATTGGCTCAGGTCTTTCAACACTGGGACAAAATATGAGGGTCTCGTCTGGAGCATCCATTAGTTTTGTGGAGTTAATGGGCTGCACATCTCCTTCCCACAAAACCTTCCCTCAGTGTGTTACACGTGTCACTGACTTTGGAATACACTTTCACCATCAATTTGTGATCATTTCCAACTGACAATTTAATCTTCTGGGTTGTGACATAATGTCTAAATTAGACATCACCCATTATAACGGATGTTTTTAATATAATAAATATAATTCCAGACAGACACACACACACACACTCTTCACCATGGTTGATCTTTGCTCTGCCTTCTTTAGCATCTCTGTGCAGAAAGACACAGCCCATTTTTGCTTTTATATTCAGAAATAAACAATTATCCTGCACTAGGTTGGACTCGGACTACGTTGATGGGGCATCCAAACCTGTGGGATTCCTATTGGAAACTTGTGGTACCAGGTCTTCCTGTGTGCTCACACTCTGTGGCTGTTGCTGCTGCTGCTGAGAAAATACCACTCATCAGGTCACCAAGGTGTTAAACACATCATCCACACAACATGACAGCTCAGAGGTGTAGCATCTGTGAAACATTTTGACATGAACTAGTAGTGTGACTGTTAAACACTCTTCTCTGCAGGGCTCTTCAGCCTTCATGCTGCATCAATCTCTGTTTCTCCTGAATTCATCTTGGACACTGGAGGAACACAATGGTTTGCTCTTATTCAAGCATGTAATCTGTTCAAGGATAAGCCTCTCATTATTTATAATCTTATTGGTCATTATTTGTGAACATTACACTTTGCTTCCACACAAAGAGAAAATGAAAATATTTTCACTGTAATTGCTAATCCCCATTTGACAGAGGCAGAACACAGCTCATAACATGCAGACCTCAGATGAATCAGATCAAATGCAGACCTCAGCTGAATCAGATCAAATGCAGACCTCAGTTCAGTCAGCAAATATAATTTGATGTCACTTGCAAGAAAGATGGGTTACATCCATGTGGGTTAAAGAATGTAAAACAGTAAGCAGGTAATTACAAAACCATTTCTCTAGGTGGCAGTGTAAGATAAGCATGGGTAATTTTACTGCATATGTATAAAGTATGAGTACTGGCCAAGGTTCTGAAAATAGCAGCTCTAGGGTACGGGAGCTTATTTGAGTTCAAGAGTTCTGCATCAAATATAACTGGCATCCACTTAATACCACAATGAAAAAATTAAGTGCCCCTGAGCAAGGCACTTAATCCTCAATTGCTTGAATTGTGGTCTGTCACAAATGTAAGATGTGAACCCGAACAGCATACAGGTAGACACTCAGCACCCCCTGCACTTCACAATCCAGTTTTGATGCTTTCAGGAGGTTGTGTGGGAAATTGTGAGGATATGCCTCCTCTTATATCTTAGCTGATGTAATCTGCATTTCTCTGTACAGTTAGAAGGCTCCTCTAATGTAATACTCCCATGTCATGCTTCCCCTATGCTAGCATAGCAATACCCTTGGCAACCTGCCTCATGTCTTTGTTTTGACTTCGAGGTTTAGTTTCTTGTTTCGGTTTTCTCCGCCCCTTATTAGTTTCAGGTGTTTCTTATTATCCTCTTGCTAGCCTGTGTATTTAAGGCCTGTGTTGGCCATGTTTCATTGCTGGTCATTGAGTTCCTCTATGATATCTTGTCTGGTTGTTGTAATCATAATATACAATATTTTGGTCTGCATTCTCTGGTCAGTGTTTCCCACTTATATCTCTGTGCTGTGTTTGTTATTGTATTCCAGATCTGTTCTACTCAGTTGTTCATTTCTGGACTGTAATTCTGATATACATCTCTAACACTCAGTATAAATCTCTATTCAGCATTTGCATCTGCGCTCTATTGCTCTGCTTTAACGTTTCGACTGTAAAGGTGAGCACTCCATCTTAATATTCCTCTTTCTAAAATCAAAGTATAAAGTTTGCTGTGTAGCTGCTTATAACTTTGATTTGGCTTGTTCCAATTCTTATGCATTTGTGATTTGCAGACCACCATATATATATATATATATATATATATATATATATATATATATATATATATATATATACTTAGTTTCTAATAAAGTGATTCTCAATCTGATACTTCATAAACTTGGTTTTCATGAGAATACCCAGCAGTGGTTTCATCCATGTCATCCATTGAAATGATCTGGACTAAAAAACTTTGCCAAATTAACAGTAACTTTAATAGTAACATTAAAGCAATTTATTCAAGAATTCCTAATCAATGGTGATGTAACATACTTCTAGCTCAAACTCGAACTTGTTTCTGATGATCACATACTACATTTTCTGTGTACAGAGTCACTAATTTCTGCTAATTCTGAAGCCCCTACCCCACCCTGCTACAAGGCTTATGGTGCTCCTCCCACTTTGGGGTTTAACTCAGAAGAGAGGAGAGAAGTGAAGCTATAAGATAACCCCCACTCAATTATGTGGCTCAGACTCCTCTAATGACCTCTTTCATGCATCATATGTGTGTTTCAGGAGTTTTTGGAGTAAAATGGAGTGTGAAGTACAACCAAACTGAAATATGTGATTTATAGGGGTCTATAGTGTCTTTGAATGGCACTTATACAAAACACCAAAACACCTTGAAGTGAAAGAGGAATTTGGGATCACAGAGATAGGATAGAAGTGTTGTTTATCTCAGACTGAGTAATGTACCAGAGGAGGATGAATGTAACTACTACTTCTGATTCAGGACAAATGTACCCAAAGAAAAATGGCTGGGAGATCCTGTCAAGGTCACAGGTGGGTTAAATCCATTATTCCCCATTTTCTCACTGTGATGCACGGTGTCATTTTGGCCAGAGGAATTTGAGTGTTGAAGCTCATTTATGACTATGTTGGGCCGTAATATTATACTCAAAGTCACAGGTGAGATGATCATTTTCTAACTGTGATGCACATTTGCACTAAAGGGGTTTGAGGGTAATTAAGCTGATTAATGAGTTGTTAAAGCTAATTTTGGGCTATGCTCATATATTCTTTGTACTACACAATTTGGTTTTAGTAAATGCCAAAACAGTTCCAAATTAAAGTAAACAAATGAAAGGTGACCGCAATATCCTGTTATTTTTTTGCCTGATATCTTCCTCCATGATTTAAAGGATCTTTTTATTGTTCTAGCTCTCCATTAGTATCTCATTGTACAAGAGCTCCATGTGAACACTCCTTCTGAAGTGACAGAGAGACAACATTCATACAACATTCATCTGGTACAAAAATGGACGTCCTTTATTCTCCAATACAAACCCACTCCACCTGCAGCCAGTCAGCAGTGAGGATGCAGGCAGTTATATGTGTGCTGTAAGAGGATATGAACATCTCCCCTCTCCTGCTCAAACTCTCACTGTCAGTTGTGAGTTTACATTGTTTGATTATATACTATAAACTATTACTAAATGAATTTCACAGTTAAAATGTAAAACACACAATGAAACACGAAAGAGTCACTAAATCTTCAACATGTATAGATGTCAGACCCTTGCTGGTACACAGGCAGCCCTTACAGGCCACACACATACATACACACACACACACATATACATATATATATATATATATATATATATATATATTCACATATATAGAATATCTACATTTCTTTTCCTCAGTTTGGACAGAGCACTCTCAACCATTTCACTGCGAGTTATACTGTGTATGACTATGTATGTGACGAATAAACCAAACTTGAACTTGAAACTTGAATACACTATACCTGTAAGGAATGGCTGCACTCCTGGCGTCCCTGTCCTGGCACGGGGTGCAGTGCAAGCAAGTGCAGGCTGGGAGCAGTTTGTTCAGTTTTGTAGCCATGACAAAAAGAAGCTCTGTTCTACGTTGTGTGGGGAAATCTCCTTTGTATGATCTCATTTCACAGAGGACTGCTTTAAAAATCATGCACAGTTTGATGCTGTATGCTACTGTCAGAGTTTCCAGATAGTTAGCTGCATAACATGGGTTGATAGATTACCTTCCTCATTTCTTTGCAGTAGACATTTTCACTTGAGTTGACATTGTGGTGAAAGTGCACTAAATAAAAATTAAAAATGTAAAGTTTAGTCAGTCAGTAGACAGTCAGTTGTGATTGCAGTGAAATGATGGTTGTAACATCACATTTGAAATATAAAAGAGTGCCAAAGTAAAACAAAAACTTACCACTCTGAAACATCCTGCTCCAGGCTAGCTGGCAAAGCTGGATCAAGCCTACCAACTTGTTCTTCCTGATTTTTAGGATTGGGCTCTGGCTCAAACTCATATGGCAGAACCAGCAACATTGGAAAAATACTGGTGTTTACATCTGTGGTGTTTTGAAGCATTGAAGCATGTAAATCTGTTCTAGGAGGCCCAAAAATAAAATTAGGAACACTGAAATATGAGCATGATAGGCGGCCCTTAAAATTAATTTGATGAGGAGAATGAATGTGCTATCACCAGACACCTGGCATTTTACATCGAAGGCAGGAGAATCAACCTGGTCTCAGTTACAAATAAAGGAGAAATAAGTTGTTATACAGATTTATACATGATTCACAAGAGCTTATAGGTTGCATGTATGTTCTTTCATGTGTCTGCAGAACTTTGTCACAGCATTAGCACAGTGTGGAGATAAACTCATGGATCACTACTCTACCAGAAGAGAAAATCATAGGTGGGAAGAACTCCAACACAGCAGTTCAGCTGAAACATTAACATCTTGATGTGAAACCCTTCAATGATTATTGAGGGGAAAAATAATAATCAGTTGCAGATCAATAGCACAGTGATATGTGTGTGCTGTAATAACAGTCAAGCTCTTTCATTCCCTGTCCTCTGGTGAACATGATTCTCAGATTTGGTGTCCTCGTTTCGGATTCTGGGCCTACTGTTTGGGATTGTTTTTGTCATTGCTGTCATTATGTACTTTATGGCTTCCTCCCAAATGCAAGGTCAGTGTCTGAGGTGTATGAGTCCTCTCAGAGACATTTATTTGCCACATAAGGTTTTTACCCCATACTACAATTTCAGTGGGTGAGTGAGCAAAGAGACAAGCGTTGGGTTATTATTAAGTCCGTGGCCAGTCCATTTAATTTAATTTAACCTTAGGATGTTTATCTTATACCTAAAAGGACAGTGGGTTTATGGGTTTCACTGTGAGGGGGAAACCAATTGATACCTTTCCTTCGGGTGGATGGAGACAGGGATATATGACCTCATATAGCATGACTACAGGCTCCAAGTCTCTGACTGCTTCTCCTCTGAGAGGCTGTTTACACACTGCCTTAACATTTGCTTTTGGTGATTGGATTATATCTGGATTTCATTTTGTCACATGAAAAACCAGGTGTAAACACCCCCAGGATGCAGGTTGAAGGGGATTACAATCAGATCACTCAAAACACTCAAAAAAACCCCCACTAAAACAATTTAGAGGTGGTCAGAGACAACGTTTCACCTCATTTAACACTATTGCCAACAGAGTGTATTTTCATTGTCTGCAAACAGTTAAGAGAAACTGAAATGCATCTGCTGGCTTCTCTCTTGTACCCAAAAATACCTCAGGACAGTAGTGGCACAGAACACTGGAGAAATTTAAAGCAATTTTCTCTTCTTCTGATACAAATTATTCATTGGCTGCTTTAAATACTACTTACAATATTTTGATAGCATATAAATACATTAGTGGTAGAAGGTGATAAACTATGGTTACAGTAGGAAGTATGTTTGTTTAAGGGTCCAGCCTGCACGTCTGCCTACCAGCAGGGGACCTAGGCTGTGTGTGCTAGAAGAGCAGGAACTCTTAGCCCTGGGAACTCCACTTCCCAGGATCCTTTTGACTAATCAGTGCTGACTGTGCACACCTGCTAGGCTCTGCATTTAAGCACACATTAGCAGTAGCTGAGCATTACACCTTTGTATAAAGGTGACAGGTACAGTGCATTAAACAGCTGAAAGAAAGGGTTCTGTTGAGGTTCAGCTGAATCTCAACCTCATTGTTTTGAGCCCCTCTTGGGGAAAACTTAGGTTTCACCTAAACACCTTCACTTTTGTTTTAGTTTTGGTTTCACCATTCACTCCAGTTCACTCCAACCCTCCACTCACTGGCTTCCCCCAGCAGACATTCTGCACTTGGGTCCACCCCCCTGCCCGCTTCATGTAGTTGTGCTTTCTATGGGATAGAGTAAAATCCAATCTCATCTGATCACACTAGGGACACATTTTAGTGAAGAGCATAAATGGAATCCAGCCAAAGTATATCCAGATTCAATCTGGACATTAAACACATGGAAGGTATAAACAAGTCCTGAGTGTTTTGGTTTTTAGACACTTTACTACATAGATTATCCAGAATGTCATGCCTGCAAAAGAACATGAAGTGCTCATTGACCATACCACAAATAATCAAAACAATCAGAGATTGTCTTCTAAATAATATATTTCAGTTACCTCACTTTGACTTGAATTTAGCTGCAGAACGTATCATGATTCTTTCATTCTTTTATGATTTGATTCTGGATCTTTGACATTCTATTTTGTCTCCAAATGGGGTGACTGCTACTGATAACCAACTACTACTAGTTTCTTTTTGTCTCTGTCTTTGCCTCTCTCTCTCTCTCTCTTAGAGCTTAAAACATCACATGAGCTCAAGCTCGTCAGGAAACACCATCCTTGGGAGGCAGGTGTTTGAAGACAGTTTCTCCTTTTTACCTGTGACAAAAGACTGCAAGAACCAGAGAGGCATGGTCTCAGGGAGGAAGGTTAAAGTTACAGATACACCAGGGCTTTTGGAACGTATATCCACAAATTGTTACACTGAAGATCATGTATTCCTGCTGGTGGTCAGGTTGAGCAGCATAACAGAGGACGACAGAGACAGTGCAGATATCTAAAACTGTATTATGCATAGTCAGACAAAAGCCATTATATGTTAAAACCGCTTGCCATAACACCCTGAACTTTGAACATTTTGGTGGCTTTGGCAGGTGAAAGTTTAAGACACTGGAATCATCATCATGTACATTGTTGATCATGGTCAAACTTATTGCAATATATGCTGAGTTGTATATGTCTTTGCCCATTAAAGATATCCTCCACAACCTTCCTAATCTTTATTAAATGTGAACACTGCATTCAGTTATGAAAAGAGGATACATTAATGTAATCATGTTGAGACATCGTTGTGCAGTTTCTTTTTAAAAGGTGTGATTGGGTCCAGACGTGATGAACAGAGTGATGAGAGTGAGAAAGGAGGAGTTCAGAGTGACATTAAACAAACCTGCGCAGACACACAACAGCAAATACAGAAAGGTTCATCATATTTCTGCTTCTGTTTAACTAACTGGTAAACATTTTTTCATACTTTAGTCATACTAATCTTGTCAGTCATGGATGAAAAAATAATATTTCATTTGCCTGTTATTTATTTATTTTTTTACCTTGGTGTAATTTTACTTTAACTGCAGATAAATATTTTTTAAGCAATATTACAAATGTTTTTCAGACCTGTGTGTACAAATATTAAAAGAAAAAGAGGTGCAAGGACCTACTGTAACAAATACATAAATTATTTTGAAAAGTTATTATTTAACATTTCTAAAAACTTTGACAATTTTAGTTATATAAATCAAATAAATATATCAATACATATTGGGCTGTATTACCATATGAGGTCTTTCCACACTGTTAGAGCTGATCTTCCTTTTTGTGAACACATGGGCACTACGTCATGCAGACAACACCCAAGCAGATGACAGTCATAGGTTTTCTAAGACAGGTCTGATAATCCAACCATCACCACTCTTGTGTCTGAGATCTTTGGTCAAGTAAAACTGCAGCCCTTACTTCTCATCATATTAAATTATGATTACAGTGACATCTCTGCATAATTCTCATTATTCTCACAGAAATATGTCAGTTTATATGTTTGCACTCTGAGTTCTGTTACGACTCTGTCTAGGTGGTGAGGTTGCAACAGCACTGGAAAAGATTGGTAGCAGGATGGTAGGTGGAATGATTTAACACTGGACTAAACTGGTAGACGAGGTGAAATTTTGTGTATTTAAATGGTGAACAAAGACACTATATATATATATATATATATATATATATATATATATATATATATATATATATATATTAAATAACTTCAGGAGTGGTTATTTGCCAACATAACAAACAAAACCCACACTACCAAAAGAAACACCACAACTAACTACACTTTACAGGACAAAAATAAAATACAATCCTATACTAACTCCCTGACAATAACAGACAATAACCCCAAACCCAAACCAACAGGTACCACTCCCTACAATCAGAAACTATACATAAACATACACAAAAACCTTTCATCTATCACAGGGATCACAATCATAAACAAAACACAGGGAATACTAACATCCAGAGCTACACATACACAAGCTATGTGTATATCAAGACAAGGGAAGCACAGCACAGCAAAGATTTCAAACTCACAATTCATACAGCGAAACACTAATGCAAAAATGAGCTTGGTCAATTCACCATCTTCTTGCAGCAGGGTCCTTAGATAAGCCACAGCAAACCCAGCAATCACTCAATGAGGGGTGGGGTCAGTAATGACGTGCACAGACAGCCCCAAATCCCAAACTGGACCAGGAGCGCACTGCAGCACTCCAGGAGTGTAACGCCCCCCCCTTACGTGTGAGACCTGTGGGGGAAAAAAAAAACAAAAAAACAGCATACCTTAAATTCTCAACAATGTGTCAGCAATCACATTCTCTAAACCTTTTTTTATGAACTATCTTGAGAGGAAATCCCTGTATAATCATTGACCATCGCATGAGTCACTGGTTAGAGTTACACATCTGGTTCAAAAACACCAAAGGATTATGATCAGTATAAACAGTGATTAGATCTGAACTACCATCAAGTTAAACTTCAAAGTGTTGCAGAGCAAAAAGGAGCACGAGGGCTTCATTCTCAGTTGTACTTTAAGCTAACTGATGTTTTTCAAACTTCTTTGAAAAGTAACAAACAGGGTGGTCAATACCAGCTGAGTCCTCCATACCCGCAGCTAGCATATACTTCGAGTTAAAAAAGCTTTGTAAAATCTGGAGCAAGGAGTACAGGTGAACTACACAGAAAACTTTTCACAGAGTCAAAAGCATTTTGGCAATTTGGAGTCCATACAAGAGAAGTGTTTTTGCATAAAAGTGAAGTCAAAGGTAAGACAACATCTGAAAAGTTTTTACAAAAGCAACGGTAGTAGCCAGCCATCCCCAAAAACCGATGTAGGTCCCGTTTTGTCCGAGGAACCGGAAAAGCTTTGATGGCTTGTACCTTAGCATCCAAGGGACGCACCTGTCCATGACCCACCATTTTTCCAAGGTAGCTAACCACGCTTTTCCCAAATTCACACTTTTCCAAATTTAACACTAATGAAGCATCTCGCAACTTAGAGAATACAGTCTCCAGTGTCCTCAAATGCTGTTCCCATGTATCTGAATATACAACAAGGTCATCGAGATAAGCTTCACAACTCAATACACCTTTCAAAATGAAAGGAAGGTAGCAGGGATATTACACAATCCAAAAGGCATAACTGTGTATTGCAGAAAGGTGTCCGGTGTAGCAAAAGCAGAGATCTCTGATGCACGATCAGTAAGAGGGACCAGCCAATGACCTTTAAGTAAATCTAATTTGCTTACAAACATTGGAGAACCTACTCTATCTACACAATCTTCCATTCTGGGGAGAGGGAATGAATCTGGTACCGTAATGGCGTTTACTTTCCTTTAGTCCATGCAAAAATGAAAAGTACCATCAGGCTTTGTTACTAACAGACATGGTGAGCACCAGGAACTACTACTCGGCTTTGCAAGATTATTTGCCAACAAATATTCAGTCTCTTTATCAGAAACAATCGTTAATGAGAGCTCACACGATAGGGATGTACATCAATATCATGCTCTAAAACCGATGCACGGGTAGGTACATCAACAAAAAGAAAAGCGTACCGGTCACTCAATGTGAAAAGATCACACTGAGCCATTAAATATAAATATGATAACTTAGTAGACAATTGTTTCAATGCTTCTGAATTTGGTAATCTGGCAGTAGGAATGCTGTTTCTATCAAAACTAAGACCATCTTGTTCTGGGGTGTAATCTAACATTACAGTGGTTGAATTGGGAGAGGGAGAAGAATGAGCTACAGTAGCAGTGACAGTAACCGTCAACTCAGCATTACGATCAACATATGGCTTTAGCATATTTATGTGGCAAACAGGAGATTTACATCTTCGATCAGGGGTACTCACAGCATAATTTGTGGGTGTTAGTTTCTGTTGAACGACATGGACCAGAAAAACATGTCCGAAGAGTTGAACCAGGCATGGCTACAAGCACTAACACTTTATCACCCATCTCGAATGATCGACTGACTGCAGCACGGTCATATTTACCTTTCATAGATTCTTGAGCCGAGTCTAAATTGTGTCTAGCTTTGATATGGGTGGCATTTAACCATTCACAAGTTGTAGTCACAAACTTATCCACAGATAATGAAGGGCTAGTTGTATCAGGAGTTAACCACTTCTCATATAACAGTTTGAGAGGACCACGGGCTTCACAACCAAAAACTAGGGTATTTCGACTAAACCCCAAAGACTCTTGAACTGTATCACGTATTGCAAACAGCAACAAGGGAACACCTTCGTCCCAGTCTTTACCTACTTCCAAACAATAAGAGTGGAGCATATTCTTGAACGTCTCAAACTAGTCTTTGGAAATGGTCCTACACAATCAATCAAGAGACTCTCGAAATGTTCACCTGTTACTGGAATGGGACACAAGGGAGCAGGAGGTATGGCTTGATTTTCTTTTCTAACAAGCTGACATGTATTACATGATCAAGAGTAACTAATGACAAATGACTTCATAGTAGGCCAAAAGAAATGTTTCAACAAATGCCCATATGTTTATTGGACAACTAGGTGTCC
This sequence comes from Electrophorus electricus, assembly GCF_041902795.1. Taxonomy (NCBI): domain Eukaryota; kingdom Metazoa; phylum Chordata; class Actinopteri; order Gymnotiformes; family Gymnotidae; genus Electrophorus; species Electrophorus electricus. Next base: position 3,328,913 of record NC_137514.1, on the reverse strand, counting down.
TGAAAATGGGTGATCATGAGCCAAAGACAGGACATGTGTTCTATAGGGCTTAGGAACCACAATCTGCTGCAGCTCCTCATATTCACCACTAGCATTTGTAGGATTTTCTCATTGAAACCCCATTTAATATGAAGTAGCATGTTACAGTACCGGAGTTGTCTGTACTGGCCTCAAAACAAGCGACAAGACTAGCATCATCCTTCTGAGCAGCAATCAAAGCAGTCCTATTAATAGGATCTGTCCAATCACATTTATCATCCTGGAGTAAAGGCTGCTCATTCTGATGCTCTGGATGCCGAGACTCTAAACTCAAGACCGACTCATTACCTAAGAATATTTCTGATAAGTTCAGCTCACCGAACTTACGTGCCTGGGCACGAGTCATGACGCATGCAGGGAATACATGCTCTAACGTCTGATCAGAAATTATCACATTTTCCAGTGGTTTATCCATAACCTCAGGAAGTTGAAATAGTGTACCACCAGCAATATCATTACCAAGTATAAATGAAACCCCCTTTACAGGTAACTCAGAACTAACCACAACTTTAATTAAAGCAGATATCTCATTTGTACACAAATATACCTGATGAAGAGGAACTCTACGTACCCCTAGTTTGATTCCTTGTACTAGTACATCACTTCCGCAATATGACGACTCTGAAAACAGTAGTATACTACCCAAAACAAATGATCGAGCTGCCCCAGTATCCCGCAGGATAGTTATGGACTTGCTCTGCTCACCTTCTGTCAACGCAACAGTAGCTGAGAACACAAAAGGTTTAAAGACAGGCTCAACCTCAGAAGTAGGTACTTCACAATTCCCAGGGTCTATAGTTACCTTGCAATATGCATTCACTTTTTTCACAGATGTGCTCTTTCGAGTGTTTTTGCATTTCAAAACAGGACACATGGCAATAAGGTTCCCCTGGTCATGACAATAAAAACACTCACGGGTATCCAAACCAGTGGTCTCATCCAGTGGTGGTGGCTCTGAACCAATAGTGGCTTTTCCAATTGGTTTACTAGTCATTGAACGACCTGCGGTCTCACTACGTGGAGTTGAATAAAACACGGTTTTGTGTGTTAACACAAATTCATCTGCCAATGTGGCTGCAGCAGACAAATTATCTACCTTTCTCTCATTCAAAAAAAACACCATTTTATCTGGAAGACAGTGTTTAAATTCTTCCAACATAATCAGCTCTTTAAGCTGTTCGAAAGTAGTCACTCCACTAGCTGCACACCATTTCTCAAGCAACCCAAACTTCTCTCTGGCAAATTCCACATAGGCTTGGCTGGGCATTTTTTTTTTGAGTTTCTGAACTTCTGGCGATAGGCTTCTGGCACTAATTCATAAGCTTTCAAAATAGTAGACTTTACCAAGTCATAATCTAAACTCTGCTCCACAGTCAAAGAAGAGCATACTTCCTATGCTTTCCCTATAAGTTTACATTGTAAAAGCAAAGACCAAATGCTAGGTGGCCAGATGAGTGTGGTAGGAATGCATTCAAAAATAGGGAAATACGCATCAACTTCATGTTCCCTAAATACTGGCACCAACCCAATATGCCGACTTGCATCAAACACTGCATTTTCTGGAACAGGAATAGCTGGACAAGCCATTGCACTGAAGGAGCGAGGCCTAGCAACTGGAGCTCCGGCACGCATAGCAGAAACTGGTGCTGGTGAGACCTCTTCCTGAGGAAGAGACACAGGCTTTTCCAAGCCCGTACTCATCCTCATTAAGGCAAACTCTTTTTCAGCCTCCACCTGAACCCCCCACACTCAGAGTGGTTCCGTCTCATGCTCCTGTTGTTTGATTTCCAGCTCAAGTTCTTTCAATCTTATTTCCAACATAGGATCCCTCACAGGAGATGGATACCTACCAGAGTCCATGGCCAACAATTTGGTAAGCTATAGCAGCTTTCTCAGTAAGGGGGACACTCATGGCACCAGGAGACCGATGCTGGTACTGGTACCAGCAGACCAGTAGCAGCCAGAAGATGTGTTCACAATCTCTACTGAAAGGTTTCAAGTTTCAAGTTTGGTTTATTTGTCACATACATAGTCATACACAGCATAACTCGCAGTGAAATGGTTGATACTGGTTTTATACTGTAGTACTTTTTAAGGGGTCTAAAGCCCAGCAAGAGGGTTTGGAAGCCATTGGTGAATCTAAGTAATGTGTGCTTAATTCCAGTAGAGTTCCATCTTACTAATACAGCAGGTCTTTATTACTGTTCTTTATTAAAACAGCAGTTCTTTATTCTCAGTCAGTTCAGAGGCCAAACAATAAGCCAAACTTTCATTCTAAATGAGACAGAATGCGCTGATGTTGTTTACGTTCTCTTTTTTTTTTTGTCTTGCCAGTCTGTAACTCGTACAAAGGTCTGACCTAATTTTGAGCTGAAGCTTTAACCACAAGAGTTCTAGATACACTCTCTGCAGAGCATTTGTTCAGAAATGTACTGCTACACTACACATCTACACACCCACACAGAGACACACACACACTAAAGACCTGAAATCCAACACGTGTTCACATAACTGTTCAAATAAACAGTAGACCAAACACCCCAGTTAAGAAAATTTGCTTCCTCAAAGGTGTGCTCCACAGTTCACCAAATTCAACCCACTCCAACTGCAGCCAGTCAGCAATAAGGATGCAGGCAGTTATAGGTGTGCTGTAAGATGATATGAATAAATCCCCTCTCCTGCTCAAACTCTCAGTTTTGTTTTAACTAAAAAACTAAAGTGCACTAGTTTTATTCTAAGTCTAAGATGCAAGAAGTACCTGCTTCTCATTTAAACAAAACTTTGTTATCGTGTCTAGATCCTCCAAAGAATGTGTCAGTGTCCATTAATAACTCTGGTGAAATAGTGGAGGACAGTTCAGTGACACTGACCTGCAGCAGTGATGCCAACCCACCTGTGCAGAACTGTACCTGATTTAAAAGAGGAGGATGCACATTAGTGGCATCTCATGGCCAAAACCTCAAAGTGCTTTGTGTATATGATGGACAAGGAATCCTTTTACATTTTTTATATGGCTGTAAAACTGTTCCAGTGCATTAAAAAAACATGACATTTGTTGTTTCTATTAAAGCAACTGACAAAAAATTTGTAGTACATGTCTTCAAAATATTTTTGCTGAGTTAGATACCTACATCCAGTGTTGGTCCTGGAATAAATAAAAATATTCAGAATACACTCAGAACACATCTTGATGAGGCACACTGGAAAAACTTTACTGTTCTAAATATGATTACATTCAGACTGTTTCTGGTTGGCACTTTTTGTCATTATGTAATGATTCAGGGTTGTTTGGCTTTGGCAAGGGATGTTTCCATGTTTTGTCTTATAATTTCTTAGCATTCAGGAGATGGTGCTGTAGTAAACCCACTGCTGACAGCATACTTGGAATCTCACAGAATATTTTACCAATAACTTTTAAACCATATAATTCATACAGTGATTTTAACTTTTAAAAATGGTGCATGTATGTTTTTCACTAGTTTTATGGCATGCTATTCACACAGAAATATGATTAAATGTCAAAAAACAAGTTTATATAGAACTGATAAAATTCCATCAATCTATAAGTCAATGCCCTTTCATCATTCTTTCATCATAATAGTTTTTGTATAAAATACCTTATTTGATGGCAAAAGTTCAAAGTGCTCCCAAAGTTCACAATTGCCCTTTTTCTTGTTGGATACATTCTACCTGATATTCGTGTGTATGTGTGAGTCCCTTCTCTGGCAATCCTCAAATGACCCTTGAAGCATGCACCATTTTCTGCTTTTGAATTGGTCACTGAAGCGTGTAAGGTGGTTGTGTGCTGAAATGAAGTTTTGGATGTGAGTGGTTTTGGATCAAGCATTTTTGGATACATGCTGAAAGGCTTCATATTCAAGGGTGACATCACTCTGGATTACTCTGGCTCTTCCACCTTGGATAGTCCCTATTTGTATGATTATGGATTTACTCTACTCAGCATTTGCATTCTGCCTTCCTTTGCTCACTGTCATAGTCTGCTAGCATCATGCACTCTTACTCAGTGATGTGTCAGACACACAGACCTCACCACTCTGTGGTTTAAGACACAGTCTAGCTGCAGTACCCAATGAACAGAATACATATTCTGCACAGAGTTAGAAATGAACAAACCACAAGTGAAACGTTCTTTCACTAGCTTGTCGCAATCCGCTAAGACTTTCAATATGCCACCTTTAGCATTTTGCATTGTGCAGATAAAAATGCTTTTTTTTCAGGACTGATTTTAACTGAACAGGCTGACTGAAGGCCAAGTATCAAGACACTACAGAATGCTATTAGTTCACTAAGATGAAAGCCTGTACTTTTTGGTCAGTCGCTTTAGTTTTAGAGTGGTCTGGTCTTGCAGAAAAAAAGAGGAAGAAAAATGTGTTGCATGTCTGCAGTTTCAAACCTCAAAGTTCTTCCATGTGTCTTCACTTGCTGATGAAGAGACCGACAGGTAAGCAGTGCTCTTTTCAATCTTACATTGAATATCCTGCTTTTTCTTTATGTGGAAAATATTCCTCATTAAAATATTAAAAGGGAATTAAACCAGAATTCATAGAGAAGTACTCAAGAATGAAATCAGTTTTGGGTGGCAGTGAAAGTTGTGTGGATATAAGCAACTCTGTGTGTCAGTCAACTGGGTTCATAAATATGATTACATTTATGACATTTAGCAAATGCTCATATCCAGAGTAACTTACCAACAGCCTGATAGCATAACTTTGTGGATGAATGAGGAGAGTTCTAGAGAGAAAACAAGAGGGGGATTGAGGGCAGGCAGGTGGAGCAGTGGTTCAGGAAACTGGAGTGGACTGAACAGCTAAGACTATAGGATTACTGATAAGCATTGAAATGAGAAGATGTCAAGGATATCTGAGAGAAACTAGCAGGTCTATAGAAACTGACTTCATGGCATTGTAATAGTGAACACACTCTGACCCCTTGCCTGATACTGTACAGTGTACTATTACTGTATCACACTCTGACCCCTACCCTTGTCTGATACTGTACAGTCTACTGTGTTTGGTCAGTCCACCTTTTGGTTTTGATTTGCCAACCCAAGATTTTCAGTGGCCCCATCTGGTCCCTGTGAAACATTTCTGGAGGTGTCACTGATTGTCAATGGTCAGGAGAGAGAGAGGAAGGCAGTGTCATGTGTCTCCCCACAAGCTGAATATTAATTTTAACATTTAAATGTCTTTTACTAATTGGCTTTTGGTGTATGTGTTGCTTATTTCAGCATTTTAGATGAGTTTCCCTTATTGTGGCATCTATTTCAGTTAATAACCCTCCTGTATCTATGGTCTTAGTTTCAGTACTGTTCTGATGGTTGCTGTGTATGCACTGTGTAATACATTTCCTTGTTGGGTGGTGTTTGCTTTGTAGTTAAGCATTTATGAATCGGTAGTCAGTAGTGGAGGTCTGTGGCCTTGTGCTCATGAAGACAGAGTGTGTATATTTCATCTCTAGCATCATTTGTCCTGAAAGATGTCTCCATATGTTAGATAATGAAATAATTTGAGTCAATTAGAGTGTATGTGTGTCTTTATTGAAATGTTAATGATTTGTTTTGTTTGTGTGTGTGTGTGTGTGTGTGTGTGTGTGTGTGTGTGTGTGTGTGTGTGTGTGTTTGTGTGTGTGTCCACTTGTAAGTGTCACAGTAAGGCCCCTCCTCCCCCGAACGTATCTGTTTGTCTGTATGACAATGCCCTCCTTGTGTTTCACACCTGCTGCTTAATGTGTTGTGTTAGCGTCTGTGTATATAAGTCTTGTGTTTGAGTCTGTGTGCATAGATGTTTGACCCGTTAACTTGCGTTTTACGCATTGTGTTAATTGTGCCAATAAATGTTTGTTTCTGTTCTACGTGACTCGTCCCCACATCCTGCTTAGCTTCTTCCTGTCACATTAAGATAATGAACTAGAGGGTTAAATTGAGTTCATTTGAGTGTGTGTGCCTCTATTGAACTTTTAATGATTTTTGTACTTTTAAAATACAGCAGATAGGGGAAATACAAAATTTATTATTTCAGTCAGGAATTTATTCTGAATGTATGTTTAATAATCTTGACATCACTGATACTACAGGGATGTCACTCAGAATGGCTCCTCCTCTTTCTCTGATCTTTCTGCTCATGATTCCAGGTGAGTCAGCAGTTCTTACCGTTACATCATCACTATGACTACACAATGGTGATGTTTTCCTCCACAAAACACTGCAATTAGTGGGATATTAATGTATTATTTTATTGAATATTCATTTTTTCATGAACAAATATCCACTATATTTGCTGTGTTGTCACTAATTAACACTTCTCCCCAAGCCCCTCCCCCACCCTGCTACAAGCTCTTCTCAGTTTGTGGTTTAGCTCAGAATCAGTTCAGTGTTCTGCAGTAGCTGCTGGAGTTAAAGAGGAGAGAAGTGAAGCTGTAAGATAACTCCCACTCTCTTATTGGGCCCAAACTCTGCTAATGACCTCTTTCATGCATCATATGTTTCAGGGGTTTTTGGAACAACATAGAGTGTGAAGTACAAACAAACTGAAATATGTGCTTTAAAGGGGTCCACAGTGTTTATCAATGGCACTTACAAATATCCAGCAGGGCTTGATGTGAACGAGGAATTTTGGGTATTTATTTTGTTAAAGTTGGTATAATGGTTATGTGTTTTTTATTCTTATCACAATTGCTTTCAAATTGTCCATTTAAAGTCTGGACAAGTATTCCTCTAAATCCTTTTGTGATTCAATCTAGACTAAGTAGCCCTCAAGAAATAAAACTGAATTGAAATGAGATGACAAGAGCCAAATCTCCTCAGTAATACAATTGTTTGAAACAATGTAAACAGGTGCAGAAATGTGATGAACTCAGCTGTGTTGTGTGCTGTTGTGTGTCTGTGCAGGTTTGTTTAATGATGTCACTCAGAACTCCTCTTCTAACTCTCACTCTCATCACTCTGTTCATGTCTCTGGGTAAGACTGCAGTTTTCATCAAAATTGTATTTTTCTTTGTAAAATTTCCAAAACTGTTGAAACCTGCACAAATTTTAAGACAATTCTCATATCTAGTATAAAGATTTTCTGACACAGTGTTCCCATTTAATCAAGTTAATTTACATTGGTTACCAAAGCCTCCCACATCCCCCACACCACTGCTACAGAGCTTGCTGAGTGCTTTGTGGTTTTTCTCAAGTTTAGGGCTGTCTTAGATTAAAAGCACACTGTGGTAAGATTAAAATTCACAACACCTCTATAACTACAAAATGCAGATATATGTTTGTTTGTTTTTCTCTTTACTCAACCTCATATATTATGTGACTGAGCGTTAAGTTGTTCAGAGTCACTAGTGTACACTTCTCCCAAGCTCCTCCCCCACCCTGCTACAAGCTCTTCTCACTTTGTGGTTTAGCTCAGAATCAGCTCAGAGTTCTGCAGTAGCTGCTGGAGTTAGAGAGGAGAGAAGTGAAGCTGTAAGATAACTCCCACTCTCTTATGGGGCCCAGACTCCTCTAATGACCTCTTTCATGCATCATATGTTTCAGGGGTTGATGGAACAGAATGGAGTGTGAAGTACAAACAAACTAAAATATGTGCTTTAAAGGGGTCCACAGTGTTTATCAATGGCACTTACACAAAGCCAGCAGAGCTGGAAGTGAAAGAGCAATTTTGGGTCACAGAGGATTTCAATGCAAAGGAGAACAAGCCTGTATATTGCAGACCAACTAATGACTCAGGAGGGGTGCAGTGTTATGTAGATAAACAGCAACACTTCTCCCTCAAACTGATTAATGTAACGAAGGAGGATGAACATGACTATTGCTTCAGAATCATAACAAATGTAGCCAAACAAAAATGGCTGGGAGATCCTGTTAAGTGTGATTTACCCAGAGAAATTTGAGTCTTGCAGTTCATTAATGCCTATTTTTAACTATGATGTACATTCTCACTTCATGTAAAGGCGTTTGAGTTTAATTAAGCTGATTATTGAGAGTTGTTAAACTGATTAAGGGTTACTCTGATATATTAGTTGTACTATACAATTTGTTTCTCTTATTTTTTAACAAATTCAAGACAATTTCATGACAGCAGAATAATTTTCTTAATTGTTTGAAGTTTTCTGGATGAATTAAAGGCTGTCTAATTCTGATGGACTTCCATTCGTTTGGTTTGAGGTTTATCTCATTGTCTTAGAGCTCCTTGTGAACACTCTTCTTGAAGTAATAGAGAGAGAAGCAGCAGTTCTGACATGTATAACCACCTGCAGTCTGACTGACAGTCCAACATTCATCTGGTACAAAAATGGACGTTGTTTATCCTCCAATACAAACCCACTCCACCTGCAGCCAGTCAGCAGTGAGGATGCAGGCAGTTATATGTGTGCTGTAAGAGGATATGAACATCTCCCCTCTCCTGCTCAAACTCTCACTGTCAGATGTGAGTTTATATTGCTTTATTTATGTTATAAACTTTGCTTTTCTACATTACTTCAGGAATTTACAGAAAAAAAGAAAACTATGTAAGAAAATTGAATTACTGAATAAAACTCCACTAACAGTTAAATAATTATATTTCCTTCATAATAAAAGAGGAAAATTACATTTAAAGTGATGGTGCCTACTAATAGATCCTCCAAAGAAAGTGTCAGTGTCCATCAGTCCCTCTGGTGAAATAGTGGAGGGCAGTTCAGTGACTCTGACCTGCAGCAGTGATGCCAACCCACCTGTGCAGAGCTACACCTGGTTTAAAGAAGGAGCAACATCACCTGTAGGATCTGAAGAGATCATCAACATCATGGCTGAACACACTGGACTTTACTACTGTGTAGCTCACGATTACACCGATAAAAGGTAGAATTCAGCTACCTTCTAGATTAAATGAAGGCTTAATAATCATACTTATATTGAACTTGTCATTCTTTTCTCATCACTGAAGATGGACTATGGAATACATTAGCATAACTGTAAAGACACTGCAGTAATAATTGCTATATAACCCAGTTACTGTTTGAGTCACTTGTGTGAAAAAAAAAAAAAAAAAAAAACAGTAAAAGAGGAAGATAAGACAGTAAATAATGACATCAATATAATACATCACAGACACATCACCAGTTTAAAACCTCAAAGCTCTTTCTTTTGATTTCGCTTTCCTCTGTGTTCCTACAGTGCAGTTGAGCCTTGGTACAGTGAGGTAAGAAGAGATCTTAACTTACATTTGTTAATGGTCAAAAAACCTTTAACACATTGCCCGTAACCTGGGCAAAACTTTGGACAACCATCTGTCATTCTCAACTCATGTTTCCAATTTAACCCGGTCTTGCAGATTCCTCCTTTTTAACATACAAAGGATTCGACCCTTTCTTTCACAGGAAGTTACCCAGGTGCTCGTGCAGTCTCTTGTGATCTCAAAGCTAGACTACTGCAACTTGCTACTTGCTGGTCTTCCTCTAAGAGCCATCAAACCTCTACAACTTGTCCAGAATGCAGCAGCACGACTGGTCTTCAATCTTCTGAAGTTCACACGTTACTCCACTGCTGCGCTCCCTTTATTGGCTCCCTGTAGCTGCACGCATCAGATTTAAAAGCTTGACGCTTGCCTACAAAGCCAAAAATGGACCAGCCCCTTCATACATGAGGTCAATGGTCAAAGCTCGATCTGTACCTCGAGTACTTTGAACCTCAAGTACGGCTCGGCTTGAAATACCTTGCTTCAGGTCTCATGGACGACAATCATCGAGACTATTTTCTGTCCTGGCTCCAAGATGGTGGAATGAACTCCTACTTGCTGTCCGGACAGCAGAGTCCCTTGCAGTCTTCAAACGCAGACTGAAGACTCATCTATTTGCAGAATATTTAAAGGACAACTGCCACTGCTCCCATATTGACTGACTAATTTAGTACTTATTGTAGGGTACTGTGTATGTTGTTTAACAAACTCTAGCACTTATTGTTTATACCACTTATCATTGTTTAAAATAGACCTTATGTATTTTGCACTTCTAAGTATAAGCATTCATCCGTATGTTCTACAGTATTCTAGTTCATTTGTATGTTTGATTCTAACCTGCTGTACTGTACTAGGATGTATTCTATGAGTAAATGACAAAGCACTTTTGTAAGTCACTTTGGATAAGAGCATCTGCTAAATGCCGTAAATGTAAATGTAAATGTCTTCATGAACTCTCATCCACATGTATTTGTAAAGGGATTGGAGTTGATTTTAGAATTCAGTGGTTTTATGTTTATGGTGTGTGTGAGTGCAAGGAATGATTAAGCAAGTGAAAAGTGTGTGTGAGATGAGTTCTTGCAAGAAAGGTGTGTGAGAGAGAAAAAGAGTGTTTGTTTACTGTCTGGAGAGTTGAGGCAAGTGCCATAGAGAGGAGTCTTAAATTAGGACAGTCCATGAGTTATTACAGTAGTCCAAAGACAGGAAACCTGCATTCAGACTCATATGTGAATTAGTAGTGAAAAATGTTTCATTACCACACTCTTCATGAACTCTCAATCACATGTATTTGTAAAGGACATGGAGTCACTTGGATTTTGATGTTTCTAAGGGAGAGTGTGTGTGAGTAAATGGAATGAGACAGGCAGTGACAAGTGTGTGCGATAAGAGTATGAGAGAGAGAGAGAGATAGAGAGCGAGAGAGAGGGAGAGAGAGTAATGGGCAGGAAGTTGTGGCAAAAGACATTAAATTAGGACAGTCCATAACTTATTATAGGAGTACAAAGTACACTTCATTAGTCATAGACTACACTTTGAAACTGCCCCCCCCCCCCCCCCCCCACACACACGGCAGGTCATACCACGTGACAGTTGGGGGGGGGGTAATCCCGTTTGGTCTGTCTGCCCTTTGGTTTTGATTTGCCACCCCAATATTTTCAGTGGCCCCATCTGGCCCCTTTGAAACATTTCTGGAGGTGTCACTGATTGTCACTGGTCAGGAGACAGAGAGGAAGGCAGTGTCATGTGTCTCCCCACAGTGATTTATAACCAACAGATAACATGTTCCTTAAAGGGATCCACAGTGTTTATAAACAGCACTTACACACAGCCAACACATCTTAGAATGCAGAGGAATTCTGGGTCACATAATTGGGTCACACAGTTAAGATTGTGGATAAGCCTAAATACATGATTGACTCAGGCAGGATCCAGTGTTGTGTAGATAAACAGCAGCACTGCTCTCTCAAACTGAGTAATGTAATGAAGGAGGATGAACATAACTACAGCTTCAGAATCACAACAAATGAAGAAAAAGAAAAATGGCTGTTTTTCTTTTTTTTTTTTTATTACTACCACTGTATTGCTAAGAGTTGGGTGTGTAAAATCCTGTTAAGCTCAAAGTAACAGATGAGATAAATCATTATTATTATTCTCTGTGTGTGAGAGAGACATGATGTGGAATAATGGAATATCACCCACAGAGCATTGTGTGTGTGTGTGTGTGTGTGTGTGTTTCAATATGAGGCAACAATGCAGTAAAAGAGGAAGAGAAATGCTAAGATTAAAAAATAAATAAATAAATATATATCACTAAAATGCATGACACACTTCACAAGTTTAAACCTTCATACCTGTTCTTTCAAGTTTCCAGTGTTCTCATGGTGCTAAATGAGAACTTTGAACAGTGAGGTAAAAATAGTTCTTTATTAAATTACATTTATTTGTTAAATATTTGCTTTTAGTGCACAGTTCATTAACACACTCTTAATGAACTCTCATGTAAAGGACTTGGAGTCGGTTTTAGATTTCAGTGGTGTTATGTTTAAGGTGTGTGTGTATTCCTAAGGGAGAATGTGTGCCAGTGAAAGGAATGAGAAAGCTAGCGTGTGTGAGAATAGTGTGTGAGAGAGTGGTGAGAAAGAGAGAGAGAGAAAGAGAGAGAGAGAGTATGCATACTGTATAGGACGCTCAGGCAAGTTCTGTAAAGAGGAGTCTTAAATTAGGACAGTCCATGAGTTATAATGGTAGTACAATGTCAAGAAACTGGCACTCAGACACATATGTGAATTTACATGAACAGCGATGACAAAGAAACCAGAAACAAGAAAACAGTGTGATGACAATGTAAAGACCAAAAGAAACAGGGCTATAAATTCACTAATAAGGGAATAACAAGAAATCAAAATTTATTTATATACCACTTTTTACACCAGGTGTTTTTTTTCACAAAGCAGCTTTACAAATGTCCAAGTTCAGGCCCCCAGTGGGCAACCCAAGGGTGGCAGTGACAACTCCCTAGAGCACGAGGAAGACACGTTGACAGGAACCAAGACTCAAACGGGGGGCCCATCCTCCTCTGGCCAACAATGGTGACCACAATAATAACAATTTAAAGAGAAAAATAAATTTAAAAAATGAAAAAAATAAAATTAATGTCTAGTCCAACTTTCTAGAAGTCCTAGTCTTGTCTCAAGGTGTAAATGTTTCCGAGAGAACGTCCATTAGATTAGTTTATATAATATATTTGACAGAATTAACACTAAAAACACAATTAAAAGTTACATAATACACTAGCCTACTAATAGTGAGAAATAGAGAGACGACAATGGACCACTTTTGGAGATTTTAATTCGCATTGCACATTTTCTGAACACTTGTTTACACAATGTACTTGACGAAGTCGGAATTAACATTAAAATACAACGTTACAAGATACAAATCATAATATTACACTAATTATAAGAAGCAAGCAATAGTAAGCATGAGGCAAAAACAATCTAAGGTTAAATGGCACGTACTCGGCGTGCTGCTAATCACAAGGGTATTATTAATAGCGTTGTGCACATGAGCAGTAACCCCGATTAGGACAGTAGGATGGGCAGACCGACATCTCTTATACATTTGAATGAATACCGCTAAAGCTACCAGTTGACGTGGGCTACTGCAGGTACAACTATGGTTCGGCGGCTCTCTACTCAGCTCTCGACTGCATAGTCATACACAGTATAACTCGCAGTGAAATGGTGGAGAATGCTCTGTCCAAACTGAGGAAAAGAAACAGGGGTGCATAGAGAAAAAAATATATGCAAGATACATATATATATTCTATGTATGTACAAAATATATTAACAATGTATGTACAATATATGTATATTATGATTATATACACAATGTACAATGTATATGGTTGGGTATATATGTACACAATCTACAGAATGTACAGATCCATTTTGTATAATAACATATCTACAGTTGTTGCGTAACAAGGTAATTGAGTATAAATCTATATATACAGATGTACAGATATACAGTTATGTTACATGGTGGTGGTGGACCCACAGTTTATCAGTTTCCCTGATTCAGGGCCCGAATGGCCTGTGGGAAGAAGCTCCTCTTCAGCCTCTCTGTCTTGGTCTTCAGGGAGCGGAAGCGCTTCCCTGACCTCAACAGAGAGAAGAGTCTATTGTTGGGATGGGTGGGGTCCTTCACAATTTTCCTGGCCTTGGTCTGGCACCGCTTGTAGTAGATGGTCTGCAGGTCAGGAAGTTCCGTGTGAGTGATGCGCTCTGCTGAACGCATTACCCTTTGGAGTGCTTGTCTGTCCTGCTTGGTGCTATTCCCAAACCAGACTGTGATGTTCCCCGTGAGGATGCTCTCGATAGTGCAGGTGTAGAAGTTCCGCAGTACTTTGGAGGGCAGTCTGAAGTCTCTTAGGCGTCTGAGGTGGTAAAGATGCTGACGAGCCTTCTTTGCCAGGGAGTTGGTATGGCGGGATCAGGACAGGTCCTGCGAGATGTGAACTCCAAGGTATCTGAAACTATCTACTCTCTCCACCGTGGTTCCACTGATCCTCACAGGTTGGTAGTGCCGCTCCTGCTTCTTGCTGCAATCCACGATCAGCTCCTTTGTCTTACTGACGTTTAGGAGGAGATTATTTTCCTGGCACCAGTTTTCCAGGTGTTTAATCTCCTCCAGGTAGGCCCTCTCGTCGTTGTCCGAGATCAGACCCATGAAAACAGTGTCGTCAGCAAACTTGACAATGATGTTAGAGCTGGAAGTGGCTGTGCAGTCGTAGGTGTACAGTGATTAGAGCAGGGGGCTTAGGACACAACCCTGAGGAGCTCCAGTGCTGAGGGTGAGGGTGGATGAGGCGCAGTTGCCCACCCGTACTGATTGTGGTCTGTCTGTTAGGAAGTTGGAGATCCAGTCGCACAGGGATGTATGCAGTCCTAAATCCCCCAACTTAGTAGTGAGTAGGGAGGGGATGATAGTGTTAAATGCTGATCTGTAGTCGACAAATAGAATTTTAACATAATTTCCCTTCCCTTCGTCCAAATATATATTCATAAATATATATTCATATTTGTCTACAATGGGCAATACATAAACATTGACTCCATAGACTGTATATACAGTCTGTGGTGGACTCACATTGTGAATATTTGAAGCCACCAAGATGGAAGACATTAGATATGCAATCTAAAAAGAAAGTTTGTTGTCTGAGCCATTCACTTACATGGGAATAGGTGTGGGTAAAAGTTGTATCCAGCCACTAGATGACATCAGACACAAAGTGGCTTAACCTTTCACCTACTGTCCTCTAGTCCACTTGTATATACTGTCTGTTTGGTTACTTTCATTCAGGTCTGTTTATATAAGTGAATGAGTGAATATTAGTGAATAAGTTTTTGGAATTGGATCTCTGTGTGGAACTGTTCAGTGTAACTTTGAACATGACAATGTGTTCCTTGGCAAAGTATTGTCATAGCTATATAGCCTAACAGCTGATATTCATTATACATTAATCATTATGTATTATTATTGGTATTTTCTGTGTGTATGTGTGGTCTTGAAATTAAACAACGTTTACTTAAAACATCCCACGTATGAAAGAACAAGAGAACCTGTCCTGTGGAAGTTAATCTAAAATGGTACATCTCAAAATATTCAGAATGTGCCATGATGTTCATAAAATGTCACTTAAAAATACAAATAAAACTATTAATTACATATTGGTAGAAGCATTAAATTATCATCAATGAAATCCCTTTAAACTAACTTGAGATGATGTAATAAGGAAGCATTGTCACGGGACACCCCCCCCCACCCCAAGTTACGTGGTACGGCCACTCCTGTTTGTAGCCACAACACATCATGGCACGCACCTGTACGAGGTTAATTGTTAGTTTTTGTCAGTCTATTTAACCCCCGTCAGTGCGTGACTCACTGTTGGCGTCTGCGTATAATGTTAATGTCCAAGTGTGTGTAGTGGTTTTTTTTGTTTGTTTGTTTGTTTTTATTTTTTTTTTTTATTATACTGTTGTGCCTGTGTATATTGTCTTCAGTTATGAGTGAGTAGTCCATGTTAATTGTAGAAGTTATGTTATCCATTATTGTTATATGTGAGTGCCACAGTTACTGTCTACATTGCCTGTTAAATGTACTTCACAGTCACGGGAGTCTGTGCGCCCTGCTCCACGTCCTTCAGCACTCGGGGATTTATTACAACCCTCATTTAAACATGTAAATAAATTGATTAAATATATTTAATTCATTTGATTAATTGATTTAATTTAATAAATTACTTGATTTCAACAAGAAACAACTTGTTTAAAAAAAATGTAAATGTATTGCACATGTGGAAAAAATTGGGTTAGAATCACTAATGCATATTTAAATGTACAATGGTTAAATTCAATATAATTTCTTAAAGCAATTTTTTATTTTTTTATTTTTTTTTACATATGATGCACAAATGCCCAGAATTCAAGTTTAATGACACCCACGAAGCTATCCAACTTATGAAAATAATCTTGAATACTCAATTTGATGCAAGTTTTCACATCAAAACTCTGTACTGCTGATAGGTGTTGTGATCTCATCTCATGGCAGTTTGCTCTTATAACTCTACCCCATGGTAGAGACCCATTAATGAGGGTTTACTGTGCCATAGATCACTGAGGCCTTCTCCATTTTCCAAGTTGGTGACCTAAAGAACAAATATACATGATCACAGTCACATATGTAATGGATTGCAAGAAACTACAGGGTCCACAAAAACAGTTTTTGTCCAGCAGATGGAGCTACAACACTGTTCCTATAACCCATTTCTGCCCACAATTGCATTTACTGCTGACAGCATTTTCATCTCCATGCACAAATTTGAGGATCTTTGTCTCTTCAGGTGAAGGAAAGCTTCTTTAATCAACTTTACACTACATGGGTCATACTTATAGAACTCACCCAGTGGCAGAAGTATGATGGTGGAATATAACACTGGCATACTGGGGCTCCTCCAGCTGGTCAGTGCTGATCACACCGTCACACTGAACCCTAACTGTAGCATACTGGACATCATCCTGTACAGGTCTGCATCTGCTGGGTGTAACAGTGGAATACTGCACATCATCCTGGGTGAGATACATTGGTGGAGAAGGCAAATAACTGGAGGAGTGAGAAAATCAATACTTAATGCATTGTACACTATTTTATGTAAATTGTACATGTTTTAAAGATATTTCCCATTTTTGAGGTGATGTGGTGGGTGTGGGGTTCAATTACAATAAAGGGAACAATTCCAAAAGAGATTACTGCTACTAGTTGTCATCTTACCTGTGTGGTTCCATCTTTATCGTTTTCACTGGGATTTCTCTGTTTCCTTTGGTTAATGGAAAGGAGATCATTATTTTTTTCATTATTGTAGAAATACCTTCTAAGTTACTTATTGTATATATTGATTTATAATTATAACTGCCTGTATATGCAGATGAAAACAGTGAGAAGTAGAAAGGCTCCTCCTCCTACTGCAGACCAAACTGCAGACAAACTCTGACCTCCTGAAGGAACAGGATCATCACCATCACTTAATCTGTCATCAGTTTATGGACACTGTTATGTTCTCTAATTATTTACCACCTACTCTTAGAACTGATGGTCACAGTTCCATTGAGAGCTCCATGTTCATTCTGAGCTACACAGTAGTACAGTCCAGTGTGTTCAGCCATGATGCTGATGATGCTGTAAGTCTGTCCAGATCCCACAGGTGAGGTTCCTCCTTCTTTAAACCAGGTGTAGTTCTGCACAGGTGGGTTGGCATCACTGCTGCAGGTCAGAGTCACTGAACTGCCCTCCACTATTTCACCAGAGGGACTGATGGACACTGATACATTCTTTGGAGAATCTATTAGTAGACACCATCACTTTAAATGTAATTTTCCTCTTTTATTATGAAGGAAATTATAATTATTTAACAGTTAGTGGAGTTGTATTCAGTAATTCAATTTTCTTACATATTTTTCTTTTTTTCGGTAAATTCCTGAAGTAATGTAGAAAAGCAAAGTTTATAACAAATAAATAAAGCAATATAAACTCACATCTGACACAGAGATGTTGAGCAGGAGAGGGGAGATGTTCATATCCTCTTACAGCACACATATAACTGCCTGCATCCTCACTGCTTACTGGCTGCAGGTGGAGTGGGTTTGCATTGGAGGATAAAAGACGTCCATTTTTGTACCAGATGAATGTTGGACTGTCAGTCAGAGCGCATTTGGTTGTACACATCAGAACTGCTGCTTCTCTTTCTATTACTTCAAGAAGAGTGTTCACAAGGAGCTCTAAGACAATGAGAGAATCATCAAACCAAACAAATCGAAGTCCATCACAATTAGATTGCCTTTAAATCATCCAGAAAAACTTCAAGCAATTAATACAATTCTGCTGTCATGAAACTGTCTTGAGTTTGTTAAAAAACTAATTGTGTAGTACAACTAATATATCAGAGTAACCCTTAGTTTAGCATCTCTCAATAATCAGCTAAATTAAACTCATATTCCTTTATATGAAGTGAGAATGTGCATCAAAGTTAAAAATAGGCATTAATGAACTGCAAGACTCAAATTTCTCTGGGTAAAGGGACACTATGCATCACAGTTAGAAAATGGGGAATTAGAGATTTAACCCACCTGTGACAGTGATCTTGACAGGATCTCCCAGCCATTTTTCTTTGGCTACATTTGTTTTGATTCTGAAGCGATAGACATGTTCATCCTCCTTCATTACATTAATCAGTTTGAGGGAGAAGTGTTGCTGTTTATCTACATAACACTGGACTCTGCCTGAGTCCTTAGTGGGTTTGCAATATACAGGTGTGTCCTGTTCTCTATCGAATGGCTCTTTAACCCAAAATTCCTCTTTGACTTCCAGCCCTGCTGGGTATGTGTAACTGCCATTGATAAACACTGTGGACCCCTTTAAAGCACATATTTTAGTTTGTTTGTACTTCACACTCCATTCTGTTCCATCAACCCCTGAAACATATGATGCATGAAAGAGGTCATTAGAGGAGTCTGGGCCCCATAAGAGAGTGGGAGTTATCTTACAGTTTCACTTCTCTCCTCTCTAACTCCAGCAGATACTGCAGAACTCTGAGCGGATTCTGAGCAAAACCACAAAGTGAGAAGAGCTTGTAGCAGGGTGGGGGGGGAGCTTGGGACAAGTGGACACTAGTGACTCTGAACAACTTAATGCTCAGTCACATAATATATGAGGTTGAATAAAGAACAAACAAAAATATATCTGCACTTTGTAGTTATAGTGGGGTTATGAATTTTAATTTTACCACAGTGTGCTTTTAATCTAAGACTGCCCTGAAATTGAGAAAAAACACAAAGCCCTCAGCAAGCTCTGTAGCAGTGGTGTGGGGAATGTGGGAGGCTTTGGTAACCAATGTAAATTAACTTCATTAAATGGGAACACTGTGTAAGAAAGTCTTTATACTAGATATGAGAATTGTTCTAATATTTGTGCAGGTTTCAACAGTTTTGGAAATTTTACAAAGAAAAATACAATTTTGATGAAGACTGCAGTCTTACCCAGAGACATGAACAGAGTGATGAGAGTGAGAGTTAGAAGAGGAGTTCTGAGTGACATCATTAAACAAACCTGCACAGATGAACAACAGCACACAACACAGCTGAGTGCATCACATTTCTGCTTCTGTTTACACTGTTTCAAATATCAGTCACACTGATCTGATGACACAACTGTATTATTGTGGACGTTTGGCTCTTGTCATCTCAATTCAATTTAGTTTTATTCCTTGAGGGCTATTTACTCTGGATTGAATTACAAAAGGATTTATAGGAATCCTTTTCCAGACTGTAAATGAAAAAGGTGAAAGCAATTGTGATAAAAGTAAAAACACAAAACCATTCTACCAACTTTAACAAAATAAAAAACAACTTCAACTATTTTAACACCTTATCTCAGCATTACATTCAAATGTATTTACACAGTCATAAATCAGATACATATTGTATTAATAATAAGTTTTGTTATGTCCTAAGCAGTGTAGAAGACTGAAGTGGCCAAACTGTATGTAGTGAGAGCTTATTGTTCAGGTCTGTTCTAGGAGCTCGATTCTCGTATGGTGTCATGTTGGAGAGGAGACCTGCATCAGAAGAGCAGAGTGTACGGGTGGGGCAGTATGAGTGTAGGAGTTCAGCTAGGTAGGGAGGTGCAAGACTGTGTAGAGCTCTGAGTGTGTGGCGTGGGTGGTGTGATTGACAGCTGTCAATCAATCAAAAACAAGCTATAAATCATTTTGATGGACGGTGTATACAATACCCCCTCCCCCCCCCCCCCCCCGCCCCTACTATGTACTTTCATTGCATCAGAATGATAAATTACTTTATTAGCAAAGTAGGACTGGACACTAGAATTTATTTTGGTCTCAATTAATATTTTCACAACACAAATCAAGTAACAAGATCATGTGTTGTAACCACAAACTACTGATAATGCCTGACATTAGAATAACAGAATTGTCAATGGTAATTTTCTACTGGTACTGCAAATTAGTTCAAAATTAGACAATAATTTTCTAGGAAATTAAACCATAATCTATATTCTGTTAATCTACATTCTGTTAATATTTATTGATGTTGCATTAATACTGCTGTGACCTAAAGAAAGAGTCTTACCGTTATGTGACAAGACTGATCACCAGTGTTCAAATATCAAATGATGAGAACAGAGGCAGCACAAAACTAAAAAGCTAGATGTGGTTAATACATTTATTTCCTTCCTCTTTTACGGAATGCTTGACCTTCCTGGCTAAAGCAGCTTTGTTGCATGCTCATGTGGTTTTTAAACAGGTGTTGAGAAAGAAGGCCATCGCAAAGAGGCAGCAAAATATGTTCCACTGAGTTTATAGCTTGTGATAATGCAAAATAAGAAATATGCATATCTGTGAAAAGTGAATTTCAAAAATACTAAATGTAGACACCTGCTGCCATCCTCCGTCAGCCTTGGGCTGTCATCAAAGTACAAATAAAGATAAAGACAACCTCAGTCTATGACACTGCACCACCCCAG
The DNA here is from genome assembly GCF_041902795.1 of Electrophorus electricus. Lineage (NCBI taxonomy): Eukaryota > Metazoa > Chordata > Actinopteri > Gymnotiformes > Gymnotidae > Electrophorus > Electrophorus electricus. The sequence goes on along the minus strand of NC_137514.1, from coordinate 3,308,550 downwards.
ACCTCCAGAAAGAAGCACTGAGCCAAAGTGGGAATGTGACTAACACTCCAGACAAGCTCAAAGAAATAGCTCATGTGTGTCACATTATATACAAGCAAAGGACTAAATTTTACTTACAAAAAAACAAAAAAAAAACAAAACTTCACTGTTATCCCTATTCTTCAATTCATGGGTCTGTTTTTTAGACCAAATGAGAACAGGATGCAAATGGGCAGCCTGCATTATGAGGGAGATGATAATCAAACATTCTGCTCTAGAAGAACGCATCCTTGCACCCTCTGGTGGGAAATTATTAATTATTAATTAATTGCTTAAACTTACTGGCAGAACAGTTTCACTGCTGATTAAATGTGAGTACTGACAGTTTAATTGAAATATCTCATTATCTAACCCCCCGCCCCATCAATTTTCAAAAAATTAGGAGCAATTCAGAATATAACGATCAGTAAGTCATGATCAGTCATGTCAGTTCCATTACTGTAATAAAATCAAATCAAATCACACAACTGAAGCTGGCTGACACAATATGTTTCAAAATAATTTTGAGCAGGCTGTCATTACAAGTGTCTCTAACAGTTGGATGGTTCTAATGGATGCATCCCAATTGCATACTTAGAACCAGTCATTTTTGTGTATGGTTTGGATGGACACTATTGCCCCATAATGCAATGCAAAATGGAAAGAGAGGAGCTATTCTAATAAATCTACTCACATCATTTGAAAACAAATGGTAGACAATGACAAGTTTAGTAGTGATGGTGGCTGATGAATGTTTAAATGTGACTTAGATTACTTTTACTTTACTAAAATTATGAATATATATAATAAATCCAATTACCTTTACAAACAAAGCAAAGAACTTGATATTTATTGAAAATATATATTCGACATAACTAAATAGTCTCTGTTTCACCCTCTGTTTCATTAATTCATTCTTCACTTAATCATTAAATCACTAAAAGCATGTTAAGCTGTGCTCTTCATGTTCGCTGGCTAAAACTGTGTCATCTTCTTAATTTCATCTTCTTATTTCATTAACATAGCTGCATATAACGACCTAGATTTGCTTGACGCTGCTGTCGTCGTTGAGGGGCGGGACTGGGAGTAGGTCTGGGAGCGGCTCACGCTTCGGTAGCACTCGATGCTTTTAGGCTTCGGTAGCGTTAGATACTTTCAGGCTTCTTGGCTGTTGTCCCCGCAGGCCGACGTGCACCTGTGCTGTGATGTCAAGTGACATCTTTTGCCCTTTTCTAAGCTCATTAACCCGTGTTGTTCCAGCTCCCTCCTCCTCTGCTCCGGAGGTCCTTGCCCCACCCCAGCGCTCCCTGCCGATGGCTGAACCAGAAAAGCAGCCTTCGCAAACGCAGCCAGTGCCCACTGCTGAGGTGAGCGGCACCACCCCGCCTTGGTGTTTTTGTGGTCGGTCGAGTTAAACGGCAAGCCCATATTCACGATGCGTGCGTTTGTTCATTTAAGGTGCTTCTGCCCGAGAGCTGGAAGCAGACGCTGCCCAGAGAGCAGCATCAGTGGGTCAGCCAGGCGCTCTTCACCAGAGAGCAGTCTGGGAGGCCGGCACTGATCAAGAATCTGCCTCTGTGGTGGTCGCCTCCTGGACCGCCTCTCAGCTGGGCCATAAGCTGACGGCCTGCGGGCTGTACAAGACCGTCTGGAGGGTCCTGGACTTCAGCGGCTGGTACTTCATGGCCACTGAGTACCTGGAGTGCCGCCGCTATAAGAAGAAGGTGGTGGGCTGGTCGCAGGACATATTGGAGCAGCCGGACCCCGTCCATCAGGAGAAGTTCCCAACGCTCCTCACCTACAGGTGTGTGTGTGTGTGAGAGAGAGAGAGAGAGATTTTGTGATAGAATAATGTGTGACCTGTTGGTTGATCTGTGATTGTGTTGGCGTTCTTTAGGCTGTGCTGCGACAAGGAGGTCGTTTGCCTGATGCGGGGTCACACTCTGGGGAACAGTGTGACCTCACTGTACAGGCACCTGTGCATCAGGCACAGACAGCAGTGGCTGGCCAAGTCCTCCGAGTACCTCTCCGTGCTCAAGAAGTTTCTGGCCCCGGGCACCGACCCCAGCACCATCACCCGCCAGCTGCCCCCGATGGTGCCGGTGCCCACTCCAAAATGGCTGCTGACAGTGTACGCGCAGGACATGCTGTCATGACTTGAGGAGATGAAGGCCAGGGTCACCTCCATCTACGGAGCCGTTTTGAAGATGGACTCCACAAAGAAGGTAAGCTTGGGCACAACCTGCATGCACGCGCGCCGCTGAACGGTAACCTCTACGATATGCTTGATTGTCACGTGTGCGACGTGTGTCATGTGCCCTTTGTTCCTTCAGGTGACCAAAAAAACTTGCCGGCACCGCTGCCAGCACGGCGGCATGGGGAATGAGTTTGGGCAGGTCCTCATCAGCGTCCTCACAGCGGCGGAGGGTGAGGGCCTGCTGCCCATGTGCGTCAAGCTGATGGAGCGGTACCGGCAAGCGGGAGAGGCCCCTCCCCAGCTCATCTCCGTGGACCGTGACTGCTGTTCCAGCATAGGCAAGGGCAAGGCAGCTGCCATGTTCCATGAGTGGGACCAGCTGGTCGTCAGGCTGGACGTGTGGCACTTCATGCGACGGTTCACGGCAGGTGTCACCACGGACAGTCACCAGCTGTACAGCCTCTTCATGGGCCGCCTCTCCTTCTGCGTCTTCACGTGGGATGCGGAGGATGTGGCCCGTCTACAGGAGGCCAGGCAGTCGAAGCTCGGGGAGGCACCCCGGTCCAGAAGCCGCCTGAGTGACGCTGGGACTTCCGGCAGACCCACGGCCAAGCAGCTGGCTCCGCACTGTCGGCGCCGCATGCGCGGGGCCCAGGGGACCAAGCTGCTCATCCAGGAGCTGCTGGAAGATTACATGGATGTGACGGACACCATGGGCGTCAGGCTTCTGGACCGCGAGAAGATGGAGGACATCTGGCAGACCCAGAGACGCCACCTCCACTGCATTCAGGACCCTCTTGGTGTTCAGCTGTACAGGAGGGTGGGGCAGATGACCAGGGGAGGGGTCGTCCTGCCCGTGCATCGCTGCGCACGCGGTTCCACATGCCTGGAATCATTCCACCTGCACCTGAACTGCTTCGTACCTGGTAAGTGCCTCTCTTGTGCTCGCTTTCTGTATGCATGTCAGCACTGTTTACTAAAAGCCTCCTTTCCTCAACTGCTGCAGGTACAAGTGCGAGTGCCCTGCACTTCCAGGCGTACCTGCTTGAAGGGTTGGTGAGGTGGAACGAGGACCGCGTGGCAGTGGCAGTGGAGGGAAGCGATCCTAGTCGGGTCTGCTGTGGCCAGCTGCAGCACTACACCAACAAGCTGAGCCAGCAACTCCTTGGGCTCCAGCTGGCTGAAGATTACACTAGGCCTGGAGAGTAAACAGGTAATCCCCCCCCCCTCTCTGTCTCTCTCATATTCTCACACACACACACACACACACACCCACACACACACACTTAACCCTTTTTTCAAGTTTCAAGTTTGGTTTATTTGTCACATACATAGTCATACACAGTATAACTCGCAGTGAAATGGTTGAAATGGTTTTCCATTGGGGTGGAGTATCTGTACTCTCAGACCGGCGTAGTGCTGCAGGAGGACCTCGGTAGGGATCCAGATGCTCCAGATGGGATCAGTGATGAGGACCTTTCAGAGCTGGAGGACGAGGGCTTCGAGGATGTGGACGTGGGATTCGATGAGTTTACAGACCCCATGTGCTTCGAGCACAGTCTTGAACCACTGCCGCCTCTCCATCGCGCAGCGGTGGGACCTCATTCTCCGGCTGCCTTGTCGCGGACCCGGGTGGACCTGGCTGGGTCCTCGGCATCCAGGATGACCAAGAAGACCGGCTCTAATGGCCAGGTTGCTACCCAGACTCAGGCTTTGTGTGGAGATGAGGAGGATGTAAGTACACTGTAGTTCCTTCTGTTCACTTTGTGTTTACATGTACAGTGCAACACAAGTCCTAAGCAATCCAAAAAAAGGTGTTCAACCATATGAGAGCAGTAAACATTTGTGTGCTTCAGTCCAAAAGTGTATGTTTCTTTCTTTTATTTCTAGGAGAGCCTGGCACCTGATGGTGTTCCAGGCTACCATCACGTAGTAAATCTGGCTGACAGTCTGGTGGACCTGTGTCACCAGGCCTTTGTGATACAGCAGAGGGTAGACAGCATTGTCACTCTCTGGGACAAACTGCCAGAGAGTGACAAGGGCGACGTTGTTAGCACTGTGGACTATACAGGCTGAGTGTTAATAAGCTCTGCTGCTTTTTTTGTTACAGGTACAATGCCAAGAAGTAAAAGCAGGAACAGGATGTTCTGTACCTGAGCGTTGGCCAGTCCAGCACTCCCATGGTGGCCCCGGAACCCCTCCCTCCCGCACTGAGTAAGCCCCCGGAGCGTCCGACTCATAGGCACCCTGCCTTTGACTTTAACATACAGCAGGACGCGTCCGGGAAGGCTTCTCAGCGTGTCCGAGGCCAACCTCCTCTTCCTCCCGGTGAGACCCTGACGAGCTCCAGTTCAAAAGGAGATGCAGCTCCTGCCACAGTCGCCACTCCTACTGCCCCTGCCGTGCCGGCCGGAGCCAAAGTGCCCCGGACCACGGCGTGGCGTTGGAAGAAAAAGGCAGAGGCAGAGGCCGCCGCCGCTACCGCCGCTGTGGACCTAAAACTAAAGAGTTTGGCCACAGCAGGTTTCATGGGGTGCACTTCGGCAACAGCAGGAAAGACCGTGGAGCAGTGGATGGAAGAGATGAAGAGAGGAGCTGCTGGACAGGGTCAGTGATCTGCTGACCACCCCACTCACCCCATTGTTCATACTTATACATAGTTTTATATGTATTCCTGCTTTAATTATTTATTCTGTGTGTATATTTATTCCTATTTTAATTATTTATTCTGTGTGTTGTTCATAATCATTTGTACTTTCAAAAGTGAAGCAGCACCATTTAATACTGTGTTATACTTCACAAAGTGAAGGAGCACTGACTTATTCTGCTTTGTACTTCACAACGGGAATGAGCACTGATTTATACTGTATTTTAAGTTTCACAAAGTTATTCTGCTTTGTACTTCAAAAAATTAATGAGCACTGATTTCTTGTGCTTTGTACTTCACAATGAATGAGCACTGATTTATTCTGCATTCTGTTGCACAAAGTGAATGGGCACCGATTTAAACTACTTTAAGAAAGTGAATAAATAACTTTTTGGTAATGAGACACAATCTCACAAATGATGCACTTGTTATTTTGGTTGCTATTTATTTCATGAACAATAAACAACTATTCAAATTGTTTCCTGTGTATAAATGATTCGGTTAAAATATCTTTATTCAATTAATATTCAATTAAGTCAACTTTATTAATCTTATTCTAAAATGAACAGGCTACCATTTACTACGTGATGGTAGCCTGGAACACTATCAGGTGCCAGGCTCTCCTAGAAATAAAAGAAAGAAACATACACTTTTGGACTGAAGCACACAAACGTTTACGGCTCTCATATGGTTGAACACCTTTTTTTGGATTGCTTATATATATATATATATATATATATATATATATATATATATATATATATATATATATATATATATATATATATATATATATATATATATATAATGTGGGAGATATTTTTAAAAATGCAGAAAACCATTAGAAATGTGGAAGCCAATGAAACTGACATTCTGTGAAATGTCTGTTGGATTTTCGCATGCAATCTTAATCATGATTAAAAGTGAATATAATTACACACAGATAGAAGATATTCAAAAGCCAGTCTATCAGCATGAAACACAGCTACTTGACATGCATGCTCAACTGCACATGGCTACTTAATATGCAAAACAGCCGACCCTCAATCGCCATAGTCCCGCCTCCTTACCAGAGAGGTCACAGAGGTCACCTGGCCAGGAATTTGAGCAGATTCTGGGTTCTGGGTGAACCGTGGGTCCGGGAAGGCCGGGGACGGCACGGATGGGGTCGGGCGCCTCCGGAAGGGCCAAGGGGGGGCCGAAGCAGCTCCATAGGGGCCCCGGGGTCCCAGACTGGCCACAGAGAAGATTGGCCCCCAACCATTGCGCAGCAAAGTCCCTCCATGCTCCTGTGTCTCCTATTCCAAGCAGAGTAGTTCCAAAGCAGCAGATAAAGTGGCCCACAGCCAGTAACCAGAGTGTGTAGTTGCAGTTTAACAAAGACATGTCCAACATCATTCAAGCTACAGCCAAAGGATATGCAGACAGTCGACTTCAAATAATGACTACCATCATTATCAGCTATGCCTCTGAAAGATTCAGGCAAGTAGAGAAAGGTAACAACAAGCCCACCACCTACAGCATGAATCGCAGGGCCAGAAAACTACATCGACTGTGCCAGGAGCTTTGAACCCTCAAGAAAGAGTACAAGAAATCTACTGATAAAGAGAAGCAGGCCTTAGCAGAACTGCAGAATTATCTGAGGAAGAAGCTGATGACCATATGCAGAGCAGACTGGCATAGGATGTGGGGAAGAGAGAGAGCCAGGAAGCGAGCCACCTTCATTGCCAATCCCTTTGAGTTAGTAAAAAATCTGCTTGGAGGCAAACACAGTGGCTACCTAGAGTATTCAAGAGAGGGAGTAAATTGTTTCCTCCTGAACACCCTGAGAGAGCTGTTGAGGGAGCAAGAGCTTGAGCCCAACAAAACCCTCATCAGCCCTGCCCCCCAACAACAGAGTTCGAACTGAGGGAGCCGATTCTGAAGGAAGTGGAGGAAGTGATTAAGAGAGGTCACTCAGCATCCACTCCAGGCCCCAGCAGTGTACCCTACCTGGTCTATAAGTGTTGTCCTGAACTCGCGTCTCCTCCACATGCGTCACAGGCTTCTCTCTACCAGTTCCAAAACTCTCCGCTAATCGGGGTTGGAGTGTAACTTAAATAGGACTAACTCCAAAGCATTACAACACACACATCAGATCATGCTTGAAAGATTGTAAAAGCATCAAAACATGCTTAAAAGACTGTAGCCACTGTGATGTTACAATTATGAATTGGATTACAAAAACAACTTTGAGGTATATTGAATGTATATTTTCAGTAAATATCAAGTTATTTCCTTTGTCTGTAAAGGTAATTTGATTTATTGTGTGTACCTCACTGGTAGTGTGTCGTACTCAGGAGAGCTGAAATAAGAATCCAAAGCTGTGTACATGTCATCAGGAAGACACAATTTTGAGGCAAGAGAGACCATGTTAGTATCAGTACCTTGGACAGCAGCCTTACTCCTGCGCTAAGCTTTTCTGCATCCCACACACCATTTACTTACACTGCTTATTACACAAGTTTATTAGGCGAACCCTTATGAAGCTATGAAGGAAAGTGTGTGGTTTTTGAGTGGTTTAGCTTACTGGGTATAGTTAACTTGGCTCCAATGGGAAATGAAACCAACGCTCCATCACATGTGGAAAAGAAAAGATCAGATTGTTCTCTGTGGTGCAACTTTAGTGGCAGGTACAGCGAGTGCGACATCATGGACTCTGCATTATTTCTGCATTATTTCTGGAAGGTAATAGAAATGCAGCATTTTACTATACATTAAGTTTCATTATAACAAAAACGTAATAATTCAATTCAAATATGAATGTAGTTTTTGATCTTGTTTATAAATTACAGTTTGGGAATGTATTAATGTGATTGTCACGGTGGGCCGCTCATCCGCCAGAGAAGATTCACCTACTTTAGATAGGGGCCATCCTACACCCCTATCTCGTTCTGATCAATTACACAAAGTGTCTAAGCTATTAAACCTACAGCTCTCCGGCTACCAGCTGACGTTGGGTACTGCAGGTAAAATACGGCTTGGTGGCTCTCTGCTCAGCTCTCGACTGCAGCCGACTACTCTGGTTGGCCACCAAGTCGAGACGCAGGTTACCTCTAACAAGAATGTTGTATTGCGTGGAGTCCCAAGGAGGTGCGGACAGGCTCTAATAACTCAACTCATGTTACGCTTCCAACAGGAACAAGGCAAAAGGTAGAATGCAAAATGTGGGAGGCGGTTTATTTCATGAGGAAACACGAAACAAACAGAGGCTAAGGGGTGCTGAGGATAATCTAACACACGTACACAGAAAAGCAATGCCAGCAACGACAGTAAAACAAGCATAAAGCAAACCTGACAGAAAAAACGTAACTTGCCACAATAACCAACAACTAGAAGACACAATCACAGGGCTTAAATAACCAAGACAATAAGACACTAAACATACAGGTGAACATGGGAACAGCGGAAACTAAAACAAGGAGTGGAATGGAGGAACAGACGGGGGCGGAGAAAACGAAACTAAGGCATGGAACCAGGCAGCGCAGGAAGACCGGGAAACGGTGACATCAGGGACGTGAGGAGGGTGGCCATTCGTGACAAACAAACGCTGCATAACCGCTGATGTATATTGTCACAGGACGTTTGAATCGTAACTATTATTTGTTTTTCCAAGTTCCCGAAAAACTGGATATTTGGATATAGTTCTTCATCGGACGATGCTATACTTTCTCTTTCTCATCAGAAAACTTTACAGTTTTATTTTATTTAAAAGCTTATTTCTGTGACGGTCGCGACGGCAAGGTCGAGCTAAAGAGCTCTTTATTCTCCATGGTCACATGAAAACACTCACAAAATGGACAAAACACAAGTATACTTAATATGAGGACCCAGGGTAAGCGATGCATGGGATGAGTCTCCCGTCTGGCTTAGTCTACTAATGTGCAGCGCCTTCTCCAAGAAAATATGAAATGCGAATTAAAATCTCCAAGTGGTCCATTGTCGTCTCTGCTGTTGTATTATGGCTATTGTATTACGTAACGTTTAATTCTGCTTTTAGTTCCTTCAAATATATTATATAAACTCATCTAAGTGTTATTGTTTTCCTCAGTGTTCAGAAATTGTGCAAGGCAAAGCGAATCTAAATTGCCAAAAGTGCTCCCATAGCACGTCTAGCCGACGTACGATTTGCGTCTGGGAAACGTAATACAGAGTTCGTTTGCTAATTGGGAAGATGTCTTACCAACGTCATTTTTGGATCAAGTGACATGTCCAGCCAACCTTACACCAATATTCTTCCCACACTCTGAGCACTGATACGGCTTCTTTCTGTGCGAATGCGGTGGTGTTGCCGTAGATCATCCTGTCTACTAAAACTCTTTCCACACTTCTTTTCCGACACTTTCTGTGATTGTCCTTGAGGTGTGTTGGTGTGGACAGTAACAGAGGACGTTTGTGGAGTATTAAAGCTTTTTTTAGGTGCCAGATTCTCATATTTAATTTCTCCTGATTTCAGCAATCTGACATAGTCCTCATGATGGCATCTCCTGATGTGTGTATGAAGGTAAATTTGAACTGTATGGGAAAGTGGACACACACACTATTATGTTCTTCTGTAAAAACACAGGCTCCTCTAATGATGTCACTAATAATTAATTTTCTTTCTCTGATCTTTCTGCACACAATTCCAGCACATACAGTTACATCACTGCAACTATACGACTCGATATGTATTTTTGAACAAACTCATTTAATCAGTCGTGGTATAATATACTTTAGCACAAATGTGAACTTTTTTCTGACAAACAGGCCCCACATTTCTGTGCATAGTCACTCATGTCTGCTAACCCCTCACCCATCCTGCTACAAGTTTTACAGAGCTCGTCTCATTTTGTGGTTTAGCTCAGAATCAGCTCAGTGTTCTGCAGTATCTGCTGGAGTTAGAGAGGAGAGAAGTGAAGCTGTAAGATAACTCCCACTCTCTTATGGGGCCCAGACTCCTCTAATGACCTCTTTCACATATCATATGTTTCAGGAGCTTATGTGAGTGATTTAAATGTGAATTATAACCAGCAGATAACATGTACCTTAAAGGAATCCACAGAATTTATGAAAAGTACTTAGACATAGCCAACATGTCTTTGACTAAAAGAGGAATTCTGCATCACACAGTTAATATTGTGGAGAAGCCTGAACTATGTAAAGGCACTAATGACTCAGGCAGGGACCAGTGTTATGTATATAAACAGTTTAAAACTAAAAGAGTGAAGAAAAGTTTGTAATTATTTCACATAAACACATACACATATACACACACAGACACAGTGCAGTGATAATAATCAATAAACAGACACGTTTTCTCCATGAATGTGCAGACATGGAAATTACTGCATGTGAAGATTGAGGCTCTCAGTGGCCTGATCTACAGGAATAACTCTGTACTGTTTCATGACAAGTCATGTGTGTGTGTGTGTGTGTGTGTGTGTGTGTGTGTGTGTGTGTGCGCGCGCACATTTGTTGAAAAAGGAGATAACAGTGCAGTTTGTAATTCTTTCCATACTGTTATTTTCATCCTCCGTTTATTGGTTTGGTTTAATCACACTCTCTCTCACACACACACACACACACACACACACACACACACACACACACACACACACACACACACACACACACACACACACACACACACACACACACACACACACACACACAGTGCAGTGATAGTAATCATGTTTTCTCCATGAATGTGCAGCCATGGCAGTTGCTGCATGTGAAGATTGAGGACCTGAAACACAGGAATAACACCCACAGAGTACTGTGTGTGTGTGTGTGTGTGTGTGTGCGTGCACGCACATTTGTTGAAAAAGGAGAGAACAGTGCAGTTTGTAATTATTTCCATACTGTTATTTTCATCCTCCGTTTATTGGTTTGGTTTGATCACACTCACACACACACACACACACACACACACACACACACAGTGCAGTGATAGTAATCATGTTTTCTCCATGAATGTGCAGCCATGGCAGTTGCTGCACGTGAAGATTGAGGACCTGAAACGCAAGAATAACACCCACAGAATATTGTGTGTGTGTGTGTGTGTGTGTGTGTGTGTGTGTGTGTGTGTTTCTTTGTGCATGCGTGTGTGAGTTTGTCTGCACCAAGGAAATAACACCTACATAGCACTCTATGGTCTGTGTGTGTTTGTGTGGGCGTATATACATTTATTTGTGGGTGTGTGTGTGTGTGTGTGTGTGTGCGTGTGCGCACATTTGTTTAAAAAGGAGAGAACAGTGCAGTAAAAGAGGAAGAGAATTTTAATACACTAATAATAACATAATTAAATACACCACAGACAGTTCACAAGTTTAAAACCTCAAAGATGTTTCTTCTGAGTTTATTTTCCTTTGTTCCCACAGTGCTGATGAGACTTGGTACAGTGAAGTAAGAAGAGCTCTTTATTAACAGACATTTGATTGTTAAATTTCCCTGTAGTCTGTGCTTTTAGTACATAGTTAAAGGTCAAGAGAACATTACCACTCTTCATGAACTCTCATTGTAGAGGACTTGGAGTTGGTTTTGTATTTCAGTGGTGTTATGTTTGTGTGGTGTGTTCGTGGTCCTGATGGAGAGAGTGTGTGAGTGAAAGGAATGAAAAAAACAAGCAAAAAATGTGCCAAGACTGTGTGTCAGGGAAGAGTGAATGTGAGAAGAGTGTGTGAGTGAGTGACAGAGAGGAGTGTTAATTAGGACAGTCCAGGAGTTATTATGATAATCCAATTTCAGGAAACCAGCAGTCTGACCCATCTGTGAATTAGTAATGAAAAATTTACATTAGGAACAAAGATAAAGAAACCAGGAACAAGAAAATAATGTGATGACAAAGAAAGACTTACAAAGGGCTAACAAGAACTTGGTGTGGAACATCACTGCTCCCTCTGTACAGAACACTCAACCAATGATGAACACCCTGCGTTAGCCACAGACTATGCTTTGAAACACCAGCCACTCTTACTCCAGCTACTATACACACACACACACACACACACACACACACACACACACACACACACACACACACACACACATTATATATATATATATATATATAATATATATATATATATATATATATATATATATATATATATATATATATATATATATAGATAGATAGATAGATAGATAGATAGATAGATAGATAGATAGATAGATAGAGAAAGTGAGAGAGAGAGACCTCTGACAGAGTATTTTCACTGATTCTAGCCTTGAGCGCTTCTGAAATGAGAGTGATGGCTTTATTCCTTTATTCCTTCATGTAAAGGCGTTTGAGTTTATTTAACCTCTTACAGCACACATATAACTGCCTGCATCCTCACTGCTGACTGGCTGCAGGTGGAGTGGGTTTGTACTGGAGGATAAACGACGTCCATTTTTGTACCAGATGAATGTTGGACTGTCAGTCAGACTGCAGGTGGTTGTACATGTCAGAACTGCTGCTTCTCTCTCTATTACTTCAAGAAGAGTGTTCACAAGGAGCTCTAAGACAATGAGGGAATCCTCAAACCAAACAAATGGAAATCCATCACAATTAGACAGCCTCTAAATCATCCAGAAAAACTTCAAGCAATTAAGAAAAGTATTCTGCTGTCATGAAATTTGAATTTGTTAAAAAATAGGAAAGAAACAAATTGTGTAGTACAACTAATATATCAGAGTAACTCTTAATCAGTTTAACAACTCTCCATAATCATCTTAAGAACATCTCCCCTCTCCTGCTCAAACTCTCACTGTCAGATGTGTTTACAATGTTGGTTTCATTATATGATTATCTGATTATTGCTAAGTTCATTCCATTGCCAATTTCAGTTCATTTCTCAGTGAAAATGTAAAAAATACAATGAGGTAGTAAACTCTTATATATATATATATTTTTTTTTTTTTCTTTACTTTGAGTACATGATAGCACTCTAGAAAGCTCTTGTCATTTTTACTGAATACTGGATGAATACTATGATACACAGCTTTCTTACATGACCATAACTATGTAGAATCCACGGGAATAAATTATTAAATGTAGATATGCCAAAAAAAGCAGGGCTTTTTTTTTTCCTTTTCTTTCAATTTGTAAAGCCATATGAAGATGTGTGTGTGTGTGTGTGTGTGTGTGTGTGTGTGTGTGTGTGTGTGTGTGTATTTTGTTATTCCAAATGTTCAGAAATTAAACTTGCAGCTGTATCCCAATGCAGTCAAAAGAGTGAGAGATATAGAGGGGAAGAGAATACACAAGTAGAGTTTCCTTCAACAGAAAAGCTTTTCAGTGTTTTACATTAATAATTAATGCAAAAAATGTTGCAGCCTTTCTTTTTTTTTGGAATGTTGGAAAATAACCTTGTTCTTATTTTGACAATTTAAATAATTAATACATCTAAATAAAGATCTAAATAATTTATTATTTGTTAATTCAAATTCAAATTAACATCAAATTAACTATTTTAATCCAGTTAAAATACTTGAATGCGGTTTCTTCAAAAGCATCATGTTTATATCTTGTTCAGGAAGTGTTTTCAGGGATTCTCACTCTAGCAATCTGGACTACAATAAAAATAAAACAAAATAATGTAAGGTGGGCTCAAACCCCGGTCAGCCCCGAAGGAATGGAGGACAACAAAATTAGAAGGAAAGAAAAAGTAAATACCACGCCGAGCGTGGGAAAAGGGAGACGCAATGACGCCATGGAAAGGATGGCAGCCCCGATGCCCTGGGGAAAACCTAACTAAAACTTCCCAAACAAAACTGGAAAACAGAGAGGAGCTGTAATGGCTAAGGGGAGCTTTGGGAGAGAGACAGATTTGAGGGGGAAAACTGGAAAGGGAAGGGGACATGTAAAAACAGAAACACCCTCGCAGCACAAGAGCTCACAGACCTCAATACCCAAAGTTACCAGCTAGGTGCTTGGCTCAGAACTTTGCCAAAGATCCAGCAATGAGTGACTGGATCACTGAGCTTATATAGACCTAGCCCAGCTTTTGGGCGTTAAGCCTGATTAGTGGCGTGCCTGACTCAAGACCTCCCTCTGGTGGTTGGAGGGGACCTTGGCCTGGCACTGACCCTTACAAATAAGGTTACAAAACAATAAAAACTCCATAATGTAGTGGAATAGCTCCACACCACCAGCACCTATAAGACTGACACCTCTAAGTCAGGTACAAAAACGAATTACTCTAAACTCTCATCATGGACTTATTAGCTAATAGCTGTTGTTAAACGTCATGGCAGTTAATGGGCTGCACATCTCCTGCCCACAAAACCTTCCCTCAGTGTGTTACATGTGTCATTGACTGTGGAATACAGTTTCACCATCAATTTGTGATCATTCCCAACTCACATTTTAATTTTCTGGGTTGTGACATAATGTCTAAATTAGACATCACCCATTGTACCAGATGTTTCTAGTATAATAAATATAATTACAGACAGACAGACAGACACACACACACACACACACACACACACACACATTCTTCACCATGGTTGATCTTTGCTCTGCCTTCTTTAGTATCCCTGTGCAGGCAGACACAGCCCCTTTTTGCTTTTACCTTTAGAAATAAACAATTATTCTGCACTAGCTTGGACTCAGAGTACATTGATGGGGCTTCCAGACCTGTGGGATTCCTATTGGAACTTATGGCACCAGGTCTTCCTGTGTGCTCACACTCTGTGGCGGCTGCTGCTGCTGCTGAGAAAATACCACTCATCACGTCACCAAGGTGTTAAACACATCAGCCACACAACACGAGGTGTAGCGTCTGTGAAACATTTTGACATGAACTAGTAGTTTGACTGTTAAACACTCTTCTCTGCAGGGTAAAGGGACACTATGCATTAGAGTTAGAAAACTGGGACTTAAAGATTTAACCCACCTGTGACACTGATCTTAACAGGATCTCCAAGCCATTTTTCATTGGCTACATTTGTTTTGATTCTGAAGCGATAGTCATGTTCATCCTCCTTCGTTACATTAATCAGTTTAAGGGAGAAGTGTTGCTGTTTATCTACATAACACTGGACTCTGCCTGAGTCCTTAGTGGGTTTGCAATATAAAGGCTTGTTTTCATTTACATTGAAATCCTCTGTGACCCAAAATTCCTCTTTCACATTAAACTTTGCTGGGTTTGTGTAAGTGCCATTGATAAACAGTGTGGACCCCTTTAAAGCACATGTTTTAGTTGGGTTGTACTTCACACTCCATTCTGTTCCAAAACCCCCTGAAACATATGATGCATGAAAGAGGTCATTAGAGGAGTCTGGGCCCCATAAGAGAGTGGGAGTTATCTTACAGCTTCACTTCTCGCCTCTCTAACTCCAGCATCTACTGCAGAACTCTGAGCTGATTCTGAGCTAAACCACAAAGTGAGAAGAGCTTGTAGCAGGGTGGGGGAGGAGCTTGAAAAACAAACAAAATATATCTGCACTTTGTAGTTATAGTGGGGTTGTGAATTTTAATCTTACTACAGTGTGCTTTTAATCTAAGACTGCCCTAAACTTGAGAAAAACCACAAAGCGCTCAGCAAGCTCTGTAGGAGTGGTGTGGGGGATGTGGGAGGCTTTGGTAACCAATGTAAATGTTCATTAAATGGGAACACTGTGTCAGAAAATCTTTATACTAGATATGAGAATTTTCCTAATATTTGTGCAGGTTTCAACAGTTTTGGAAATTTTACAAAGAAAAATACAATTTTGATGAAGACTGCAGTCTTACCCAGAGACATGAACAGAGTGATGAAAGTGAGAGGAGTTCTGAGTGACATCATTAAATAAACCTGCACAGACACACAAGAGCACACAACACAGCTGAGTTCATCACATTTCTGCTTCTGTTTACAATGTTTCAAATATCAGTCAGACTAATCTGATGACACAACTGTATTACTGAGGAGGTTTGGCTCTTGGCAGCAACAGCAGTAAATATATGTTGTCATTTCAATTCAGTTTTATTTCTTGAGGGTTATTCACTCTAAATCAAATCACAAAAGGATTTAGAAGAATCCTTGTCCTGACTATAAATGAACAATTTGAAAGTAATTGTGATAAGAGTAAAAAACACATAACCATTCTACCAACTTTAACAAAATAAAACCAAATTCAACTATTTTAACACCTCATCTCAGCATTACATACAAATGTATTTACACAGTCATATATCAGATACATATTGTATTAATAACAGTTTTGTTATGTCCTAAGCAGTGTAGAAGACTGAAGTGGCCAAACTGTATGTAGTGAGAGCTTGTTGTTCAGGTCTGTTCTAGGAGATCTATTCTCATCCCACCCAAAATATATGAAGAATGGTGTCACCCAGCCAAACACACACACACATACACAATCTTCTACTCATAACCACTCTTTGACACCCAGCCAATCAGACACCTCCAATCTGTCAATCACCTGTCCTTCAACTAATCGGACCACTCAGTCACTTCCACGTTTCCAATTACCCACTGACTGATCATCACACATATATGCACCTTGTTTCACTCTCTTTCTTTAAGCCCACAGGCATCTCCAGTCAATGTTTCACACTGACCTTCTCTATTCCAAGTAAAAATCTAGCAAGCCACAAGGACTATTTTTGCCCTTTTGAAATCTTTTTGATTTATGTTCCATGTTCCACTCAGTTAACTCCTGCTTTGTCTATTAGTTACTTCATTAAATGTTGCCTTGACCCAGGACTCTTAGCACCTTAGGTCATATCACTGCAGGGCAATCTGACTAGACAAGGAACTTGAAAGAGAAGGGAGAGAAAACTCTATAGTCTACCAAACCACTCACCAAAATCTTCTTCATTATCACCCAATATTTAACAACCAAAGACTGTACACCAGACAGAAGGCGCAACACCATTGTTCAGGATGTGACACGAAATAACCATGACTACATCCAAACACAGGACCCCAAGGATGGGCTGATTAGGGCATGTCCCAGTCAAAAGGGTGACATAGTTACCGTGAAAACAGTGGAGGTGTCATGGCAGGATTACCTACATGGAATTTATGACTCACAGGTTGCAGAAGTGGCTGACAAGACAACTTGCAATGTCTGGAAAAGGCATGACTGAAGGACAGTACAGAGTCACTGATTATGGTAGTAAAAATACAAAAACTAATCATTATGTTAATTGTAACAGGGGTGCATTACACCACACAAGATGCAGACTGTACAAAGGAGCCTCTGAGAGTAACAGGAACACAAGATTCCTGCAGGGAAAGCAAATATTAAGAGACCTCACCAAGTGGCAGAGACCATGTACAGAAACATATGCAAGACATATAATCTGAACAAATTCAAATCTGTGTGTGTTAACAAAAAGGTTGTCCAAGTGGTGATTGGGGCACATGTGGCAGAGACACCAATGCTGGGAGGTGTAGCTCCAACTGGAATAAAACCATCAATCTCATTTCAGAAGTGCTCAAGGCTAAAATCAGTGAAAATATTCTATCAGAGGCCTCTCTCTCTCTCTCTCTCTCTCTCTCTCTCTCTCTCTCTCTCTCTCTCTCTCTTTGTATATATATATATATATATATATATATATATATATATATATATATATATATATATATATATATATATATATATATATATATATGGAGGGAGTAAGAGTGGCTGCTGTTTCAAAGCATAGTCTATGCCTAACACAGGGTGTTCATCATTGGTTGAGTGTTCTGTACAGAGGGAGCAGTGATGTTCCACACCAATTTCTTGTTAGCCCTTTGTAAGTCTTTCTTTTTCATCACATTATTTTCTTGTTCCTGGTTTATTTTTCTTTGTTCCTAATGTAAATTTTTCATTACTAATTCACAGATGGGTCTGACTGCTGGTTTCCTGAAATCGGACTATTATAATAACTCCTGGACTGTCCTAATTAAGACTCCTCTCTGTCACTCGCTCACACACGCTTCTCACATTCACTCTTCCCTGACACACATTCTTGACACATTTTTTGCTTGCTTTTTCATTCCTTTCACTCACACACTCTCTCCATCAGGAACACAAACACGCCACATAAACATAACAAAACATAACAAAACCAACTCTAAGTCCTCTAGAACTATATGTGGATGAGAGTTCATGAAGAGTGGTAATGTTTTTTTGACCTTTAACTATGTACTAAAAGCACAGACTACAGGGAAATTTAAGAAACAAATGTAAGTTAATAAAGAGCTCTTCTTACCTCACTGTACAAAGTTTCAACAGCAGTGTGGGAACAGAGGAAAATAAACTCAGAAGAAACAGCTTTGAGCTTTTAAACTTGTGAATTGTCTGTGGTGTATTTAATGATGTTATTTTTAGTGTATTTAAATTCTCTTCCTCTTTTACTGCACTGTTCTCTCCTTTTTCAAGAAATGCACACACACACACACACACACACACACACACACATACACACACACACACACACACACACACACACACACACACACACACACTCACAAACAAATGTATATACACCCACACAAACAGACCATAGATTGCTCTGTGGGTGTTATGTCCTTGGTGCAGACTCAGACACATACGCATGCACAAAGAAACACACACACACACACACACACACACACACACACACACACACACACACACACACACACACACACACACACACACTCACAGTACTCTGTGGGTGTTATTCCTGTGGTTCAGGCCATTGAGAGCCTCAATCTTCACATGTAGCAACTGCCATGGCTGCATATTCATGGAGAAAACATTTCTGTTTATTGATTACTATCACTGTGTGTGTGAGTGTGTGTGTGTGTGTGTGTGTTTGTGTGTGTGTGTGTGTGTATGTGATCAAACCAAACCAATAAACAGAGGATGAAAATAACTATGAAAATAATTACAAAATTTACTTTGCTCTTTCAGTTTTAAACTGTTTATCTGCATAACACTGGTACCTGCCTGAGTCATTAGTGCCTTTACATAGTTCACGCTTCTCTACAATTTTAACTGTGTGATGCAGACATGTTGGCTATGTATAGGTTCCGTTCATAAACTCTGTGGATTCCTTTAAGGAACATGTTATCTGCTGGTTATAATTTACATTCAAATCACTCACAAAAACTCCTGACACATATGATGCATGAAAGAGGTCATTAGAGGAGTCTGGGCCCCATAAGAGAGTGGGAGTTATCTTACAGATTCACTTCTCTCCTCTCTAACTCCAGCAGCTACTGCAGAACTCTGAGCTGATTCTGAGCTAAACCACAAAGTGAGAAGAGCTTGTAGCAGGGTGGGGGAGGAGCTTGGGGAGAAGTGGACACTAGTGACTCTGAACAACTTAACGCTCAGTCACATAATATATGAGGTTGAGTAAAGAGAAAAACAAACAAAAATATATCTGTACTTTATAATTATAGTGGGGTTGTGAATTCTCATTTCAATTCAGTTTTATTTCTTGAGGGCTATTTAACTCTAGATCGAATCACAAAAGGATTTAAAGGAATCTGGATTTAAAGTAAATGAAAGGATTTAAAGTAAATGAAAAAGGTGAAAGCAATTGAGATAAGAAAAAAAACACAAAACCATTCTACCAGCTTTAACAAAATAAAAAATAATCACTTTATTAGCAAAGTAGGACTGGACATTAGAATGTATCTTGATCTCAAAGAATATTTTCACAACAAAAATTAAGTAACAACACCATGTAACGCATGGTGGCCCGAATGCCGAAGGGCAGGATGCACAGACTCCAGCGACGTGGACAAACATTTATTAACACAAAACGACAACGGCACTCAGACGTATTACAAAGACAGAACATGAACATGTAATGGTTGACATTAAACAATCACAAAAACACGCTTACGTTTAACATTGACGATATGAACATTAACCTTGAAATTAAGACGTTACATCAACAATGACCAACGACACTGCACACACTGACGTGGGTTTAAATACATGATGAGGTACAGGTGTGTGCAGGCTTGGCCACAAATGAGAATCCTCCCACTGCAGGTGACGGGCCAAACCACGTGACTCGCGGGAGGCGAGTGTTCCGTGACAGACCATGTGTTTTAACCACAAACTACTTTAGCCATCCTATTTGAAAATGTAAAGAAACAGCAGTCCATCACAGAATCATAGAACAACCATGCAAGGTCCCAGATGAAGGTAATGCCTGACAATAGAATAACAGAATTGTCAATGGCAATTTTCTACTGGTACTGCAAATTAGTTCATGATTAGACAATCAATTTCTAGGAAATTAAACCATAATCTCTATTCTGTTAATCTACATTCTGTTAATCTTTATTGATGTTGCATTAATACTGTTGTGACCTAAAGAAAGAGTCTTTGACAAGACTGACAAGACTGATCACCAGTGTTCAAATATCAAATGATGAGAACAGAGGCAGCACAAAACTAAAAAGCTAGATGTGGTTAATACATTTATTTCCTTCCTCTTTTAGGGTATGCTTGACCTTCCTGGCTAAAGCAGCTTTGTTGTGTGCTCATGTGGTTTTTAAACAGGTGCTGAGAAAGAAGGCCCCTGCAAAGAGGCAGCAAAATACCTCCAAGTAAGTTCCACTGAGTTTGTATTTATAGCTTGTGATAATGAAAAATAAGAAATATGCATATCTGTTAAAAGTCAATTTCAAAAATACTAAATGTAGACACCTGCTGTCATCCTCCGTCAGCCTTGGGCTGTCATCAAAGTACAAATAAAGCTAAAGGCAACTTCAGTCTATGCTCTGCAAAGCCACATACACTCACCTCACCATCATATACACAGCTTCTCTGAAGAACCCTCATCCTCTGACACCCCTCTTATACACCCCAAGCTCCTCCTCTAATTAGTCTGTAGCATAACATTACGAGGTGCAGGTGATTTACACAAATATATACAGGTAGGGCAGTTATGTATTTAATATTTCATTATTGTATTAACATAAGTCAAGGTTACACTGGTATTTATCAGCTAGCTTTTAGTTTACTACACTCTTTCCACAGGTTTGCTTATGCTGTGTTTCCCCTCTGTCAGGTGCTCCATGGGTCCTGCTGGCTCCTAGAAGAAGACCCACTCAGTAGTGTGCTTTGCTCTATGGGAATCTCAGTGGTCTTTATATCTGTGGTCTTTAGTGGTCTGTCCTGTATGTGGTCTGATGATGGGTCTGAGCTCTGTGACCTTTCAGGCAGAATATGCTATATTCATTTCTTCACATTTTCTCCTTTTGTGGGTATTAGATCCTCCAAATAATGTATTTTTATCCATCCGTGAAATAGTGAAGTGACTCTGACTTGCAACAATGCCACCCCACCTGTGCAGAACTACACCAGATATAAAGAAGGAGGAACCTCACCTGTAGGATCTGGGCAGAGTTACATCATCAACAGCTCCAGGACCTGGTTCTGCTGTGTGGCTCAGTATGAACATGGAGTACTGAAATCAGCTTCAGCACATGTCACTTTAAAGGGTGACACACTCAGGCAGTTATGTTTTAATTTTTGACATTCATTCATCAGTTGACATTCATTCACTCACATTCATTCATATTTACAAACTATAATTGCTATGCTGTATATGTGTCTGTGTTTCTCACCAGGCCACTTCAACATATTGCCTATAGTTGTTGGAGTCGGCCTCTGTGGGATTGTAGTTCCTCTCAATAGTTTTATTGATGAAGAGGGAAAGTTTAAGAAGGTAAAATGAAGTGAAATGTATTATGTTAAATTACACTTTGTTACGATCTCGTCAAGGCTCCAGGCCATAACAGGAAGTGTGACCCATAAAAAAAAAGGCTAAACATGTCTGTAGTGGAAATGAAATCAGACTGCAAGAGACCAAAGTAGTTCAATGACAGCCAGTGTAGTGTACAGGAGACAGTATGACACTACTATAACATCAGGAGTGACCCAGGCCAAAGTAAGAAATAAATCCACACTAGAAAAAAAAAGCCACTCACTAAACCTACACAAAAGAAAATACACACACAACTACACTTACTCCCTAAGTGGAAAACTGATCAAACCACACCCCAAAACAAAATGGCATTCACTCCCTACTTACCAGTGACCACTCAACAAAAGGAAAAAGTTGAATATATACAAATATACAACTGCAGACTAACTATTAGAGCAGACAAGAGTAAAGTGAAAACTGGAAACAAGGTCATACACCAGGTCAACTATCATGATCTCTCTCTCTCTCTCTCTCTCTCTCTCTCTCTCTCTTGCTCTCTTTCTCTCTCTCTCACACACACACACACACACACACTATATATATAGATAGATAGATAGATAGATAGATAGATAGATAGATAGATAGATAGAGAAAGTGAGAGAGAGAGACCTCTGACAGAGTATTTTCACTGATTCTAGCCTTGAGCGCTTCTGAAATGAGATTGATGGCTTTATTCCTTTATTCCTTCATGTAAAGGCGTTTGAGTTTAATTAAGATGATTATGGAGAGTTGTTAAACTGATTAAGGGTTACTCTGATATATTAGTTGTACTACACAATTTGTTTCTTTCCTATTTTTTTAACAAATTCAAGTTTCATGACAGCAGAATACTTTTCTTAATTGCTTGAAGTTTTTCTGGATGATTTAGAGGCTGTCTAATTGTGATGGATTTCCATTCGTTTGGTTTGAGGATTCCCTCATTGTCTTAGAGCTCCTTGTGAACACTCTTCTTGAAGTAATAGAGAGAGAAGCAGCAGTTCTGACATGTACAACCACCTGCAGTCTGACTGACAGTCCAACATTCATCTGGTACAAAAATGGACGTCGTTTATCCTCCAGTACAAACCCACTCCACCTGCAGCCAGTCAGCAGTGAGGATGCAGGCAGTTATATGTGTGCTGTAAGAGGTTATGAACATCTCCCCTCTCCTGCTCAAACTCTCACTGTCAGATGTGAGTTTACAATGTTGGTTTCATTATATGATTATCTGATTATTGCTAAGTTCATTCCATTGCCAATTTCAGTTCATTTCTCAGTGAAAATGTAAAAAATACAATGAGGTAGTAAAGTCTTATATATATATATATTTTTTTTTTTTCTTTACTTTGAGTACATGATAGCACTCTAGAAAGCTCTTGTCATTTTTACTGAATACTGGATGAATACTATGATACACAGCTTTCTTACATGACCATAACTATGTAGAATCCACGGGAATAAATTATTAAATGTAGATATGCCAAAAAAAGCAGGGCTTTTTTTTTTCCTTTTCTTTCAATTTGTAAAGCCATATGAAGATGTGTGTGTGTGTGTGTGTGTATTTTGTTATTCCAAATGTTCAGAAATTAAACTTGCAGCTGTATCCCAATGCAGTCAAAAGAGTGAGAGATATAGAGGGGAAGAGAGATGGATGATCACATGTAGAATACACAAGTAGAGTTTCCTTCAACAGAAAAGCTTTTCAGTGTTTTACATTAATAATTAATGCAAAAAATGTTGCAGCCTTTCTTTTTTTTTGGAATGTTGGAAAATAACCTTGTTCTTATTTTGACAATTTAAATAATTAATACATCTAAATAAAGATCTAAATAATTTATTATTTGTTAATTCAAATTCAAATTAACATCAAGTTAACTATTTTAATCCAGTTAAAATACTTGAATGCGGTTTCTTCAAAAGCATCATGTTTATATCTTGTTCAGGAAGTGTTTTCAGGGATTCTCACTCTAGCAATCTGGACTACAATAAAAATAAAACAAAATAATGTAAGGTGGGCTCAAACCCCGGTCAGCCCCGAAGGAATGGAGGACAACAAAATTAGAAGGAAAGAAAAAGTAAATACCACGCCGAGCGTGGGAAAAGGGAGACGCAATGACGCCATGGAAAGGATGGCAGCCCCGATGCCCTGGGGAAAACCTAACTAAAACTTCCCAAACAAAACTGGAAAACAGAGAGGAGCTGTAATGGCTAAGGGGAGCTTTGGGAGAGAGACAGATTTGAGGGGGAAAACTGGAAAGGGAAGGGGACATGTAAAAACAGAAACACCCTCGCAGCACAAGAGCTCACAGACCTCAATACCCAAAGTTACCAGCTAGGTGCTTGGCTCAGAACTTTGCCAAAGATCCAGCAATGAGTGACTGGATCACTGAGTTTATATAGACCTAGCCCAGCTTTTGGGCGTTAAGCCTGATTAGTGGCGTGCCTGACTCAAGACCTCCCTCTGGTGGTTGGAGGGGACCTTGGCCTGGCACTGACCCTTACAAATAAGGTTACAAAACAATAAAAACTCCATAATGTAGTGGAATAGCTCCACACCACCAGCACCTATAAGACTGACACCTCTAAGTCAGGTACAAAAACGAATTACTCTAAACTCTCATCATGGACTTATTAGCTAATAGCTGTTGTTAAACGTCATGGCAGTTAATGGGCTGCACATCTCCTGCCCACAAAACCTTCCCTCAGTGTGTTACATGTGTCATTGACTGTGGAATACAGTTTCACCATCAATTTGTGATCATTCCCAACTCACATTTTAATTTTCTGGGTTGTGACATAATGTCTAAATTAGACATCACCCATTGTACCAGATGTTTCTAGTATAATAAATATAATTACAGACAGACAGACAGACACACACACACACACACACACACACACACACATTCTTCACCATGGTTGATCTTTGCTCTGCCTTCTTTAGTATCCCTGTGCAGGCAGACACAGCCCCTTTTTGCTTTTACCTTTAGAAATAAACAATTATTCTGCACTAGCTTGGACTCAGAGTACATTGATGGGGCTTCCAGACCTGTGGGATTCCTATTGGAACTTATGGCACCAGGTCTTCCTGTGTGCTCACACTCTGTGGCGGCTGCTGCTGCTGCTGAGAAAATACCACTCATCACGTCACCAAGGTGTTAAACACATCAGCCACACAACACGAGGTGTAGCGTCTGTGAAACATTTTGACATGAACTAGTAGTTTGACTGTTAAACACTCTTCTCTGCAGGGTAAAGGGACACTATGCATTAGAGTTAGAAAACTGGGAATTAAAGATTTAACCCACCTGTGACACTGATCTTAACAGGATCTCCAAGCCATTTTTCATTGGCTACATTTGTTTTGATTCTGAAGCAATAGTCATGTTCATCCTCCTTCGTTACATTAATCAGTTTAAGGGAGAAGTGTTGCTGTTTATCTACATAACACTGGACTCTGCCTGAGTCCTTAGTGGGTTTGCAATATAAAGGCTTGTTTTCATTTACATTGAAATCCTCTGTGACCCAAAATTCCTCTTTCACATTAAACTTTGCTGGGTTTGTGTAAGTGCCATTGATAAACAGTGTGGACCCCTTTAAAGCACATGTTTTAGTTGGGTTGTACTTCACACTCCATTCTGTTCCAAAACCCCCTGAAACATATGATGCATGAAAGAGGTCATTAGAGGAGTCTGGGCCCCATAAGAGAGTGGGAGTTATCTTACAGCTTCACTTCTCGCCTCTCTAACTCCAGCATCTACTGCAGAACTCTGAGCTGATTCTGAGCTAAACCACAAAGTGAGAAGAGCTTGTAGCAGGGTGGGGGAGGAGCTTGAAAAACAAACAAAATATATCTGCACTTTGTAGTTATAGTGGGGTTGTGAATTTTAATCTTACTACAGTGTGCTTTTAATCTAAGACTGCCCTAAACTTGAGAAAAACCACAAAGCGCTCAGCAAGCTCTGTAGGAGTGGTGTGGGGGATGTGGGAGGCTTTGGTAACCAATGTAAATGTTCATTAAATGGGAACACTGTGTCAGAAAATCTTTATACTAGATATGAGAATTTTCCTAATATTTGTGCAGGTTTCAACAGTTTTGGAAATTTTACAAAGAAAAATACAATTTTGATGAAGACTGCAGTCTTACCCAGAGACATGAACAGAGTGATGAGAGTGAGAGGAGTTCTGAGTGACATCATTAAATAAACCTGCACAGACACACAAGAGCACACAACACAGCTGAGTTCATCACATTTCTGCTTCTGTTTACAATGTTTCAAATATCAGTCAGACTAATCTGATGACACAACTGTATTACTGAGGAGGTTTGGCTCTTGGCAGCAACAGCAGTAAATATATGTTGTCATTTCAATTCAGTTTTATTTCTTGAGGGTTATTCACTCTAAATCAAATCACAAAAGGATTTAGAAGAATCCTTGTCCTGACTATAAATGAACAATTTGAAAGTAATTGTGATAAGAGTAAAAAACACATAACCATTCTACCAACTTTAACAAAATAAAACCAAATTCAACTATTTTAACACCTCATCTCAGCATTACATACAAATGTATTTACACAGTCATATATCAGATACATATTGTATTAATAACAGTTTTGTTATGTCCTAAGCAGTGTAGAAGACTGAAGTGGCCAAACTGTATGTAGTGAGAGCTTGTTGTTCAGGTCTGTTCTAGGAGATCTATTCTCATCCCACCCAAAAGATATGAAGAATGGTGTCACCCAGCCAAACACACACACACATACACAATCTTCTACTCATAACCACTCTTTGACACCCAGCCAATCAGACACCTCCAATCTGTCAATCACCTGTCCTTCAACTAATCGGACCACTCAGTCACTTCCACGTTTCCAATTACCCACTGACTGATCATCACACATATATGCACCTTGTTTCACTCTCTTTCTTTAAGCCCACAGGCATCTCCAGTCAATGTTTCACACTGACCTTCTCTATTCCAAGTAAAAATCTAGCAAGCCACAAGGACTATTTTTGCCCTTTTGAAATCTTTTTGATTTATGTTCCATGTTCCACTCAGTTAACTCCTGCTTTGTCTATTAGTTACTTCATTAAATGTTGCCTTGACCCAGGACTCTTAGCACCTTAGGTCATATCACTGCAGGGCAATCTGACTAGACAAGGAACTTGAAAGAGAAGGGAGAGAAAACTCTATAGTCTACCAAACCACTCACCAAAATCTTCTTCATTATCACCCAATATTTAACAACCAAAGACTGTACACCAGACAGAAGGCGCAACACCATTGTTCAGGATGTGACACGAAATAACCATGACTACATCCAAACACAGGACCCCAAGGATGGGCTGATTAGGGCATGTCCCAGTCAAAAGGGTGACATAGTTACCGTGAAAACAGTGGAGGTGTCATGGCAGGATTACCTACATGGAATTTATGACTCACAGGTTGCAGAAGTGGCTGACAAGACAACTTGCAATGTCTGGAAAAGGCATGACTGAAGGACAGTACAGAGTCACTGATTATGGTAGTAAAAATACAAAAACTAATCATTATGTTAATTGTAACAGGGGTGCATTACACCACACAAGATGCAGACTGTACAAAGGAGCCTCTGAGAGTAACAGGAACACAAGATTCCTGCAGGGAAAGCAAATATTAAGAGACCTCACCAAGTGGCAGAGACCATGTACAGAAACATATGCAAGACATATAATCTGAACAAATTCAAATCTGTGTGTGTTAACAAAAAGGTTGTCCAAGTGGTGATTGGGGCACATGTGGCAGAGACACCAATGCTGGGAGGTGTAGCTCCAACTGGAATAAAACCATCAATCTCATTTCAGAAGTGCTCAAGGCTAAAATCAGTGAAAATATTCTATCAGAGGCCTCTCTCTCTCTCTCTCTCTCTCTCTCTCTCTCTCTCTCTCTCTCTCTCTCTCTTTGTATATATATATATATATATATATATATATATATATATATATATATATATATATATATATATATATATGGAGGGAGTAAGAGTGGCTGCTGTTTCAAAGCATAGTCTATGCCTAACACAGGGTGTTCATCATTGGTTGAGTGTTCTGTACAGAGGGAGCAGTGATGTTCCACACCAATTTCTTGTTAGCCCTTTGTAAGTCTTTCTTTGTCATCACATTATTTTCTTGTTCCTGGTTTATTTTTCTTTGTTCCTAATGTAAATTTTTCATTACTAATTCACAGATGGGTCTGACTGCTGGTTTCCTGAAATCGGACTATTATAATAACTCCTGGACTGTCCTAATTAAGACTCCTCTCTGTCACTCGCTCACACACGCTTCTCACATTCACTCTTCCCTGACACACATTCTTGACACATTTTTTGCTTGCTTTTTCATTCCTTTCACTCACACACTCTCTCCATCAGGAACACAAACACGCCACATAAACATAACAAAACATAACAAAACCAACTCTAAGTCCTCTAGAACTATATGTGGATGAGAGTTCATGAAGAGTGGTAATGTTTTTTTGACCTTTAACTATGTACTAAAAGCACAGACTACAGGGAAATTTAAGAAACAAATGTAAGTTAATAAAGAGCTCTTCTTACCTCACTGTACAAAGTTTCAACAGCAGTGTGGGAACAGAGGAAAATAAACTCAGAAGAAACAGCTTTGAGCTTTTAAACTTGTGAATTGTCTGTGGTGTATTTAATGATGTTATTTTTAGTGTATTTAAATTCTCTTCCTCTTTTACTGCACTGTTCTCTCCTTTTTCAAGAAATGCACACACACACACACACACACACACACATACACACACACACACACACACACACACACACACACACACACACACACACACACTCACAAACAAATGTATATACACCCACACAAACAGACCATAGATTGCTCTGTGGGTGTTATGTCCTTGGTGCAGACTCAGACACATACGCATGCACAAAGAAACACACACACACACACACACACACACACACACAAACACACACACACACACACACACACACACACACACACACACACACACACACACTCACAGTACTCTGTGGGTGTTATTCCTGTGGTTCAGGCCATTGAGAGCCTCAATCTTCACATGTAGCAACTGCCATGGCTGCATATTCATGGAGAAAACATTTCTGTTTATTGATTACTATCACTGTGTGTGTGAGTGTGTGTGTGTGTGTGTGTTTGTGTGTGTGTGTGTGTGTATGTGATCAAACCAAACCAATAAACAGAGGATGAAAATAACTATGAAAATAATTACAAAATTTACTTTGCTCTTTCAGTTTTAAACTGTTTATCTGCATAACACTGGTACCTGCCTGAGTCATTAGTGCCTTTACATAGTTCACGCTTCTCTACAATTTTAACTGTGTGATGCAGACATGTTGGCTATGTATAGGTTCCGTTCATAAACTCTGTGGATTCCTTTAAGGAACATGTTATCTGCTGGTTATAATTTACATTCAAATCACTCACAAAAACTCCTGACACATATGATGCATGAAAGAGGTCATTAGAGGAGTCTGGGCCCCATAAGAGAGTGGGAGTTATCTTACAGATTCACTTCTCTCCTCTCTAACTCCAGCAGCTACTGCAGAACTCTGAGCTGATTCTGAGCTAAACCACAAAGTGAGTAGAGCTTGTAGCAGGGTGGGGGAGGAGCTTGGGGAGAAGTGGACACTAGTGACTCTGAACAACTTAACGCTCAGTCACATAATATATGAGGTTGAGTAAAGAGAAAAACAAACAAAAATATATCTGTACTTTATAATTATAGTGGGGTTGTGAATTCTCATTTCAATTCAGTTTTATTTCTTGAGGGCTATTTAACTCTAGATCGAATCACAAAAGGATTTAAAGGAATCTGGATTTAAAGTAAATGAAAGGATTTAAAGTAAATGAAAAAGGTGAAAGCAATTGAGATAAGAAAAAAAACACAAAACCATTCTACCAGCTTTAACAAAATAAAAAATAATCACTTTATTAGCAACGTAGGACTGGACATTAGAATGTATCTTGATCTCAAAGAATATTTTCACAACAAAAATTAAGTAACAACACCATGTAACGCATGGTGGCCCGAATGCCGAAGGGCAGGATGCACAGACTCCAGCGACGTGGACAAACATTTATTAACACAAAACGACAACGGCACTCAGACGTATTACAAAGACAGAACATGAACATGTAATGGTTGACATTAAACAATCACAAAAACACGCTTACGTTTAACATTGACGATATGAACATTAACCTTGAAATTAAGACGTTACATCAACAATGACCAACGACACTGCACACACTGACGTGGGTTTAAATACATGATGAGGTACAGGTGTGTGCAGGCTTGGCCACAAATGAGAATCCTCCCACTGCAGGTGACGGGCCAAACCACGTGACTCGCGGGAGGCGAGTGTTCCGTGACAGACCATGTGTTTTAACCACAAACTACTTTAGCCATCCTATTTGAAAATGTAAAGAAACAGCAGTCCATCACAGAATCATAGAACAACCATGCAAGGTCCCAGATGAAGGTAATGCCTGACAATAGAATAACAGAATTGTCAATGGCAATTTTCTACTGGTACTGCAAATTAGTTCATGATTAGACAATCAATTTCTAGGAAATTAAACCATAATCTCTATTCTGTTAATCTACATTCTGTTAATCTTTATTGATGTTGCATTAATACTGTTGTGACCTAAAGAAAGAGTCTTTGACAAGACTGACAAGACTGATCACCAGTGTTCAAATATCAAATGATGAGAACAGAGGCAGCACAAAACTAAAAAGCTAGATGTGGTTAATACATTTATTTCCTTCCTCTTTTAGGGTATGCTTGACCTTCCTGGCTAAAGCAGCTTTGTTGTGTGCTCATGTGGTTTTTAAACAGGTGCTGAGAAAGAAGGCCCCTGCAAAGAGGCAGCAAAATACCTCCAAGTAAGTTCCACTGAGTTTGTATTTATAGCTTGTGATAATGAAAAATAAGAAATATGCATATCTGTTAAAAGTCAATTTCAAAAATACTAAATGTAGACACCTGCTGCCATCCTCCGTCAGCCTTGGGCTGTCATCAAAGTACAAATAAAGCTAAAGGCAACTTCAGTCTATGCTCTGCAAAGCCACATACACTCACCTCACCATCATATACACAGCTTCTCTGAAGAACCCTCATCCTCTGACACCCCTCTTATACACCCCAAGCTCCTCCTCTAATTAATCTGTAGCATAACATTACGAGGTGCAGGTGATTTACACAAATATATACAGGTAGGGCAGTTATGTATTTAATATTTCATTATTGTATTAACATAAGTCAAGGTTACACTGGTATTTATCAGCTAGCTTTTAGTTTACTACACTCTTTCCACAGGTTTGCTTATGCTGTGTTTCCCCTCTGTCAGGTGCTCCATGGGTCCTGCTGGCTCCTAGAAGAAGACCCACTCAGTAGTGTGCTTTGCTCTATGGGAATCTCAGTGGTCTTTATATCTGTGGTCTTTAGTGGTCTGTCCTGTATGTGGTCTGATGATGGGTCTGAGCTCTGTGACCTTTCAGGCAGAATATGCTATATTCATTTCTTCACATTTTCTCCTTTTGTGGGTATTAGATCCTCCAAATAATGTATTTTTATCCATCCGTGAAATAGTGAAGTGGCTCTGACTTGCAACAATGCCACCCCACCTGTGCAGAACTACACCAGATATAAAGAAGGAGGAACCTCACCTGTAGGATCTGGGCAGAGTTACATCATCAACAGCTCCAGGACCTGGTTCTGCTGTGTGGCTCAGTATGAACATGGAGTACTGAAATCAGCTTCAGCACATGCCACTTTAAAGGGTGACACACTCAGGCAGTTATGTTTTAATTTTTGACATTCATTCATCAGTTGACATTCATTCACTCACATTCATTCATATTTACAAACTATAATTGCTATGCTGTATATGTGTCTGTGTTTCTCACCAGGCCACTTCAACATATTGCCTATAGTTGTTGGAGTCGGCCTCTGTGGGATTGTAGTTCCTCTCAATAGTTTTATTGATGAAGAGGGAAAGTTTAAGAAGGTAAAATGAAGTGAAATGTATTATGTTAAATTACACTTTGTTATGATCTCGTCAAGGTTCCAGGCCATAACAGGAAGTGTGACCCATAAAAAAAAGGCTAAACATGTCTGTAGTGGAAATGAAATCAGACTGCAAGAGACCAAAGTAGTTCAATGACAGCCAGTGTAGTGTACAGGAGACAGTGTGACACTACTATAACATCAGGAGTGAACAGGCCAAAGTAAGAAATAAATCCACACTAGAAAAAAAAAGCCACTCACTAAACCTACACAAAAGAAAATACACACACAACTACACTTACTCCCTAAGTGGAAAACTGATCAAACCACACCCCAAAACAAAATGGCATTCATTCCCTACTTACCAGTAACTACTCAACAAAAGGAAAAAGTTGAATATATACAAATATACAACTGCAGACTAACTATTAGAGCAGACAAGAGTAAAGTGAAAACTGGAAACAAGGTCATACACCAGGTCAACTATCATGATCTCTCTCTCTCTCTCTCTCTCTCTCTCTCTCTCTCTCTCTCTCTTGCTCTCTTTCTCTCTTTCTCACACACACACACACACACACTATATAGATAGATAGATAGATAGATAGATAGATAGATAGATAGATAGATAGATAGATAGATAGATAGATAGATAGATAGATAGATAGATAGATAGATAGAGAAAGTGAGAGAGAGAGACCTCTGACAGAGTATTTTCACTGATTCTAGCCTTGAGCGCTTCTGAAATGAGATTGATGGCTTTATTCCTTTATTCCTTCATGTAAAGGCGTTTGAGTTTAATTAAGATGATTATGGAGAGTTGTTAAACTGATTAAGGGTTACTCTGATATATTAGTTGTACTACACAATTTGTTTCTTTCCTATTTTTTTAACAAATTCAAGTTTCATGACAGCAGAATACTTTTCTTAATTGCTTGAAGTTTTTCTGGATGATTTAGAGGCTGTCTAATTGTGATGGATTTCCATTCGTTTGGTTTGAGGATTCCCTCATTGTCTTAGAGCTCCTTGTGAACACTCTTCTTGAAGTAATAGAGAGAGAAGCAGCAGTTCTGACATGTACAACCACCTGCAGTCTGACTGACAGTCCAACATTCATCTGGTACAAAAATGGACGTCGTTTATCCTCCAGTACAAACCCACTCCACCTGCAGCCAGTCAGCAGTGAGGATGCAGGCAGTTATATGTGTGCTGTAAGAGGATATGAACATCTCCCCTCTCCTGCTCAAACTCTCACTGTCAGATGTGAGTTTACAATGTTGGTTTCATTATATGATTATCTGATTATTGCTAAGTTCATTCCATTGCCAATTTCAGTTCATTTCTCAGTGAAAATGTAAAAAATACAATGAGGTAGTAAAGTCTTATATATATATATATATATTTTTTTTCTTTACTTTGAGTACATGATAGCACTCTAGAAAGCTCTTGTCATTTTTACTGAATACTGGATGAATACTATGATACACAGCTTTCTTACATGACCATAACTATGTAGAATCCACGGGAATAAATTATTAAATGTAGATATGCCAAAAAAAGCAGGGCTTTTTTTTTTCCTTTTCTTTCAATTTGTAAAGCCATATGAAGATGTGTGTGTGTGTGTGTGTGTGTGTGTGTGTGTGTGTGTGTGTGTGTGTGTATTTTGTTATTCCAAATGTTCAGAAATTAAACTTGCAGCTGTATCCCAATGCAGTCAAAAGAGTGAGAGATATAGAGGGGAAGAGAGATGGATGATCACATGTAGAATACACAAGTAGAGTTTCCTTCAACAGAAAAGCTTTTCAGTGTTTTACATTAATAATTAATGCAAAAAATGTTGCAGCCTTTCTTTTTTTTTGGAATGTTGGAAAATAACCTTGTTCTTATTTTGACAATTTAAATAATTAATACATCTAAATAAAGATCTAAATAATTTATTATTTGTTAATTCAAATTCAAATTAACATCAAATTAACTATTTTAATCCAGTTAAAATACTTGAATGCGGTTTCTTCAAAAGCATCATGTTTATATCTTGTTCAGGAAGTGTTTTCAGGGATTCTCACTCTAGCAATCTGGACTACAATAAAAATAAAACAAAATAATGTAAGGTGGGCTCAAACCCCGGTCAGCCCCGAAGGAATGGAGGACAACAAAATTAGAAGGAAAGAAAAAGTAAATACCACGCCGAGCGTGGGAAAAGGGAGACGCAATGACGCCATGGAAAGGATGGCAGCCCCGATGCCCTGGGGAAAACCTAACTAAAACTTCCCAAACAAAACTGGAAAACAGAGAGGAGCTGTAATGGCTAAGGGGAGCTTTGGGAGAGAGACAGATTTGAGGGGGAAAACTGGAAAGGGAAGGGGACATGTAAAAACAGAAACACCCTCGCAGCACAAGAGCTCACAGACCTCAATACCCAAAGTTACCAGCTAGGTGCTTGGCTCAGAACTTTGCCAAAGATCCAGCAATGAGTGACTGGATCACTGAGTTTATATAGACCTAGCCCAGCTTTTGGGCGTTAAGCCTGATTAGTGGCGTGCCTGACTCAAGACCTCCCTCTGGTGGTTGGAGGGGACCTTGGCCTGGCACTGACCCTTACAAATAAGGTTACAAAACAATAAAAACTCCATAATGTAGTGGAATAGCTCCACACCACCAGCACCTATAAGACTGACACCTCTAAGTCAGGTACAAAAACGAATTACTCTAAACTCTCATCATGGACTTATTAGCTAATAGCTGTTGTTAAACGTCATGGCAGTTAATGGGCTGCACATCTCCTGCCCACAAAACCTTCCCTCAGTGTGTTACATGTGTCATTGACTGTGGAATACAGTTTCACCATCAATTTGTGATCATTCCCAACTCACATTTTAATTTTCTGGGTTGTGACATAATGTCTAAATTAGACATCACCCATTGTACCAGATGTTTCTAGTATAATAAATATAATTACAGACAGACAGACAGACACACACACACACACACACACACACACACACATTCTTCACCATGGTTGATCTTTGCTCTGCCTTCTTTAGTATCCCTGTGCAGGCAGACACAGCCCCTTTTTGCTTTTACCTTTAGAAATAAACAATTATTCTGCACTAGCTTGGACTCAGAGTACATTGATGGGGCTTCCAGACCTGTGGGATTCCTATTGGAACTTATGGCACCAGGTCTTCCTGTGTGCTCACACTCTGTGGCGGCTGCTGCTGCTGCTGAGAAAATACCACTCATCACGTCACCAAGGTGTTAAACACATCAGCCACACAACACGAGGTGTAGCGTCTGTGAAACATTTTGACATGAACTAGTAGTTTGACTGTTAAACACTCTTCTCTGCAGGGTAAAGGGACACTATGCATTAGAGTTAGAAAACTGGGAATTAAAGATTTAACCCACCTGTGACACTGATCTTAACAGGATCTCCAAGCCATTTTTCATTGGCTACATTTGTTTTGATTCTGAAGCAATAGTCATGTTCATCCTCCTTCGTTACATTAATCAGTTTAAGGGAGAAGTGTTGCTGTTTATCTACATAACACTGGACTCTGCCTGAGTCCTTAGTGGGTTTGCAATATAAAGGCTTGTTTTCATTTACATTGAAATCCTCTGTGACCCAAAATTCCTCTTTCACATTAAACTTTGCTGGGTTTGTGTAAGTGCCATTGATAAACAGTGTGGACCCCTTTAAAGCACATGTTTTAGTTGGGTTGTACTTCACACTCCATTCTGTTCCAAAACCCCCTGAAACATATGATGCATGAAAGAGGTCATTAGAGGAGTCTGGGCCCCATAAGAGAGTGGGAGTTATCTTACAGCTTCACTTCTCGCCTCTCTAACTCCAGCATCTACTGCAGAACTCTGAGCTGATTCTGAGCTAAACCACAAAGTGAGAAGAGCTTGTAGCAGGGTGGGGGAGGAGCTTGAAAAACAAACAAAATATATCTGCACTTTGTAGTTATAGTGGGGTTGTGAATTTTAATCTTACTACAGTGTGCTTTTAATCTAAGACTGCCCTAAACTTGAGAAAAACCACAAAGCGCTCAGCAAGCTCTGTAGGAGTGGTGTGGGGGATGTGGGAGGCTTTGGTAACCAATGTAAATGTTCATTAAATGGGAACACTGTGTCAGAAAATCTTTATACTAGATATGAGAATTTTCCTAATATTTGTGCAGGTTTCAACAGTTTTGGAAATTTTACAAAGAAAAATACAATTTTGATGAAGACTGCAGTCTTACCCAGAGACATGAACAGAGTGATGAAAATGAGAGGAGTTCTGAGTGACATCATTAAATAAACCTGCACAGACACACAAGAGCACACAACACAGCTGAGTTCATCACATTTCTGCTTCTGTTTACAATGTTTCAAATATCAGTCAGACTAATCTGATGACACAACTGTATTACTGAGGAGGTTTGGCTCTTGGCAGCAACAGCAGTAAATATATGTTGTCATTTCAATTCAGTTTTATTTCTTGAGGGTTATTCACTCTAAATCAAATCACAAAAGGATTTAGAAGAATCCTTGTCCTGACTATAAATGAACAATTTGAAAGTAATTGTGATAAGAGTAAAAAACACATAACCATTCTACCAACTTTAACAAAATAAAACCAAATTCAACTATTTTAACACCTCATCTCAGCATTACATACAAATGTATTTACACAGTCATATATCAGATACATATTGTATTAATAACAGTTTTGTTATGTCCTAAGCAGTGTAGAAGACTGAAGTGGCCAAACTGTATGTAGTGAGAGCTTGTTGTTCAGGTCTGTTCTAGGAGATCTATTCTCATCCCACCCAAAAGATATGAAGAATGGTGTCACCCAGCCAAACACACACACACATACACAATCTTCTACTCATAACCACTCTTTGACACCCAGCCAATCAGACACCTCCAATCTGTCAATCACCTGTCCTTCAACTAATCGGACCACTCAGTCACTTCCACGTTTCCAATTACCCACTGACTGATCATCACACATATATGCACCTTGTTTCACTCTCTTTCTTTAAGCCCACAGGCATCTCCAGTCAATGTTTCACACTGACCTTCTCTATTCCAAGTAAAAATCTAGCAAGCCACAAGGACTATTTTTGCCCTTTTGAAATCTTTTTGATTTATGTTCCATGTTCCACTCAGTTAACTCCTGCTTTGTCTATTAGTTACTTCATTAAATGTTGCCTTGACCCAGGACTCTTAGCACCTTAGGTCATATCACTGCAGGGCAATCTGACTAGACAAGGAACTTGAAAGAGAAGGGAGAGAAAACTCTATAGTCTACCAAACCACTCACCAAAATCTTCTTCATTATCACCCAATATTTAACAACCAAAGACTGTACACCAGACAGAAGGCGCAACACCATTGTTCAGGATGTGACACGAAATAACCATGACTACATCCAAACACAGGACCCCAAGGATGGGCTGATTAGGGCATGTCCCAGTCAAAAGGGTGACATAGTTACCGTGAAAACAGTGGAGGTGTCATGGCAGGATTACCTACATGGAATTTATGACTCACAGGTTGCAGAAGTGGCTGACAAGACAACTTGCAATGTCTGGAAAAGGCATGACTGAAGGACAGTACAGAGTCACTGATTATGGTAGTAAAAATACAAAAACTAATCATTATGTTAATTGTAACAGGGGTGCATTACACCACACAAGATGCAGACTGTACAAAGGAGCCTCTGAGAGTAACAGGAACACAAGATTCCTGCAGGGAAAGCAAATATTAAGAGACCTCACCAAGTGGCAGAGACCATGTACAGAAACATATGCAAGACATATAATCTGAACAAATTCAAATCTGTGTGTGTTAACAAAAAGGTTGTCCAAGTGGTGATTGGGGCACATGTGGCAGAGACACCAATGCTGGGAGGTGTAGCTCCAACTGGAATAAAACCATCAATCTCATTTCAGAAGTGCTCAAGGCTAAAATCAGTGAAAATATTCTATCAGAGGCCTCTCTCTCTCTCTCTCTCTCTCTCTCTCTCTCTCTCTCTCTCTCTCTCTCTTTGTATATATATATATATATATATATATATATATATATATATATATATATATATATATATATATATATGGAGGGAGTAAGAGTGGCTGCTGTTTCAAAGCATAGTCTATGCCTAACACAGGGTGTTCATCATTGGTTGAGTGTTCTGTACAGAGGGAGCAGTGATGTTCCACACCAATTTCTTGTTAGCCCTTTGTAAGTCTTTCTTTGTCATCACATTATTTTCTTGTTCCTGGTTTATTTTTCTTTGTTCCTAATGTAAATTTTTCATTACTAATTCACAGATGGGTCTGACTGCTGGTTTCCTGAAATCGGACTATTATAATAACTCCTGGACTGTCCTAATTAAGACTCCTCTCTGTCACTCGCTCACACACGCTTCTCACATTCACTCTTCCCTGACACACATTCTTGACACATTTTTTGCTTGCTTTTTCATTCCTTTCACTCACACACTCTCTCCATCAGGAACACAAACACGCCACATAAACATAACAAAACATAACAAAACCAACTCTAAGTCCTCTAGAACTATATGTGGATGAGAGTTCATGAAGAGTGGTAATGTTTTTTTGACCTTTAACTATGTACTAAAAGCACAGACTACAGGGAAATTTAAGAAACAAATGTAAGTTAATAAAGAGCTCTTCTTACCTCACTGTACAAAGTTTCAACAGCAGTGTGGGAACAGAGGAAAATAAACTCAGAAGAAACAGCTTTGAGCTTTTAAACTTGTGAATTGTCTGTGGTGTATTTAATGATGTTATTTTTAGTGTATTTAAATTCTCTTCCTCTTTTACTGCACTGTTCTCTCCTTTTTCAAGAAATGCACACACACACACACACACACACACACACATACACACACACACACACACACACACACACACACACACACACACACACACACACACACACTCACAAACAAATGTATATACACCCACACAAACAGACCATAGATTGCTCTGTGGGTGTTATGTCCTTGGTGCAGACTCAGACACATACGCATGCACAAAGAAACACACACACACACACACACACACACACACACACACACTCACAGTACTCTGTGGGTGTTATTCCTGTGGTTCAGGCCATTGAGAGCCTCAATCTTCACATGTAGCAACTGCCATGGCTGCATATTCATGGAGAAAACATTTCTGTTTATTGATTACTATCACTGTGTGTGTGAGTGTGTGTGTGTGTGTGTGTGTTTGTGTGTGTGTGTGTGTGTATGTGATCAAACCAAACCAATAAACAGAGGATGAAAATAACTATGAAAATAATTACAAAATTTACTTTGCTCTTTCAGTTTTAAACTGTTTATCTGCATAACACTGGTACCTGCCTGAGTCATTAGTGCCTTTACATAGTTCACGCTTCTCTACAATTTTAACTGTGTGATGCAGACATGTTGGCTATGTATAGGTTCCGTTCATAAACTCTGTGGATTCCTTTAAGGAACATGTTATCTGCTGGTTATAATTTACATTCAAATCACTCACAAAAACTCCTGACACATATGATGCATGAAAGAGGTCATTAGAGGAGTCTGGGCCCCATAAGAGAGTGGGAGTTATCTTACAGATTCACTTCTCTCCTCTCTAACTCCAGCAGCTACTGCAGAACTCTGAGCTGATTCTGAGCTAAACCACAAAGTGAGAAGAGCTTGTAGCAGGGTGGGGGAGGAGCTTGGGGAGAAGTGGACACTAGTGACTCTGAACAACTTAACGCTCAGTCACATAATATATGAGGTTGAGTAAAGAGAAAAACAAACAAAAATATATCTGTACTTTATAATTATAGTGGGGTTGTGAATTCTCATTTCAATTCAGTTTTATTTCTTGAGGGCTATTTAACTCTAGATCGAATCACAAAAGGATTTAAAGGAATCTGGATTTAAAGTAAATGAAAGGATTTAAAGTAAATGAAAAAGGTGAAAGCAATTGAGATAAGAAAAAAAACACAAAACCATTCTACCAGCTTTAACAAAATAAAAAATAATCACTTTATTAGCAACGTAGGACTGGACATTAGAATGTATCTTGATCTCAAAGAATATTTTCACAACAAAAATTAAGTAACAACACCATGTAACGCATGGTGGCCCGAATGCCGAAGGGCAGGATGCACAGACTCCAGCGACGTGGACAAACATTTATTAACACAAAACGACAACGGCACTCAGACGTATTACAAAGACAGAACATGAACATGTAATGGTTGACATTAAACAATCACAAAAACACGCTTACGTTTAACATTGACGATATGAACATTAACCTTGAAATTAAGACGTTACATCAACAATGACCAACGACACTGCACACACTGACGTGGGTTTAAATACATGATGAGGTACAGGTGTGTGCAGGCTTGGCCACAAATGAGAATCCTCCCACTGCAGGTGACGGGCCAAACCACGTGACTCGCGGGAGGCGAGTGTTCCGTGACAGACCATGTGTTTTAACCACAAACTACTTTAGCCATCCTATTTGAAAATGTAAAGAAACAGCAGTCCATCACAGAATCATAGAACAACCATGCAAGGTCCCAGATGAAGGTAATGCCTGACAATAGAATAACAGAATTGTCAATGGCAATTTTCTACTGGTACTGCAAATTAGTTCATGATTAGACAATCAATTTCTAGGAAATTAAACCATAATCTCTATTCTGTTAATCTACATTCTGTTAATCTTTATTGATGTTGCATTAATACTGTTGTGACCTAAAGAAAGAGTCTTTGACAAGACTGACAAGACTGATCACCAGTGTTCAAATATCAAATGATGAGAACAGAGGCAGCACAAAACTAAAAAGCTAGATGTGGTTAATACATTTATTTCCTTCCTCTTTTAGGGTATGCTTGACCTTCCTGGCTAAAGCAGCTTTGTTGTGTGCTCATGTGGTTTTTAAACAGGTGCTGAGAAAGAAGGCCCCTGCAAAGAGGCAGCAAAATACCTCCAAGTAAGTTCCACTGAGTTTGTATTTATAGCTTGTGATAATGAAAAATAAGAAATATGCATATCTGTTAAAAGTCAATTTCAAAAATACTAAATGTAGACACCTGCTGCCATCCTCCGTCAGCCTTGGGCTGTCATCAAAGTACAAATAAAGCTAAAGGCAACTTCAGTCTATGCTCTGCAAAGCCACATACACTCACCTCACCATCATATACACAGCTTCTCTGAAGAACCCTCATCCTCTGACACCCCTCTTATACACCCCAAGCTCCTCCTCTAATTAATCTGTAGCATAACATTACGAGGTGCAGGTGATTTACACAAATATATACAGGTAGGGCAGTTATGTATTTAATATTTCATTATTGTATTAACATAAGTCAAGGTTACACTGGTATTTATCAGCTAGCTTTTAGTTTACTACACTCTTTCCACAGGTTTGCTTATGCTGTGTTTCCCCTCTGTCAGGTGCTCCATGGGTCCTGCTGGCTCCTAGAAGAAGACCCACTCAGTAGTGTGCTTTGCTCTATGGGAATCTCAGTGGTCTTTATATCTGTGGTCTTTAGTGGTCTGTCCTGTATGTGGTCTGATGATGGGTCTGAGCTCTGTGACCTTTCAGGCAGAATATGCTATATTCATTTCTTCACATTTTCTCCTTTTGTGGGTATTAGATCCTCCAAATAATGTATTTTTATCCATCCGTGAAATAGTGAAGTGGCTCTGACTTGCAACAATGCCACCCCACCTGTGCAGAACTACACCAGATATAAAGAAGGAGGAACCTCACCTGTAGGATCTGGGCAGAGTTACATCATCAACAGCTCCAGGACCTGGTTCTGCTGTGTGGCTCAGTATGAACATGGAGTACTGAAATCAGCTTCAGCACATGCCACTTTAAAGGGTGACACACTCAGGCAGTTATGTTTTAATTTTTGACATTCATTCATCAGTTGACATTCATTCACTCACATTCATTCATATTTACAAACTATAATTGCTATGCTGTATATGTGTCTGTGTTTCTCACCAGGCCACTTCAACATATTGCCTATAGTTGTTGGAGTCGGCCTCTGTGGGATTGTAGTTCCTCTCAATAGTTTTATTGATGAAGAGGGAAAGTTTAAGAAGGTAAAATGAAGTGAAATGTATTATGTTAAATTACACTTTGTTATGATCTCGTCAAGGTTCCAGGCCATAACAGGAAGTGTGACCCATAAAAAAAAGGCTAAACATGTCTGTAGTGGAAATGAAATCAGACTGCAAGAGACCAAAGTAGTTCAATGACAGCCAGTGTAGTGTACAGGAGACAGTGTGACACTACTATAACATCAGGAGTGAACAGGCCAAAGTAAGAAATAAATCCACACTAGAAAAAAAAAGCCACTCACTAAACCTACACAAAAGAAAATACACACACAACTACACTTACTCCCTAAGTGGAAAACTGATCAAACCACACCCCAAAACAAAATGGCATTCATTCCCTACTTACCAGTAACTACTCAACAAAAGGAAAAAGTTGAATATATACAAATATACAACTGCAGACTAACTATTAGAGCAGACAAGAGTAAAGTGAAAACTGGAAACAAGGTCATACACCAGGTCAACTATCATGATCTCTCTCTCTCTCTCTCTCTCTCTCTCTCTCTCTCTCTCTTGCTCTCTTTCTCTCTTTCTCACACACACACACACACACACTATATAGATAGATAGATAGATAGATAGATAGATAGATAGATAGAGAAAGTGAGAGAGAGAGACCTCTGACAGAGTATTTTCACTGATTCTAGCCTTGAGCGCTTCTGAAATGAGATTGATGGCTTTATTCCTTTATTCCTTCATGTAAAGGCGTTTGAGTTTAATTAAGATGATTATGGAGAGTTGTTAAACTGATTAAGGGTTACTCTGATATATTAGTTGTACTACACAATTTGTTTCTTTCCTATTTTTTTAACAAATTCAAGTTTCATGACAGCAGAATACTTTTCTTAATTGCTTGAAGTTTTTCTGGATGATTTAGAGGCTGTCTAATTGTGATGGATTTCCATTCGTTTGGTTTGAGGATTCCCTCATTGTCTTAGAGCTCCTTGTGAACACGCTTCTTGAAGTAATAGAGAGAGAAGCAGCAGTTCTGACATGTACAACCACCTGCAGTCTGACTGACAGTCCAACATTCATCTGGTACAAAAATGGACGTCGTTTATCCTCCAGTACAAACCCACTCCACCTGCAGCCAGTCAGCAGTGAGGATGCAGGCAGTTATAT
The DNA here is from genome assembly GCF_041902795.1 of Electrophorus electricus. NCBI lineage: Eukaryota > Metazoa > Chordata > Actinopteri > Gymnotiformes > Gymnotidae > Electrophorus > Electrophorus electricus. The sequence continues at coordinate 3,265,639 of NC_137514.1, read as the reverse complement.
GTGTGCTGTAAGAGGATATGAACATCTCCCCTCTCCTGCTCAAACTCTCACTGTCAGATGTGAGTTTACAATGTTGGTTTCATTATATGATTATCTGATTATTGCTAAGTTCATTCCATTGCCAATTTCAGTTCATTTCTCAGTGAAAATGTAAAAAATACAATGAGGTAGTAAAGTCTTATATATATATATTTTTTTTTTTTTTCTTTACTTTGAGTACATGATAGCACTCTAGAAAGCTCTTGTCATTTTTACTGAATACTGGATGAATACTATGATACACAGCTTTCTTACATGACCATAACTATGTAGAATCCACGGGAATAAATTATTAAATGTAGATATGCCAAAAAAAGCAGGGCTTTTTTTTTTCCTTTTCTTTCAATTTGTAAAGCCATATGAAGATGTGTGTGTGTGTGTGTGTGTATTTTGTTATTCCAAATGTTCAGAAATTAAACTTTCAGCTGTATCCCAATGCAGTCAAAAGAGTGAGAGATATAGAGGGGAAGAGAGATGGATGATCACATGTAGAATACACAAGTAGAGTTTCCTTCAACAGAAAAGCTTTTCAGTGTTTTACATTAATAATTAATGCAAAAAATGTTGCAGCCTTTCTTTTTTTTGGAATGTTGGAAAATAACCTTGTTCTTATTTTGACAATTTAAATAATTAATACATCTAAATAAAGATCTAAATAATTTATTATTTGTTAATTCAAATTCAAATTAACATCAAATTAACTATTTTAATCCAGTTAAAATACTTGAATGCGGTTTCTTCAAAAGCATCATGTTTATATCTTGTTCAGGAAGTGTTTTCAGGGATTCTCACTCTAGCAATCTGGACTACAATAAAAATAAAACAAAATAATGTAAGGTGGGCTCAAACCCCGGTCAGCCCCGAAGGAATGGAGGACAACAAAATTAGAAGGAAAGAAAAAGTAAATACCACGCCGAGCGTGGGAAAAGGGAGACGCAATGACGCCATGGAAAGGATGGCAGCCCCGATGCCCTGGGGAAAACCTAACTAAAACTTCCCAAACAAAACTGGAAAACAGAGAGGAGCTGTAATGGCTAAGGGGAGCTTTGGGAGAGAGACAGATTTGAGGGGGAAAACTGGAAAGGGAAGGGGACATGTAAAAACAGAAACACCCTCGCAGCACAAGAGCTCACAGACCTCAATACCCAAAGTTACCAGCTAGGTGCTTGGCTCAGAACTTTGCCAAAGATCCAGCAATGAGTGACTGGATCACTGAGTTTATATAGACCTAGCCCAGCTTTTGGGCGTTAAGCCTGATTAGTGGCGTGCCTGACTCAAGACCTCCCTCTGGTGGTTGGAGGGGACCTTGGCCTGGCACTGACCCTTACAAATAAGGTTACAAAACAATAAAAACTCCATAATGTAGTGGAATAGCTCCACACCACCAGCACCTATAAGACTGACACCTCTAAGTCAGGTACAAAAACGAATTACTCTAAACTCTCATCATGGACTTATTAGCTAATAGCTGTTGTTAAACGTCATGGCAGTTAATGGGCTGCACATCTCCTGCCCACAAAACCTTCCCTCAGTGTGTTACATGTGTCATTGACTGTGGAATACAGTTTCACCATCAATTTGTGATCATTCCCAACTCACATTTTAATTTTCTGGGTTGTGACATAATGTCTAAATTAGACATCACCCATTGTACCAGATGTTTCTAGTATAATAAATATAATTACAGACAGACAGACAGACACACACACACACACACACACACACACACACATTCTTCACCATGGTTGATCTTTGCTCTGCCTTCTTTAGTATCCCTGTGCAGGCAGACACAGCCCCTTTTTGCTTTTACCTTTAGAAATAAACAATTATTCTGCACTAGCTTGGACTCAGAGTACATTGATGGGGCTTCCAGACCTGTGGGATTCCTATTGGAACTTATGGCACCAGGTCTTCCTGTGTGCTCACACTCTGTGGCGGCTGCTGCTGCTGCTGAGAAAATACCACTCATCACGTCACCAAGGTGTTAAACACATCAGCCACACAACACGAGGTGTAGCGTCTGTGAAACATTTTGACATGAACTAGTAGTTTGACTGTTAAACACTCTTCTCTGCAGGGTAAAGGGACACTATGCATTAGAGTTAGAAAACTGGGAATTAAAGATTTAACCCACCTGTGACACTGATCTTAACAGGATCTCCAAGCCATTTTTCATTGGCTACATTTGTTTTGATTCTGAAGCAATAGTCATGTTCATCCTCCTTCGTTACATTAATCAGTTTAAGGGAGAAGTGTTGCTGTTTATCTACATAACACTGGACTCTGCCTGAGTCCTTAGTGGGTTTGCAATATAAAGGCTTGTTTTCATTTACATTGAAATCCTCTGTGACCCAAAATTCCTCTTTCACATTAAACTTTGCTGGGTTTGTGTAAGTGCCATTGATAAACAGTGTGGACCCCTTTAAAGCACATGTTTTAGTTGGGTTGTACTTCACACTCCATTCTGTTCCAAAACCCCCTGAAACATATGATGCATGAAAGAGGTCATTAGAGGAGTCTGGGCCCCATAAGAGAGTGGGAGTTATCTTACAGCTTCACTTCTCGCCTCTCTAACTCCAGCATCTACTGCAGAACTCTGAGCTGATTCTGAGCTAAACCACAAAGTGAGAAGAGCTTGTAGCAGGGTGGGGGAGGAGCTTGAAAAACAAACAAAATATATCTGCACTTTGTAGTTATAGTGGGGTTGTGAATTTTAATCTTACTACAGTGTGCTTTTAATCTAAGACTGCCCTAAACTTGAGAAAAACCACAAAGCGCTCAGCAAGCTCTGTAGGAGTGGTGTGGGGGATGTGGGAGGCTTTGGTAACCAATGTAAATGTTCATTAAATGGGAACACTGTGTCAGAAAATCTTTATACTAGATATGAGAATTTTCCTAATATTTGTGCAGGTTTCAACAGTTTTGGAAATTTTACAAAGAAAAATACAATTTTGATGAAGACTGCAGTCTTACCCAGAGACATGAACAGAGTGATGAAAATGAGAGGAGTTCTGAGTGACATCATTAAATAAACCTGCACAGACACACAAGAGCACACAACACAGCTGAGTTCATCACATTTCTGCTTCTGTTTACAATGTTTCAAATATCAGTCAGACTAATCTGATGACACAACTGTATTACTGAGGAGGTTTGGCTCTTGGCAGCAACAGCAGTAAATATATGTTGTCATTTCAATTCAGTTTTATTTCTTGAGGGTTATTCACTCTAAATCAAATCACAAAAGGATTTAGAAGAATCCTTGTCCTGACTATAAATGAACAATTTGAAAGTAATTGTGATAAGAGTAAAAAACACATAACCATTCTACCAACTTTAACAAAATAAAACCAAATTCAACTATTTTAACACCTCATCTCAGCATTACATACAAATGTATTTACACAGTCATATATCAGATACATATTGTATTAATAACAGTTTTGTTATGTCCTAAGCAGTGTAGAAGACTGAAGTGGCCAAACTGTATGTAGTGAGAGCTTGTTGTTCAGGTCTGTTCTAGGAGATCTATTCTCATCCCACCCAAAAGATATGAAGAATGGTGTCACCCAGCCAAACACACACACACATACACAATCTTCTACTCATAACCACTCTTTGACACCCAGCCAATCAGACACCTCCAATCTGTCAATCACCTGTCCTTCAACTAATCGGACCACTCAGTCACTTCCACGTTTCCAATTACCCACTGACTGATCATCACACATATATGCACCTTGTTTCACTCTCTTTCTTTAAGCCCACAGGCATCTCCAGTCAATGTTTCACACTGACCTTCTCTATTCCAAGTAAAAATCTAGCAAGCCACAAGGACTATTTTTGCCCTTTTGAAATCTTTTTGATTTATGTTCCATGTTCCACTCAGTTAACTCCTGCTTTGTCTATTAGTTACTTCATTAAATGTTGCCTTGACCCAGGACTCTTAGCACCTTAGGTCATATCACTGCAGGGCAATCTGACTAGACAAGGAACTTGAAAGAGAAGGGAGAGAAAACTCTATAGTCTACCAAACCACTCACCAAAATCTTCTTCATTATCACCCAATATTTAACAACCAAAGACTGTACACCAGACAGAAGGCGCAACACCATTGTTCAGGATGTGACACGAAATAACCATGACTACATCCAAACACAGGACCCCAAGGATGGGCTGATTAGGGCATGTCCCAGTCAAAAGGGTGACATAGTTACCGTGAAAACAGTGGAGGTGTCATGGCAGGATTACCTACATGGAATTTATGACTCACAGGTTGCAGAAGTGGCTGACAAGACAACTTGCAATGTCTGGAAAAGGCATGACTGAAGGACAGTACAGAGTCACTGATTATGGTAGTAAAAATACAAAAACTAATCATTATGTTAATTGTAACAGGGGTGCATTACACCACACAAGATGCAGACTGTACAAAGGAGCCTCTGAGAGTAACAGGAACACAAGATTCCTGCAGGGAAAGCAAATATTAAGAGACCTCACCAAGTGGCAGAGACCATGTACAGAAACATATGCAAGACATATAATCTGAACAAATTCAAATCTGTGTGTGTTAACAAAAAGGTTGTCCAAGTGGTGATTGGGGCACATGTGGCAGAGACACCAATGCTGGGAGGTGTAGCTCCAACTGGAATAAAACCATCAATCTCATTTCAGAAGTGCTCAAGGCTAAAATCAGTGAAAATATTCTATCAGAGGCCTCTCTCTCTCTCTCTCTCTCTCTCTCTCTCTCTCTCTCTCTCTCTCTCTTTGTATATATATATATATATATATATATATATATATATATATATATATATATATATATATATATATATATATATGGAGGGAGTAAGAGTGGCTGCTGTTTCAAAGCATAGTCTATGCCTAACACAGGGTGTTCATCATTGGTTGAGTGTTCTGTACAGAGGGAGCAGTGATGTTCCACACCAATTTCTTGTTAGCCCTTTGTAAGTCTTTCTTTGTCATCACATTATTTTCTTGTTCCTGGTTTATTTTTCTTTGTTCCTAATGTAAATTTTTCATTACTAATTCACAGATGGGTCTGACTGCTGGTTTCCTGAAATCGGACTATTATAATAACTCCTGGACTGTCCTAATTAAGACTCCTCTCTGTCACTCGCTCACACACGCTTCTCACATTCACTCTTCCCTGACACACATTCTTGACACATTTTTTGCTTGCTTTTTCATTCCTTTCACTCACACACTCTCTCCATCAGGAACACAAACACGCCACATAAACATAACAAAACATAACAAAACCAACTCTAAGTCCTCTAGAACTATATGTGGATGAGAGTTCATGAAGAGTGGTAATGTTTTTTTGACCTTTAACTATGTACTAAAAGCACAGACTACAGGGAAATTTAAGAAACAAATGTAAGTTAATAAAGAGCTCTTCTTACCTCACTGTACAAAGTTTCAACAGCAGTGTGGGAACAGAGGAAAATAAACTCAGAAGAAACAGCTTTGAGCTTTTAAACTTGTGAATTGTCTGTGGTGTATTTAATGATGTTATTTTTAGTGTATTTAAATTCTCTTCCTCTTTTACTGCACTGTTCTCTCCTTTTTCAAGAAATGCACACACACACACACACACACACACACACACACATACACACACACACACACACACACACACACACACACACACACACACACTCACAAACAAATGTATATACACCCACACAAACAGACCATAGATTGCTCTGTGGGTGTTATGTCCTTGGTGCAGACTCAGACACATACGCATGCACAAAGAAACACACACACACACACACACACACACACACACTCACAGTACTCTGTGGGTGTTATTCCTGTGGTTCAGGCCATTGAGAGCCTCAATCTTCACATGTAGCAACTGCCATGGCTGCATATTCATGGAGAAAACATTTCTGTTTATTGATTACTATCACTGTGTGTGTGAGTGTGTGTGTGTGTGTGTGTGTTTGTGTGTGTGTGTGTGTGTGTATGTGATCAAACCAAACCAATAAACAGAGGATGAAAATAACTATGAAAATAATTACAAAATTTACTTTGCTCTTTCAGTTTTAAACTGTTTATCTGCATAACACTGGTACCTGCCTGAGTCATTAGTGCCTTTACATAGTTCACGCTTCTCTACAATTTTAACTGTGTGATGCAGACATGTTGGCTATGTATAGGTTCCGTTCATAAACTCTGTGGATTCCTTTAAGGAACATGTTATCTGCTGGTTATAATTTACATTCAAATCACTCACAAAAACTCCTGACACATATGATGCATGAAAGAGGTCATTAGAGGAGTCTGGGCCCCATAAGAGAGTGGGAGTTATCTTACAGATTCACTTCTCTCCTCTCTAACTCCAGCAGCTACTGCAGAACTCTGAGCTGATTCTGAGCTAAACCACAAAGTGAGAAGAGCTTGTAGCAGGGTGGGGGAGGAGCTTGGGGAGAAGTGGACACTAGTGACTCTGAACAACTTAACGCTCAGTCACATAATATATGAGGTTGAGTAAAGAGAAAAACAAACAAAAATATATCTGTACTTTATAATTATAGTGGGGTTGTGAATTCTCATTTCAATTCAGTTTTATTTCTTGAGGGCTATTTAACTCTAGATCGAATCACAAAAGGATTTAAAGGAATCTGGATTTAAAGTAAATGAAAGGATTTAAAGTAAATGAAAAAGGTGAAAGCAATTGAGATAAGAAAAAAAACACAAAACCATTCTACCAGCTTTAACAAAATAAAAAATAATCACTTTATTAGCAACGTAGGACTGGACATTAGAATGTATCTTGATCTCAAAGAATATTTTCACAACAAAAATTAAGTAACAACACCATGTAACGCATGGTGGCCCGAATGCCGAAGGGCAGGATGCACAGACTCCAGCGACGTGGACAAACATTTATTAACACAAAACGACAACGGCACTCAGACGTATTACAAAGACAGAACATGAACATGTAATGGTTGACATTAAACAATCACAAAAACACGCTTACGTTTAACATTGACGATATGAACATTAACCTTGAAATTAAGACGTTACATCAACAATGACCAACGACACTGCACACACTGACGTGGGTTTAAATACATGATGAGGTACAGGTGTGTGCAGGCTTGGCCACAAATGAGAATCCTCCCACTGCAGGTGACGGGCCAAACCACGTGACTCGCGGGAGGCGAGTGTTCCGTGACAGACCATGTGTTTTAACCACAAACTACTTTAGCCATCCTATTTGAAAATGTAAAGAAACAGCAGTCCATCACAGAATCATAGAACAACCATGCAAGGTCCCAGATGAAGGTAATGCCTGACAATAGAATAACAGAATTGTCAATGGCAATTTTCTACTGGTACTGCAAATTAGTTCATGATTAGACAATCAATTTCTAGGAAATTAAACCATAATCTCTATTCTGTTAATCTACATTCTGTTAATCTTTATTGATGTTGCATTAATACTGTTGTGACCTAAAGAAAGAGTCTTTGACAAGACTGACAAGACTGATCACCAGTGTTCAAATATCAAATGATGAGAACAGAGGCAGCACAAAACTAAAAAGCTAGATGTGGTTAACACATTTATTTCCTTCCTCTTTTAGGGAGTGCTTGACCTTCCTGGCTAAAGCAGCTTTGTTGCATGCTCATGTGGTTTTTAAACAGGTGCTGAGAAAGAAGGCCCCTGCAAAGAGGCAGCAAAATACCTCCAAGTAAGTTCCACTGAGTTTGTATTTATAGCTTGTGATAATGAAAAATAAGAAATATGCATATCTGTTAAAAGTCAATTTCAAAAATACTAAATGTAGACACCTGCTGCCATCCTCCGTCAGCCTTGGGCTGTCATCAAAGTACAAATAAAGCTAAAGGCAACTTCAGTCTATGCTCTGCAAAGCCACATACACTCACCTCACCATCATATACACAGCTTCTCTGAAGAACCCTCATCCTCTGACACCCCAAGCTCCTCCTCTAATTAGTCTGTAGCATAACATTACGAGGTGCAGGTGATTTACACAAATATATACAGGTAGGGCAGTTATGTATTTAATATTTCATTATTGTATTAACATAAGTCAAGGTTACACTGGTATTTATCAGCTAGCTTTTAGTTTACTACACTCTTTCCACAGGTTTGCTTATGCTGTGTTTCCCCTCTGTCAGGTGCTCCATGGGTCCTGCTGGCTCCTAGAAGAAGACCCACTCAGTAGTGTGCTTTGCTCTATGGGAATCTCAGTGGTCTTTATATCTGTGGTCTTTAGTGGTCTGTCCTGTATGTGGTCTGATGATGGGTCTGAGCTCTGTGACCTTTCAGGCAGAATATGCTATATTCATTTCTTCACATTTTCTCCTTTTGTGGGTATTAGATCCTCCAAATAATGTATTTTTATCCATCCGTGAAATAGTGAAGTGACTCTGACTTGCAACAATGCCACCCCACCTGTGCAGAACTACACCAGATATAAAGAAGGAGGAACCTCACCTGTAGGATCTGGGCAGAGTTACATCATCAACAGCTCCAGGACCTGGTTCTGCTGTGTGGCTCAGTATGAACATGGAGTACTGAAATCAGCTTCAGCACATGTCACTTTAAAGGGTGACACACTCAGGCAGTTATGTTTTAATTTTTGACATTCATTCATCAGTTGACATTCATTCACTCACATTCATTCATATTTACAAACTATAATTGCTATGCTGTATATGTGTCTGTGTTTCTCACCAGGCCACTTCAACATATTGCCTATAGTTGTTGGAGTCGGCCTCTGTGGGATTGTAGTTCCTCTCAATAGTTTTATTGATGAAGAGGGAAAGTTTAAGAAGGTAAAATGAAGTGAAATGTATTATGTTAAATTACACTTTGTTACGATCTCGTCAAGGCTCCAGGCCATAACAGGAAGTGTGACCCATAAAAAAAAAGGCTAAACATGTCTGTAGTGGAAATGAAATCAGACTGCAAGAGACCAAAGTAGTTCAATGACAGCCAGTGTAGTGTACAGGAGACAGTATGACACTACTATAACATCAGGAGTGACCCAGGCCAAAGTAAGAAATAAATCCACACTAGAAAAAAAAAGCCACTCACTAAACCTACACAAAAGAAAATACACACACAACTACACTTACTCCCTAAGTGGAAAACTGATCAAACCACACCCCAAAACAAAATGGCATTCACTCCCTACTTACCAGTGACCACTCAACAAAAGGAAAAAGTTGAATATATACAAATATACAACTGCAGACTAACTATTAGAGCAGACAAGAGTAAAGTGAAAACTGGAAACAAGGTCATACACCAGGTCAACTATCATGATCTCTCTCTCTCTCTCTCTCTCTCTCTCTCTCTCTCTCTCTCTCGCTCTCTTTCTCTCTCTCACACACACACACACACACACACACACACACACACACACACACACACACTGTTTCTGTTTTTAATTCTTTGCTTCATAGAATATAAAAAGTGAATTTTTGAATTTATTAGATTATTATAAATAATGCTGCACCTAATCTATCAATAGGATCACTGAAGTAATAAGCACACTTTTCTACTCAAACAAAATCTATCCACGAGCATCTTTCTGCTGAACCATCAGTGTGGACATGTGGGTTTCTTCATTCAGTTTTGTGTTCCACATTTGCAGTTCTTAGAAAAGCTTGCGGTTTAAGCTACAGCTCAAAATGAAGTCAAACTTTTCTGGTGAAAATTCTACCGGAATTCAACAAATTGTTTAACAAAAAGTTATTCATTTGGTTTCCAAACCTTTCTTTACATCTTTTGATTACAAGTCAAGTACCTTAACCACCACCCAATCATTTTCAATTAGTAGTAATAACAAGCTGGGTTAATTACAAACATGAGGTATTGAGTACACGGCTATCTAACATGAGCCAGGAGCCACTCCAAACAGGAGTCAGTCCAAATGCCAGAAGTTGTACATCGAACAACTATGACGTCCTCGTGTTGTTACGTGAAATGACACTGATGGTGTGGTGACAGTGTGACTTTCCCAGGAACAGCAGAATGGGGGATGAAGTTCTAGCAGAAGGGTGACTCCCTATGTGGATTTGACCCATTTAACAGCAGTTAGGTAGATTGGGGTGTTTTTCCATCTGCTGGACACGGACAGGCAAACCACACAGTACTGGTGCTGTGTCACATTTACAGCTATTTCCAGGGACAAGGCACAAATGATGTTCCCTTTATTAACACCTCTCCAGGGCTTTTTGGGTCTCAAAGCACCATAGGAGGCCCTTCAGTCTGAACATCAGCATAATAAGATTCACAGTGGATTACCTGTATACAGACATACAACAAAACACACACAGAGACAATGATAGTACACCCCAACTGGGGGCCTCTTTAATCTACTAGCATATATCAACTGAGGCTGAGCATCAGTTAGTACAGCTGTTTGGATTATCACAATAACAGTAGCGGATTGTGTGTAGTGGGCCTCGGCAAATCTCCTAGGAAGCAAACATTTGATTAGCACTTTGCCATCTGGTGAGAATTTCAAGGAGTGCTGCAGTACAATCAGAGACAATTGTGTGTAAATTACCAGCTAGCATAGGGCCTGGTTGGCCCTTTACCCACAACATGGGAAATGGTCTTCCCATCAAAACTTTGAAAGGAGACATATTCATGACTGAGGGCAGTAGAGGATGTGAAACAACCAGTCGATCATGAATATATATGCACAGATATTTGCAGAGCTGCTGAGTGACTCTTGATGTGAATGCTGGGCCGTTATCACTGTTGTTAGAAGGCAGTATTTTATACATAGGTATTATATCTCTTGCCACAACTCTCACTATTGTTCTCACATTTTCCTTTGCACTCAGGAATACCTCAGGCCATTTAGAAAATTGATCAATCATCATAAGAGTATTTTTCTGCTGAATCAGCTAGTAACACTCTGCTTAATTGCTTATGTTTGGGGTGTCATATCCTGTTACTTTGACAACTGCTAAATAACTGGGAAGCTTGCAGTAAGGCTGCAATGAGAGTGGAATGTGATATGGTCTTACCATCTGCTGCCCTAAACCCCTTCTGTGGCCAAATCCATCAGAAATCATGGGCGACACCACATGCGTGTCGACTGTGTGTGTACATAGTGAGGGGCTTATCCTTGAACAGATGAATAACATGCATGAATAAGAGCAAACCACTGTGTTCCTCCAGTGTCCAAGCTGAATTCAGAAGAGCCAGCGTGTGATGCAGTATGAAGGCTGAAGAGCCCTGCAGAGAAGCGTATTTAACAGTCAAACTTCTAGTTCATGTCAAAATGTTTCACAGCCGCTACACCTCTGACCTGTCGTGTTGTGTGGCTGCTGTGTTTAACACCTTGGTGATTTGATGACTAGTATTTTCTCAGCAGCTGCAACCACAGAGTGTGAGCACACAGGAAGACCTGGTGCCACAAGTTTCCAATAGGAATCTCACAGGTCTGTAACTCCCATCAACGTAGTCCAAGTCCAAGCTAGTGCAGGATAATTTATTTTTTTTTTTTTAAATGTAAAAGCAAAGATGGGCTGTGTCTGCCTGCACAGGGATGCTAATGAGAGCAGAATAAAACATCAACCATGGTGAAGTGTGTGTGTGTGTGTGTGTGTGTGTGTGTGTGTGTGTGTGTGTGTGTGTGTGTGTGTGAGTGTGTGTGTGTGTGTGTGTGTGTCTGGAATTATGTTTATTATACTAAAGACGTCCAGTACAATGGGTGAGCGAGGGATGACAAGATCACTGACCTTTCTCAAATCATTGACCTTTTAGAGTGTTATAAGGGGGCACAATAGGTGTCAGAACTCCTTTGACAGCAGAAACTCAATGATGATGACACAATCCTCCTTTTCAGGCAAGAGCAGGTAGACACTTGATCTTGGTATTCAACTCACAGAGAATGCGGAACTGAGTGCAGGTGTAAGTAAAATCACAAATAGAGAGATCATTAAACAGAGAGGTCATTATATTATGACACATGATTATCATGTCTAATTTAGACATATCACAACCCAGAAGATTAAAATGTGAGTTGGGAATGATCACAAACTGATGGTGAAAGTGTATTCCACAGTCACTGACACGTGTAACACACTGAGGGAAGGGTTTGTGGGCAGGAGATGTGCAGCCCATTAACTCCCACAGAACTAATGGATGCTCCAGACGAGACCCTCATATTTTGTCTCACTGCTGCGAGACCTGAGCCAATGGAACCCTGGTTTTTTTTTTTGTTTTTTGTTTTTTTTGTTTAACAAGGGTAAATATGCAAGCCACATTCTTTTTCCAGTGCCTCCCTTTAACTATATTTTGGTGCCACAAAGTTTAACAATAGCTATTAGCTGATAAGTCCATGATAAAGAGTACCTGACTTAGATGTGTCTGTTTTATATGTGCTGGTGGTGTGTATCTAGCCACTGTGTGTGTGTGTGTGTGTGTGTGTGTGTGTGTGTGTGTGTGTGTGTGTGTGTTTGTTTGGTCATTTGTCCATCATAAACAAGTGTTAGTTATTACTGTGAGGGAAAATGCTTAATGTTTGCTTAAAGGAGGAAGTAAGGAATATGTGACCTTTAAGTGACCTTTGGCCTTGTCTTGACCAGTCTGCAAGAAAGGCGAATAGAGAAGTGATGGAGTATGACAGTTATCGCTTAACTGTTGCTGGGCAGGGGTGCAGCAGCAGGGAGTAACAACTTGTTTTTAGCAGGAAAGAATGTTCAAGGATGGTTGGGAGACCTGGCACCTGGAGTCATGAGATTAGCTCATGAGAGAACAACAGGGAATGGTGGGGGTATATGAGCTCATGTGAGAGAGAAGTTTGGGGCTTCTCTCCCTCGATGCATAAGGGACACAACCAATAAAGCTCTCTCATCTGGCTCGAGTCCTATTGATTTTTCCTCCACAATTACCAAATGAGCAGACTTTTACAACTTAATCATTACTTATGTTAAATTATGTTCACACATAATTTATAACCAGCAGAGGGCAGAATCAGTCACTGTTTGACCCACTGGAGTCTAATGAACCCTGTTTCTCACTAATGAATGTGATTGCTCTATAGATCAGAAACATGTAGCACTCACAGCTGAACATGCAGATGTCCACAATATGCTGCTTTTGTTATGTCTTAGGCTCTAGATTATGTGAATCCTGTAACATGAGAAGTTATTCTGTATGGAAATTTGTGAATGATCTGTTATCTGTCTATTGTACAGGATGTCATGTTATAACAGGTGAGGTGAACACAGTAGCCCGTGTGTGTGTGTGTGTGTGTGTGTGTGTGTGTGTGTGTGTGTGTGTGTGTGTGTGTGTGTGTGTGTGTGTGTGTGTGTGTGTGGTAATACCCTGCTCCTTCCTGCTTCTCTTTCTGAGAGTCACTATGAGGAATGAGGTTCGCATCAGAAGCAGCACCAGAATCACACACACAGCACTGATCACAGTGGAAGATGGAAATCCTAGAGAGTCATAATCAGTGAACCAGTCACATTTAACCTTTATCCTGATCATTCAGAAGTGTCTGATGAAGCTGACAGTATTCACTATAAACTTATTCACTGTAAACTTTTAGTATACGTTGCACTAAAGCTTAAGTAAAAATGTTTTTTTTTAATATTTTCATAATGTCAAATGACACAAGCATAAGAGGTTACTTGGATATTTAGTGATGGATATTCTGTGTACAAATCTCACGCTCTGGTGGGCAGTGGTTTTACGTTCAATAGTCAAGATAAAATGAATAACATCCAATATTAGTACCTATTGTGATCTCCTTTCCAGGGTGTGTCAATCTACTTTACATAAAGGTCATGGTTTATGTCTAATTTTGTTTTTTCAGCTAATGCTGATTAAATCTAAGTGTATTATTTACATCAAATTATAAATTATGCTTTGAAATTAGGGTCCTGATTTTAAGGGCTGTGCGATTATGTGTAACGATTAGTCACCCTCCTGACATCCCTGTTTCCATAGTTTCGCTGTCGTGTCTGTTTTTCTTTGCTTCCTGGTTGTTACGTTTCTTGGTTTCATTTTCTCTGCCCCTCATCCGTTCCTCAATACCAGTCCTTGTTTTGGTTCTCCCTGTTCATATGTTCACCTGTGTCTGGTTAGTGCTTGATTGTCACGGTTATTTAAACCCTGTGTTTGGTTCCCATTTTGGTGATTCTGGTCATGTGTGGAGTTGTTGTCATTTTTGCTGTTGTCATCCTTGTTTTATTTGTATACTTAGTTCGTCTGTTACTTTGCTTCAGTATTTTCCCCTTGTCTCTGTTTATTAGCCTCCCATGTTTTTGTTACCCTCGCTCATTAACTCTTTTATCAGGCTATTGATGCACAATGGAACTCAAGATGACAACTAATCAGATGAGGACTAAACTCACTTCAGTTCAAATAACTCAGTTCATTGCTATGAACACTCCTACGGCATAACTCCGCTCTCGGGGAGCTTCTGCCCAGGAACATTCTAGGTTGATGAAAAGGAGAAAAAAAAGATCCCTTATCTCCTCAGAATCTGAGGATCAAAAAGAAAGGACCAAAAGAAAAAGCAAGAAAAAACTCAATTTGGTGTCATCCCTTAGTGCTTTTTCTTCTTTTGTACCTTTTGTTTTTTTACTTGCACTGCTTCTTTCTTTTGTCTGACTCAACTGAACTACTTTTTCTTTGTTTGGATCTTTTTTTTTTTCTAGCTCATAGGTTAACTTAATAGTAGAACTCACCATAACATCTACACCACTATTATTGTACACCATGTGCTACCAGCCATGAGAGCAAGAGGAACTACTGAATATTTACAATGTCCAGATCACCTCATTTAGTTCATTAGTATCATGTAAGGATGAATGGATTTAGTTTAGTACATGTCATGTAAATAGTGTTGGCTGATTCTGGACAGATTGAAGACTCTGTGATTTGCTGATACGATCTTAATTTACAATGATGCTTAGATGTTGGCTCTACGGTCTCCAAACAATAAAACATTACACGGAGCTTGTTATTTACTCACCTGTAATTCTCAGGTAGATCTGTGTACTATAAATCTTGAATCCATTATAAGATTTCCAATTTGATGTAGTTCCATACCAGTATTCACCAGAGTCCTCCACTGTTACATATCTGATAGTCACAGTCAGGATTTGCTTTTCTCTGTCATCATACAGTGATGTGGTTTTTTTAGTTTCAAGTTTTACTGTTTTGTTGACCGACCATATAATATTACAGCCACCAGTGTCCACTCTCTTGCAGAAAAGCTTGGATCCATTCCTGGTGGGATTCTGGGTAACAGCAGCTGATCTTCACATGTTCTTCTACATAGGCAGTCTCATTGATGGTCTTACCACAGCATGAATCTGTCAATCATACACATTCAGGTCAAAACATTTGCATTTATTAACTTTTTAATGTTTTTGTTGTTCTAGAACTGGCTATGTTAATAAAAGGGAAATATGACACTTTAGGAACGCTTCAGAGATCAGATCTGCATCAGTCTCACTTCACTTACAGCTACAAACCCATGAAAGTGTCAGATTTAGCTTAACCCGTATACATTTATATTTTCAGCATTTAGCAGTTGACCTTACCCAGGGCAGCTTTCAAAAGTGCAGTTTGGCAAAATTATTATTTCTGAAACTTTTAAATGATGAAGTGATTGTGGCTAAACTGTATGTTACATGCTAACTAACCTTCTTTTACATTGAGCTCCACTTCAGTGTAGGTGAGCAGTTGATCAGATACATTAACAGCACACTGGTATGTTCCAGTGTCATTTACACTCAGCTCTCTGATAAACACATTAAAGAATCCTACACTTCTGTTATCATAAACTGAGAATCTGTCTTTATGAGTCCACTTACTGTTTGGGTTTGTTGTTATTTGATCTAAACATGACTGATCTGTTACATTCTTACAGAAAGATTTCAATTTGGTTTTGTATTCATCCTCATATTTGCACTTGATGGTGACTCCTCCTCCCGCACATGCAGTCACTGATATAGACTCCACGTCCTTGGACTCTCCTGTATCTGAAAGACATGACAAACATCCATGTAAGAAATGGCTTCATATTGAAGTTGATAATTTTGTTTCAATTCATCCTTCCCTTTTTCTCAGCTGTGTTTTAGTCTTGGTTTGATTTGTTCTGCACCTTCTGTATGCCACTGTATGAAATTCCCTGGGAGATGTTATCAGTTATAACACCATTGTGCCACTGATCATCAGTACTGTAAAGTGTTTGAGGGGTATGATCTTAAATGGGATGATTACAATGTCACTGTAATGGGGCTCAAACCCAGGACAGAGAGGTGATGATCCTGACACTGCTGGGTGAGTTACCACACTTTAATGAAGGTGGGCCCGTGTGCAAAACAGTTAGATCTTAGATCAGGTAAAACAAGAGAAGTAAAAAAAAACAACAGTAGGGAATCTAACCCCGGCCACTTTGCTGCAAAGCAAACGAGCTCCCGCTAGACTAAAACAACCTGCGCGTATATATCGCACTTCACAGGAATGGAGGATGACAAAACAGGAGCAAAACACCATGCTGAGCGTGGACAAAGGGAAAACAAAGGATGCCACAGGAAGAATGGCAGCCCCGATGCATTGGGGAAAACCAAATTCTGAAACTTCCCAAACAAAAACAGAAAACAGAGAGGACCTTTAGTGGCTAAGGGGAGCCTTGGGAGAGAACCAGACTCAAGAGGGAAAAACTGGAGAAGGGAGGGGACGTGTAAAAACACAGACACCCTCACAGCGCAGAAGAGAGGTGTAGCACAAGGGCTCACAGACCTCGATACACAGAGTTACCGGCTAGGAGCTTGGATCAAAACTTTACCAAAGACCCAACACTGAGTGACTGTGTCATTGGGCTTATATAGATCTACCCCAGCTGTTGGGCATCAAGCCTGATTAGTAGTGTGCCTGGTGCCAACCCTTACAGTCACACTGTCATAAGGACACTCAGGACTTCTGTGGCTCAGAAACTCCAGTGGCTCAGAGACTTCCAAGTAAAAGTGGGGAAAAATAAATAAATAAACATAAAAAATTATATATATATATATATATATATATATATATATATATATATATATATATATATATATATATATATATATGTATATGTATATATAAATATAAATATAATTTATTTATTTTACTTCTATGAGGTCTTTGTGATTACCCATATTTAAAACTATGTCACTGTTCTAATGCTTCATCCACGGAAACTGTACTGCTATAGTGTCACCCATGCATCTGTAGTTACTAACACAATGATTACTCTTTCCTGTAGGTGTTACTCACAGCTATCAAGAGGAAGTGCGCTCCAACCGCTGCTGGATTCAGCAGCCCTGTAGTAAACTACAGCTGTTTGGCGACATGCCAATATCATATTTTTAATAAGGTGAAAGGTTAGAGGATCTTCCCATTTGAGCTTTATTTAGTAATATCCTGGTTATAATTTAAATGTGTGCTTCACTTTAGAACAAATGTGACTACGAATATACATCAGCTCCACACTGGTACCTTTTATTCACTTCCACAGTGAGGCCTCTGATCTTTCTGTTTTAAACATTATTAACTTCATTTCTGAGTCAGTCAACACAGTGGCAATGGACTTCTAGTCAAACTATCTCTGAGCCACTTCATGGTGACTCCCAATTACTTTAGACCCCACTAATATCTAAAAATTCACCAAAAGTGACTATCTAAACAAAGACTATATTTGACCCTGCTGATAATGATGATTAAAGATTGATTTTCATACCTGAGATCAGGTGCATTGTGAAGATGAGAAGAATCTTCATTCTAAGTTCAACTTTATGTCTACTGACTCCAACTCCTAGATTAGATGTGTGTTAGAGATTGTGTGTGTCTGTCTATGTTGGTCCCTGCCCCTGTGTCTGGACTTACTTGCTCTGTTCATCTACTTATGACTTACCTCATCTGAAAAAAAAAAAACCCTCTTATTTCTATTTTTGAGGGAAGTGAAAAATAGACTGGCATTAACAGAATGGCCTTAAGCCTCATACTATAGACAGAGAAACATGCATCTCTCTCTCTTTCTCTCTCTCTCTCTCTTTCTCTCTCTCTCTCTCTCTCTCTCTCTCTCTCTCTATAAATATGGTCCACTGTATCCCAAACCAGTGTTTATTATGAACACACATGATTTCTACTAGCTCTGTAAGCCTGGAACTTAAAACTGCTTGCCACACCACTATATCAGACAACTAGATTAGCTAGTTAATTCTGCTAATAACATGCAGAAACTGTCTCTTACATTTCAATGTGTAGGCCCTACTGTTTAAAACTCAGTTATTGTGACATAGAGGAAGTAGCTTCACTATAGCTTTGGATCTCATACCTTGTATTAATAGCACATACAGTAAAAGGTTCTTAACCACTTCCTGTGTACATTATTATTTCGTATGTGCTGCAGCCCTTTAGTCTACTGCCCTGGAAACTTGAACAAACATTGTACTCATTAATATTATTATGTATTGTAACTGCATCTACTTCTTTGGATGCAGTGACTGTGAGCTGCTCACTTACTTTTAATACTTAGCTCCTTCATACAGAAACCCAAAAAGGCATTTTAATTCTCTGCTCTGTGTCTGCAGAATTGAGATAATCTTTAATAGTTGTGTACTTCAAGTTAAAATCTGTAATAGCCTGACTTACAATTTACTGATCATTTTTTGATATTCCCTTGAGTGCAATATCCATCCCTGCTCAAATGTTCTGAACTGTATCTTCTGTATGTAATTGGTGATTTCATGCTGCACTGTATTTTCTTCAGGTCAGTTTCCTTCACAGAACTTGTTCACTGTACTATATTTCTTCTGTTGTTTCCTACATTTTCTATATGATGTCACCACCTTTCAACATACTGCTGAAATAAGAATATTTACTGTTTTATAGAATATTTTAATCATCTTGAGCACCACTTTAAGAGCTCATCCCAAATTTGATGTATGGAAAACCCAAATATTTAAAATGTACACATTTTACAGACATTTTTAAATGTTTTTATTTTATTTCTTATTTTTCCTCATGAGCTGTTCACTATGTGGTTTGTAACCACAGTGTGTCACTTCCTGACAACTATTTCCCAGAGTGCTTTGTGACTATTGCAAGTTTGAGGTAGTCTGATCTCTGATCTCATGCAACAACAGTTGTTTGAGATCATGTAATTTCCTGGAATGATGCTTAAGTTTAGAATTATTGATAACAAAACAGACGTTGGATCAGTGAAAACCTCACAGTGACACTGGTGGGAACTGGAAAATATAATAAACTCACAGGGTTGATCAACTGAAAACACCTTATCAGAATGTTCATGCTGTGGAAAGTCCATTAGAAAGTCTGGCATGTAAGAAGAACCGTAAGCATCAGCTGCAGTTATTCCAAAGAAAAGACCCCAAGTGGACACTGCATAAAATTTCAGATTGGGAGCTCAGACATCAGCTTTACCTGATCCAAGTCATGCTGACAGTTTTATGTGATCAGATGTTTGCAGTGACCTACTAGTTTCTCAGGAGGAAATGTACAGTCTTCTTTACTTAACAGTCATGCTCCACTTAGGTGGGCTTTAAGTAGATCAGAAGTTTGTCTTTGAAAAAATGTTTAAACCATAGAAGGTATATGGTTTAAACATAATATATTAACAATGAAAATAAAGCAATCGTCCCTTCACTCGTGAATTATATGATCCACTTTCTCTCTCCTACTCTTCCCCCACCCTGTTCTCCCAGAAGCCGTGCAGTAGCTGCACTGATCACATGCGCTCATGCACACACACCAGTTACAGTATGTGTGTCTGTGGTGTGGTGGCTGTAAAAAGTCAGTCATTCCCAAGTCTGGGAATGCTGGTCCAAAATAATGTTAAAATGTACAAAGCTCTAATCCTAGAATTGCCCCTGCTTCTACTGTATCATGTATTCTACCACGGTGATCATTGTAACTTACTCACTTTGTGCTCTAGATGGCAGTACAGACTTTCTGGTGCAAAACAGCACAGACTCTGTGACAAACACAGGCTGGCTGGCCTTATATTCTTGTAAATTAATTGATTGGTTGATTGAATGTATGATTCTTATTGTGGCTTCTGGAAGCATTCAAATGATCCAGGCAGAATCCACACAAACATGCTGCTGTTTCTCTGCCCCCGTACCACTGACAGTGCTGCAGCTAACAGACAGGGCAGCACACTGGTGACTTGTACTTCCAGCTCTCATCCCCAGCCCCTCCCCCTCTCCCTTACACAGTCTTCATAAAAACATGAAAGAATACAAGGGTAACCAATTAAAAATGCAAGCCTAGACCCATCCTGTGACATGATTAACAGTGGAATATTCACACGAGTCCTCCTTGGAGGTCTCCCTGGTCACAGCATCATTATAACTGTCTGCATTCTAATAAAACTTGACTGTTGCATAAACTGGAACTTCAGCACTCAGCGCTGCTGACTGATGTGCATCACACACTGAGGAATCAAAATGACTTCTGGTGTCTTTAATCTCCTCAGTCATAGACAGAAAATGGAACCTGAGTAAAGAGAAAAAAGACAACAGAATTGAACTATATATATATATATAATTTTATTTATTTATTTTTTTCCCTGTATATTCCCTCTTATATACACACACGTATATTTGAAGATTCCAGGGAGTAACTGCAGTGTACTGTAGTAAAATATGTAGAAGTAGTCAATATTGCAGTGAAGTACTCAATGTTTCCAGGAAAACAGAGAGAGATCCATCCTCAGCTGTGCTCGGAAAGTGCTTCTGGAGTGTTAGGAGGTGAAATCAGTTTGTCAGAAAGAGTTGATGTTTAAATCACATCATTCACTCATTCATTCATTCCATGTGGTTCTAAAACCAGTAGATAAATTATTTTTCTTTGAGTTTCAAAAGCAGATGAAAACAGTACAACTACTGCACCAGTTGTTCCTCCTACTTATTTAAACCACAATAAAGTTGTCACCATCCCCAATGTAAATACTACAGAACTGGATCTGATACATGCAGTAAAATACAAATGCAGTGGGTGTAAACAAACAGGGCTTCCAAAAACATCGTCACAAAAACAATCACACATCAGCAACAGATTGTATGTACACAATACATAAAACAGCAGTGACAAAAAAAACACAGAGGGAAATACTAAAACCAGAGTCAAAGAACAAAAAAAGTCAACACACAGGAAAGGAAAAAAATAAATAAATTTAAAAAAACAGTGGTGATACTTCACAGAGCATGAACTGACAAAAGCTGATATACACACACAGAAAGAAATAGCAAACAGGTGCACATGATTAGTAAACAGGAGGTCTTGAACAAGGAAGTGGGTAGTGATTGGTGGAGTTACAGGTTCGGCAGGGAGCACACAGTGCTTTAGAGTCAAATTGTCTGGAGAGATTGGTACTATCTAAAGACCTAAAGTTTGTACCTACAAAACCTAATCATCATCATGATCATAATTGTCCTTATCTGCACTTGAAGCTCAACCCCAGTAAAATCGAACTTCTGTTCATCCCAAGTACTCCCAACCCTTACCATGACCTCACTGTTTCCTTTAAGAACTCCCTGGTATCACCATCCGAAGCTGCCCGTAGCCTCCTTTGTAATATATGAAGGATTCAACCCTTTCTTTTGCAGGAAGCTACCCAGGTGATTGTGCAGTCTCTTGTGATCTCAAAGCTAGACTACTGCAACTCATTACTTGCTGGTCTTCCTCTAAGAGTAATCAAACCTCTACAACTTGTCCAGAATGCAGTAGCACGACTGGTCTTCAATCTTCTGAAGTTCACAAGTTACTCCACTACTGCGCTTCCTTCATTGGCTCCCTGTAGCTGCACGTATCAGATTTAAAACCTTGATGCTTGCCTACAAAGCCAAAAATGGACCAGCCCCGTCAATGGTCAAGCCCGATCTGTACCTTGAGTACTTCGAACCTCAAGTACGGCTCAGCTTGAAATACCTTGCTTCAGGTCTCATGGACGAGAAGCATCGAGACTGGCTCCAAGATGGCGGAATGAACTCCCACTTGCTGTCCGGACAGCAGAGTCCCTTGTAGTCTTCAAACGCAGACTGAAGACCCGTCTATTTGCGAAATATTTAAAGGACAACTGCCACTGCTCCCATATTGACTGACTAATTTAATACTTATTGTAGGGCATTATTTATGTTTTTTAACAAACTCTAGCACTTATTGTTTATAGCACTTATCATTGTTTAAGATTCGACCTTATGTATTTTGCACTTCTAGGTATCAGCATTCATCCCTGTATTCTACAGTATTCTAGTTCATTGATATGTTTAATTCTAACCTTGGATATATTCTATGAGTAAATGACAAAGCACTTTTGTAAGTCGCTCTAGATAAGAGTGTCTGCTAAATGCCATAAATGTAAATGTTGTAAATATGCTCTGGTCAGTTCAGCAGGAGTAGGGTGTGGCTGCCATTTGTGCTGAACTGGGTGTGTCTGTCTGTGATTTTGGAATAACTAAGTACTGAGGGAAGTGTTTTGTGTTATACAGAGTTTAAAATATACAGTCACCTTCTCCTATTTTCCCTCACTTTGTCATTTTTCTTTATTTCACAAGCACACACACACACACACACACACACACACACACACACACACACACACACACACCTTTGTTTAAACATGTGCATATGCACACACATACAGTAGGCATACATTTCACATCATTTCTTGTTAGAGTCTGTCCTAGACACCCTGTTATTAGATCTGCTTGGACAATTTCTTGTAGCTGTTAAAAAGGTTTTTTACACATGAAAACCTTTAATATATCAGAAAGCATATTAATATAAAAAGCATATTATTTCCTCCTGATCCCATCAGGTAAATTCCACTGCCACAAAAACAGAACAAATAGAATAACATTTACATACATGATACATGTACATTATCATATTATTACTGAGAGTCCTGTGTGCAGAATCAACTCACTGGCAAAAGTTCGCTTGAGAGTTTCAAACTGCAGTGCTTCCAGCTCCACAAGTTGAGTAAGGAGATCCGAATACCTACACACATTTACTCTTCTCCTCTTCACACTTACTCTGAGTGTCTTCTCCTCACAATTACTCTGTGGCTTGCACCTCCCCAAGTCAGCCATGCATAGACTGTTATGATAGATATGAAGTTTCCAAGGAAAGAGTTTTTCTGAGGTGTCAACTGTTTGCAGCCTTTAAATGGATGATTAAATAAGCCGTTGTTCAGTCTTATGTGTTGCTCTGTTGATGACTGTGGACAGACATGGTTTTTTGGTTACACTTAGAAGGTCATGTTGGAGTAAATCACAGAGTCCTCAGCTTCATTGGAGTTTAGTGGGTGGGTTGTGCTTTGCTGAGACACATTTACAGTGCAGTATGTGATGGAGTCAGACGGTTCATCTACACTGGAGTAGATGATTGTGTGTGAAGACCCCACTGTGGTGTAGACAGTGGTGAGTGTGGACGTTACTGCAGTACTCAGCTCCTGATCTTCAATCTCCTGATAGATGCACTCATTCTGCAGAAGAACAATTTGTATAAAGGTTCTATCTGCGTTAATCAAGACAGTCAAGCTAAAGTATGTTGAAACTTTGCACATTACTGTGGAATTGTTATAGCACAAATATTGTAGCATATCTAGTCTCCTTAATAGATTGAGTGTCCTTCAGAAACATTAACAAAATTCTGCGAGAGAGTAGGTATACAACAGTATTAGCATCACATTTGACTTTGTCCTCAGTACTGTCCCTGTCCACTGGATGGCATGTGGTTTAGATCAAGGCCTGATACCTGTCTAGTGCTGATTGGCATTGAACCTACAAGGACCAGCTCTGACAGGCCTGCAAAACATCAAGAGAAGTTATATTATTATCAGATAGCAATGTACAGAGTGTATTTTTCTCTGTGTGTGTGTGTGTGTGTGTGTGTGTGTGAGTGTGAGTGTGTGCGAGTGTGTGTGTGAGTGTGTGTGTGTGTGTGTGAGTGTGTGAGTGTGAGTGTGTGTGTGTGTGTGAGTGTGTGTGTGTGTGTGAGTGTGTATGAATGTGTGTGTGTGTGAGTGTGAGTGTGTGTGAGTGTGTATGTGTGTGTGAGTGTTTGTGAGTGTGTGTGTGAATGTGTGTGTGTGTGTGTGTGTGAGTATGTGTGTGTGAGTGTGAGAGTGTGTGTGTGTGCGTGTGTGTGTGTGTGAGTGTGTGAGTGTGAGTGTGTGTGTGTGAGTGTTTGTGAGTGTGTGTGTGAATGTGTGTGTGTGTGTGTGTGTGTCAGTGTGTGTGTGTGAGAGTGTGTGAGTATGTGTGTGTGAGTGTGAGAGTGTGTGTGTGTGCGTGTGTGTGTGAGTGTGTGTGTGAGTGTGTGTGTGTGTGTGTGTGTGTGTGTGTGTGTGTGTGTGTGTGTGTGTGTGTGAGTGTGTGCGTGAGTGTGTGTGTGAGTTTGTGTGTGTGTTACCAGGGGATGTCCTGTTCTTCCTCTTCTGCTTGCACCACACTATTGTAGTCACTAGAAGTACAGTTACCATGATGACCAGACCCACAGACACATAAGTGAGGGACACTATGAAAGTGTTTTAGAAGATAGCATTAGTCACAGTCACATTGCTTGCAAACATAAGTGACAGGAAGATTATTCATAATATGTCTTTACTAATCTTGAACACTGAACATTTTTCTGGTTTTAGTGTCTAGGGCTCAGCCACCGAGTCCCCATTATGTTGGTCCCTGGCCCCTGTTACATGGCCACCTGGCCGTTTAAATTGTTGTTATGAGGCCATGTATTTAACTAAAATGGCATCATGCATCCTTAGGCTGGAGGTCTTGGTTTATAAAAGTTTTATGTGTGTAAAAACACATTGATCTTCCAGGATCCACTGAGCTTTAAAAATGAGAAACATTTAGTACACACAAACATCTTCTTTACACATGTATTTAAAAATATGTTTTCATTTGTGCAGCTTGTTTTTTATAAATCATCTGCAAGACTTCTGTCTACATGTACAAATTAGGACTCATTATTATTTTAGTGGTAATGGTTGACTTCTTGTAATGCCTGACAGCTGATGTTGATCATTATTAAAGACCTCCATTCACTGAATGATGCTGTTAGTAGTTTGGCTTAGAAGAAGGACTTCCTGATCAAATTGTTTCTCAGTTGTTTCTAATTGCACCAGGGGTTATTGAAGCATTCTGAGGTCAAATTGTTATCATCAGTACTCAAACATTGTCCAAGGACCAATCTGGATTTAAATCTTGATTCTCAACCCAGCTGTTTTCATAGAGAATATACAGTGCATCCGGAAAATATTCACAGCACTTCACTTTTTCCACATTTTGTTGTTACAGCCTTATTCCAAAATGGATTAATTTTTTCCCTCTAAATTCTACACAAAATACCCCCTAATGACAGTGGAAAAAAAAAGTTTGTTTGGAATTTTTGCAAATTTATTTTAAAAAATAAATAAAAAATCACAGGTACATAAGTATTCACAGCCTTTGCCAAGACACTCAAAATTGACTTCAGGTGCATCCTGTTTCCACTGATCATCCTTCAGGTGTTTTGACAACTTGATTGGAGTCCACCTGTGGTAAATCCAGTTGATTGGACATGATTTGGAAAGGCACACACCTGTCTATCTCAGGTTCCATAGTTAACAGTACATGGCAGAACACAAACCAAGCCATGAAGTTCAAGGAATTGTCTGTAGACCTCTGAGAGGAGGATTGTATCGAGGCACATATCAGGGGAAGGGTACAGAAAAATTTCTGCAGTATTGAAGGTCCCAGTGAGCACAGTGGCCTCCATTCATAAATGGAAGAAGCTTGGAACCACCAGGACTCTTCCTAGAGCTGGTTGCCTGGCCAATCTGAGTAATCGATGTAGAGGGGCCTTAGTCAGGGAGGTGACCAAGAATCCAAGGGTCACTCTGACAGAGCTTCAGCGTTGCTCTGTGTAGAAAGATTTCCATTTTTGCAGCACTCCACCAGTCAGGCCTCTGTGGCAGAGTGGCCAGATGGAAGCCACTTCTCAATAAAACGCACAAGATAGCCTGCTTGGAGTTTGCTAAAAGGCACCTGAAGGACTCTCAGACCATGAGAAACAAAATTCCCTGGTCTGATGAAACAAAGATTGAACTCTTTGGCCTGAATGCCAAGCGTTATGTCTGGAGGAAACCAGGTACCACTCATCACCTGGCCAATACCATACCTACAGTGAAGCATGGTGGTGGCAGCATCATGCTGTGGGGTTGTTTTTCAGCAGCAGGAACTGGGAGACTAGTCAGGGTTGAGGGAAAGATGAATGCAGCAATGTACAGAGGGACATATGTCCTGTTGGAAGTCTCTGTACATTGCTGCATTCATCGACCCTAAGCACACAGCTAAGATAACAAAGGAGTGGCTTCGGGACAACTCTGAATGTTCTTGAGTGGCCCAGACTTGAACCTGATTAAACATCTCTGGAGAGATCTGAAAATGGCTGTGCCCCTAAGCTCCCCATCCAACCTGATGTAACTTGAAAGGTTCTGCAAAGAAGAATGGGAGGAACTGCTCAAAAATAGGTGTGCCAAGCTTGTAGCATCATATTCAAAAAGATTTGAGGCTGTAATTGCTGCCAAAGGAGCTTCAACAAAGTATGGAACAAAGGCTGTAAATATTTATGTACATGTGTTTTTTTTTTGGGGGGGGGGGGTTATTTTTAATACATTTGCAAAAATATTTCTCTTTGTCATTATGGGGTATTGTGTATAAATGTTTGAGGGGAAAAAAAAGAATTTAATCCATTTTGGAATAAGCCTGTAACATAACAAAATGTGGAAAAAGTGAAGTGATGTGAATACTTTCCAGATGCACTGTACATGGTGTGTTACTATATAAGGTGTGTTACTGTACCAAAGGAAGTGGGAGTGTTCGTGTGGTGGTCAGCATCATTCAGTGTGTGACCTGTCAACATAGTGGTACATTATAAATGACATTGTAGTGTAACACGAGGAATACATGAGGAATCCATATGCAGATTTATTACAATAGTACACCAGCCAGAAATCATGAATCTGTAAAATAGGCCCATGTTCAAAGTCCAAAAGAGAGTTAACAAACAAACAAACAAATAAAAAAGGGCAACAATACAGAATTACAAGAGGCAGACCACAAAGCAGGCACAGACACAAGCTCTAAGCAGATACATGCTTGTTATGAGAATCACTGGGGAACCTGGCAGGACTTCATAGTGGAAGTGTGTGATCAATGTGTGTGTGTGTGTGTGTGTGTGTGTGTGATCAAATGGGTCCTACTAAAAGTGTGTGTGTGTGCACTCCAATGAATCCTATTACTCTGGAGTTATTGGCCTCTATTGTCCAGTCTCTTGAATCACAGGTACCCATATGACATCAAGACATAAGACAAAGGAGACATGCAAACCCTTGTTTAGGTAGGAGGCAGTATGTGCACTTACCTGGTACTGACTGTGTGCACCCGATACCTACTGATGTGCTGACAGAGAGTATGGGAGGGCAGTAGGTGGAGTGTGAGATGCTACTACTGGCAGGATCTGAGGGACAGAAACAGGTAGGCTGTCACAATATGGACCCTCCTCCTAAACGTCTCCCTGTGTGTGTGTGTGTGTGTGTGTGTGTGTGTGTGTGTGTGTGTGTGTGTGTGTTCGTCAGTATGGCGACGGCCTTCCTGTGATCCACACCCGTGTGTCGTTAGTCTGCAACTATAAAAGTCTATCATTTACGTGTTAGTGTTGTCAGTGTTTTGATCCTGATAGCCTGTGAGCTACGTCAAAGTGTGTGAAAAATAAACGTATGTTTCTGTTCTATGTGACTCGTCCCTGCATCCTGCTTTGCCTATGTGCATTACATAGGCTAGCATTATGGTTTGAGATCTTAGTAATTGGCCATATAATACTCGAATTTCCAGTATTCAGTATTTCAGTATACTTCACTTTGGAAGTCTTTGTATAATAAATAATTGGCCTCAGTTACCTGAATGAAATTAACGAAATTCCAACTATTGCTATTAGAATTGTTGTATTGTTTTTGTTATTTAATCTTATTCAATGTGTTACCTCAACACTAATTTAAATACACACATAGACAATTACAGACTAGCTTAATAGAAAAAGGTGACCTATTTAATCAGCACCCACTCTACCTAGTTGATTAGGAACATGTGGTAACACTCACCCACTTTAACCACTAACAGAATCTCTGTGTAGTCATCACGCACTTTCTGCTCTGTCGCACACCAGTATTTTCCTCCATCCTCTGATCTCAGATCAGTGATGGTGACAGTGAAGACTCTGGCTGCTGTGTCATCATTCAGAGAGAATCTCTTGTCTTTCGCAGATTCAGAATCAAGAGGGATGTCTTTAATCTGGAAAGTATAACATTCTCCTCTGCAGAGATATTTCATGTGGGTTTCATATCCAGACTTATAAGGGCATCTGATCTGAACTGAATGGCCCTTGTATCCAGTTACTGTAGTTACAGCAGCAATTCCAGCTGTAAAATAAATCATAATGTTAGTAATGTATAGTAAATGTAGAAGATCCACTGTGATAAACATCCACAGCACTACAAAGTCCCTCTGTGTGTGGAAGGTAAAGGTCAGAGCAGGAGCTCTGGAGGCCTGGACCTTGAGACAGCCTGCTGGATTAGCTGATTATCACCTGAACTAATAATGTGCTGAACCTGTCTGATGATAAAGTGAGCAGTAAATGGACAACTCACCTGGAAATAGACTGGACAAGACAAGTATAAGTGTCCACATGTTGAACTGTTTGGCGTTCAGTGTGAACTGTGTCTCATATTTTATGTCTGACACTTCCCCCTTTAGCTCTCATCACTGCTCAAACCAGAGATGTGTGTTAAAACAAATGACTGTCTATATTCTCTTTTTTGACTCATGATCTGACACAGTCTTCTGCTTTCATCATTGCCTAAGTCAGGATGACTTCTCTAATTTGCGCAACTACATACAACCCCCCACCCCCACCCATCTAACTAATGGAGTAAAATTTAGCCCAAAGGAAGGTTTATGTACTTATGTATTAATTTGTAAGCCACAAGTGACTCACACAGCATTGAACATGATGATGTTGAAGAAAACCATCAGCTACACACAACAGGGACATGCTTTAAATTATGGTATTTATTTTATTTTATTTTTTATTATGGTATTTTTGTTTGTTTGTTTATATGCAGAGACCAAAATGCTATCTGCTTTGCAAGTGTCTCCAACAATCCCTTCAGATGGCAGTTAACCTGTAATATTTGTGTTGTTTGTAAATTTTAGCAATAGATTAATCTAGTCATATGTTGATAATCAGATGAGCAAATTCTTGTAAATCCTTGCAGTGTTGCTGTCTTAACTGCAATATACTAGTAACAAATTGCATATTATAGTTTTTTACAATCACTTTCACTTACAATGTGCACTTCTTCAAAACTCTTCACACCTCAGCACATGCGTGGACTATCTTTTCTGCATCATGGCTCTGTACAGTAAATTAGTCACAAATTGTGTGCATACTGAACTGTGCAAAATCACAAATAAAATGATTGTGTGCATCTGTTTTACCTGGACAAATTGGTATCTGAGTTTCTTGCCATGGTCAGAGATGGACAGTCTACAAGTGTTCCATCCTAACCAGGTGTTTCTGTATTGATATGGTGAATGTGTTAAGTGTTTTGAAGATGTGGATGTGGTACTGAGACAAGTGTGAAAATGATTGGAAAAACTAATGTCATGTGGAATGCTTGGGTCTCATAATTGAAATCACCCATGTGATGTAAAGTAAAGAATTTCCCTATCAAAACAGGAAGCATAATGAACATTCTGGATGGACAGCTGGGTTGTGCAAGTTGTGAGAAGGTGTTCTGCACATTGCTGTTGCTATTTATTAATTCTAAAAAGTTTATTCTAAACCTAGACATGAAATTTAAATTGGCAATGATAAGCAAGGATCAAATGTATATTATATATAAAAATTTCTGTCTAGACAATAAATGAAAATTTGATAGTAAATGTCTTTCTTAAATATATGTTCCTTCACGTTTTTTCACATGTATTCAAAATATATTTAATACATGTAAAAAACAGAATGCTATATTCTAACCATATGCAAGGTAGTATTGACAACACTATTACAAAAGTACCTAATTTCTATTGGTAGGCTTTTATTACAATTGTATTCATTCAATCATGTATGTACCTAATTATTAAAGAACATACCAAGTCAATCTGTAAATCTATATCTGATCTGCAAACATGAACAATGGTGTTAATTGTTTGAGAGCCACAAAACGATTGTTATTGTGAATCAACCATTCACCCACCAGCTTAACTAAAAGAAAACAAAACGCCTGCCTCGATAGATATTAAAGCAAAGTAAGTGAAGGGCAAATAAAAAAATACATTTAAAAAACAATGAATTTGCATTAAAAACAAAACTCTAACCTAACCACTTCCTGGGTCATGATTGACAGTAGCATAATCACATGAGTTTTCCTCTTTCTTAAAGGTCTCTGTGGTAATGACATCTTCAGAATTGTCAGTTCTCTTATGGAACATCACTGCTGCCTAAGTGAGTCCTCCAGCAGATGCGCTGGCCAATTGTGGACCGTGTCCTACTGAGGAATCAGATGGAGTTGTGGATAATTGAGCTGTGGAGTAAATGTCCATATCATTGGCGCATGATTGTGTGTTTGTATAAACAGTTTGGGAGGGATTAGAGGGGTTTGTGGGTAGACTGACAGTAGAGTAGACTGCATGAGCACCAGTGTCTGAGACAGAATGGCTTCTGGTGTCGTTAATTTCCTCATAGTCACATACAGAAAATGGAATCTGTGAGCCAAGAAAGCAAAAATAATATAGAAAAATAGCCCTTGTATGGCCCTTGTAATAAATGGCATGTGGGTTAGAACAATGTTTCACGGATTGACAATACCAATTTTATTGGTGAAAATGGTGAACACCTGTTCCAATAGTAACCAGCTTTAAAATACTGCAGTGACTCACCCCATGGTTGTGTGAGGAGTTTTGGAATAACTGGCTTGGGATGCAAGTGAATCTGAGGGCACATTCACAATAAATCACACATAATGTAAGCAATCCCTACAAGGAGAATTCCTTTCTATATAAACATGCCCTTTCAGCACATTTTATTTTGACATAGGTATAAGATGCTCCACAAGCAAACTGAGAGAAACTCCTTTACTAGTTTTGGTCTAGATATTTTTTCTCCATTGTTGAAATGTCCTATACAGGAACTCATGTCTGCATAAGAGATTCTTGTCACAGAACACTCCCCTTCCGACTGATCACGGCCCGCCACATGCAGTGGGAGTTCACTGACTCTTTTATTTGTAACCACACCCCCTTGTTAGCACACACCTGCACCTGGATGATTGTTGTTTATGTATGTATTTAAACCCCTGTTGGTGTGTGCCTCTTTGTCAGTCTTTAGTCCCAGTTGTGATTGTAGTCATGTCTGTGTTAGACATTAATCGTGTTCACCCTCCTTGTTCTACATGAGAGCCATTGTGTTTATCGTTATTGTTTCGTCTAATAAATGTTTGTGTCTATTGAGAGAGGTCTGTGCATCCTGTTCCATGTCTTGCGGCACTCGGGCCGTCACAATCCTCTTTTATATTCTACTGTAATCTCCATTTATCGCTACGGTTTTTGTATTTATATATATATATATATATATATATATATATATATATGATGTACTAATAATGCTCAGTCTCAGGGCCATGAGGAGGAGCAACCAGATCATGACAAGTTGACAATGGGACCAAGGGGGAGACAGATTAAGGAAAACCGGCAATTTTCCTTAGACTTTCGTTTACATTTACAAAATTGGCCAGAATGACTGAATATTGCTGCATTGTCTCCATTCTCATTGTGCTCTAGACTCTGCATGAGCCCTGTTTGACTAATGACTGTAGATAATTTACACTACAAACCCAAGCTGTGCTCACATCTGCTGACATGCTGATATGAATGATCCACAGATTATGTCTTGCAGTAGAGCAGTTTTTCACTAAACATTGTAAAACATAGTATATGTTCTGGTGAGTCTGTAAGCCCACTCCTGATAAGGAGTGTGTGTGTGTGTGTGTGTGTGTGTGTGTGTGTGTGTGTGTGGGTGGTAATACCCTGCTCCTTCCTGCTTCTCTTTCTGAGAGTCACTATGAGGAATGAGGTTCCCATCAGAAGCAGCACCTAAATCACACACACTGATCACAGTGGAAGATGGAAATCCTGGAGAGGAAACAGAGTCATAATCAGTGAACCAATCACATTTGACGTTTATCTTGATCATTCAGAAGTGTTTGATGAAGCTAACAGTATGTGAATAGTTTCACTCCATGCTGTACAGTCCACTGTGTTTCAGCACATGTATCAGGTGAGGAAACAAACAGTGTACTTATTAATATTATTAATATAAGAGTTTTATTAGCAGAAACAATTTTAGCAACTCTGAGCAAGTGATAAATCTTAGAAGTGTGTGTGTGTGTGTGTGTGTGTGTGTGTGTGTGTGTGTGTGTGTGTGTGTGTGTGTGTGTGTGTGCGTGCGTGTTGTAGTGTGTGTTGCAGTGTGGGTATCCTCTGAAACTCAGTGGCCGAAAAAACTAAAATTTCCTTTTGGCCCTGGTTAACTGTTTTCCCTGGTTAACATCTCTCCTTCAGTAGGCTAAATTAATTTGTCACTTTCAATGTACAGTTAGGGCAGCTATTTTCTGTTAGTGTTAGTCTTTTAAGTTCTCTTAATTATCACTAAGAAAAATCACATTTATGTAGAAATAACAGCAATTTGATGATGTCACGTGATGTCAGTATGACGGGAAAGCTGCCACTGACCATTTGAGAGCTTTGGCATAGAGGCAGTGAGGGTTCACCACACCAAGTCACTTCACACACACGTCAGAGCTCTTGGAACTTATTGCATTTCTCTGTCTCCATTTATCTCTACGTTTTGTCTGCATTTTAACCAGAACATAATGAACAAGAACATAACCAGTCATATCCAAATTTTATTTAGTGAGAGAGAGAGAGAGAGAGAGAGAGAGAGAGAGAGAGAGAGAGAGAGAGAGAGAGAGCTTTAAACCTTTCAGCAAATAGGTGTTGAGAGGTTTATGGGTATAAGCAAAGTTGTAGTAAAATACTCCCAAGTAGATTGAACACATTTCTATTTACAGCATTTGGCATCCAGAGCATCTTACACAAGTGCTTTATCATTTACTCATAGAATGAACACAATAAAACAATAGAGGGCTTGTTAGAACACAATAAAACAAAAGAGGTGTTGCCTTCTCTTCCATTACAGCATGTAAAATCCCTCTATTTAAGGAACACCAGCATTTTACATTTTGAAGTAAGCTAAACATGAGAAAACAAACACCTGCCCAAATGAACATTTACAAGTGGAAGATCCTTTGAGAGAAAGGGAAAGTTATACAATCTATGTTTGGTAAAATGAATGTAAATAAAAGCATAAACTGCTAAACTAGCCTCATCCAGTGATATGTTTGACAGGAGCATATTCATGTGTCCTCCTCCATCTTGAAGGTCTCCTTGACAGCATCATTATAACCATCTGCATTCTTATAAAACTTCACTGTTGTATAAATTAGAGGTTCATCAGACATCCTTGCTGACTGCTGTGCGTCACACACTGAGAAATTCTCAGAGAGAATTATAGCATTAGCCGAAACAGTGTGTGTAAAATCACAGGGGTTTGTGGGTAACTGGGCTTGGGCATAAACAGTTAGGGAGGGATCAGAGGGGTTTGTGGGTAGGTGGACAGTAGAGTAGACTGTAGGAGCTCCAGTATCTGAGTCAGAATGGCTTCTGGTGTCTTTAATCTCATTGTCACAGACAGAAAGTGGAACCTGAGTAAAGAGGAAAAAAAAGTGACCTTAACAGCAGTGTCTATGAATGAGATTGAATGTTATTTTTGTTTGTCTACTGCTCTTTGCATTCAAGTGAGCTACAAAAATGTATTTTTGGTCATATTAATGGAATATCTGTCTATAGTTTCCCTGGACTCCCAAGTTTGAACACTGGGTGGTGTCAGGAGTAGCAGGTGTTAACAGTATAAGGGAACACACAGGAGCATTTATGTCATTTAGCCGGAGCAGGAAAAGAGGTGATGTTGGATGTGGGAAACACTTCATTTTTGTCATGAGGAATGCACTAGAAACAGGACAATGCACAGAATAACAGCAGGCAAACTTGCAACGCTCAGTATTCTCAAGGAAACATACTTTGGAAGTGTTACAGAAACATAGGAAACATAATGAATCACAGGTGTACCAAATTAATGCTCTGTTAATGATGATCTAACCAGAGGATCCTGGGACATGTAGTGTGGTGGTTCCAGAGATGCCAAGTGCATTATAATTCTATTACATGTGTAGTGCATTATAATTCTATTACAGATGTAGTGCACCTGTTCCAGTAGTGGCCTGCTAATGACCTGCAATCATGACTCACCTTATTGATGTGTAATACACTCATGACCCCATAGATGTGTGATGCACTCATGACTCACCCCATGAATGTGTGATACAGTCATGACTCACCCCGTGGATGTGTGAGGAGTCTTGGAGGGACTGGCGCTTGGATGATGCTGATTCTTGACATTAATCACAAATTAATAAATTGTAATCACATACTACATGAATACATGGTATTGTTCACATTTAACAGTTAGATACTCACATATATTTACATTAATCTGAGTAGGTAATGTTCAAATGCAAATAAACAGTAGAATACTTAGGCATTAGTTAATTGTCTTTAGTCCATATTCTAACAGTGCTCATTTATGTCCATTTCTAGCCAGCAGAGGGCAGCAGCAGGCAGCTCTGGAGTCTAATGAGTTCTGTAAATAAATGTGTTTAATCTACAATGCTTACAGCACAGATACATGCTACACTCACAACTGGACATACAGATCTGAATGTGTTATGCTCATGACAATGTTGATTGATAAGTATTGCTTTATGTGATCATTTTTGAAGGGTGTGTGTGTGTGTGTGTGTGTGTGTGTGTGTGTGTGTGTGTGTGTGTGTGTGTGTGTGTGTGTGAGTGTGGTAATACCCTGCTCCTTCCTGCTTCTCTTTCTGAGAGTCACTATGAGGAATGAGGTTCCCATCAGAAGCAGAACCAGAATCACACACACAACACTGATCACAGTGGAAGATGGAAATCCTGGAAAGGAAACAGAGTCATAATCAGTGAACCAATCACATTTAACATTTATCCTGATCATTCAGAAATGTCTGATGAAGCTGACAGTATGTGAGTAGTTTCACTCCATGCTGTACAGTCCACTGTGTTTCAGCACATGTATCAGGACGAGGAAGCTCATGTGTGTTTGGATCCTGAGGATGTGGTTGGTTTGGTGAACTGTGGACTGATACGTGATGATGAATGTGGTGATGAGGTTGAAACTGGAATATCTGGATGTGGAAATAAACACAGCATAAGACTTGACAGGAGAACATGCTGAGGTTGGCGTAGACTGTAGACTGTAATAAAAGGGCTCAACACCAAGGGGCCACTAGATCACTTCAATCACAATGAACAGCTTTCAGAACAAAAATATTGTTTTTGCAATCACTCTATTGCCTACTTTGATACCAGTACTGTCCACTGTGTGTCAGCACCTGTATCAGGAGAGGAAGCTGATGTGTGTTTGGAGCCTGAGGATGTGGTTGGTGTGGTGAACTGTGGACTGATGCATGATGATGAATGTGGTGTTGAGGTTGAAACTGGAATATTTTGATTTATATAAAATAAACACAGCAATGTATCAGATAATGAGTCCATGTTGTGAAGTCAGTGGACCATCACAAAAGTAAAATTATGTGGTACTTGTCAAGGAGTTGGCTGTAGGAACAGAAATTAGTGTGGTTTTCGCTGTTGTAGATGTGGGTGCTTTTGTGCTGTCTGTAGTCGTACTTGATGATGATGATGACAATGGTGCTGTTGTTATTGTTGCTGCTGCTGATGACACTTGTGGATCTGTTAATGGAGATGAAGATGTAAAAGTTTGATCATTTGAATGGAAAGCAAGATCATGTATGTTTTCATACATTGCATGACATGCAGTGTAATTTAACAGGTTATATATGGGGTTTCTCTCACACCCATACACACATCCTACATGCACTTTTGTAATTCTGAGAATGTCATGTACACTTGCAGGAACCCAGACATCCAGAGACAGAACTCAAGAAATAATGATGTAACAACTAATAACATAATTACAGAAATAATGATCAGTGTTGTGCAGAAATACTGGTTGCTGGGTCCTATAATGTCTTCAGCATGGCTACAGTAATAACGGCAGTGTTCTCTTTAAGGCCTCTCTCAGTTCTTCAGTTAAAAGGGCTTCATTACGATGGTGCACTCCAAAGTCAGGGTATTAAAACTACTACTGAACTACTACTACAACCTATACATTTCCACTGGCTTGATTTTTAACTATCTAGAATATATTAAGTCCAGAATGGGTAATAATTTCTTGTCCTATCAGTTAAGGCCAAACACTATATCAAGAACCAAGGTGTCAAATTTGACTATGATGTAAGCTTTAAATGCCATGTTGTCTCAGTGTTCGATCATGTGTTCTATCATTTTTGTAATGTAACCAAGGTCAGAAGTATCCTCACAGCAACTGATAGTGAAAATCTCCATGCATTTGTATCTTCACATCTGTACTACTGTAATGTAATGATTGCATGTCTGGACTAATGTAATGCACTGCTCCCATTTCTGCATATGAATGCTATTTCAAGCCTACAGAGGGTTCAAAATGCAGCAGCCAGAGTATTAGCATGTGCAAAGATGAGAGATTTACATTTACATTTACAAGATGAGAGCTCATATTACAACCATTTTTAATGAGTTGCACTGGTTAACTGTCATCTAGAATTTAATTTAAAATACTACTGCTTACTTTCAAGTGCTTACATGGTCTTGGCCCTCTATATCTCAGTAGTATGATCATGAGGCTCACACCGTCAAGGGCCCTAGATCAGCTGATAAAAACATACTGATGGTACCCAACACCTGACTATAGAGCTGTGAGGCTGCTGCTATGGCCCCAAACTTCTCTCCCAGATGACCTGATGGACATGATGACTTAAAACACTTTCAAGAAGAAGGTTACTTTGGCTTTCAGTGCAGCTGCAATTTGATGGGTGGAAATGCAGCTTTAAATTGTCTTTAAATTAAATGTTATTTTTAATTTACTTTCTTGTTGAGGTTATAGATCTTAGGATGTAATAAGCTTTATTATTCCTCTATTCATTCTATTTTCTGTAAAAGACTTTGTAAACTGTGTTTAAGAAAAGGCTATACAAATAGTTTGTCGTTGTTGTTGTTGTTTACATTTACAGCTATAGGCCATAAATGTAAATAGTACTACTACTACTAATAATAATAATAATAGTAGTAGTAGTAATAATAATAATAATAATAGCTTATATGGGAGTGTCTTCCTACTTCCTGTCTTTCACAGGATATTATGTGTTCAGCAATGAGGTGACTTATTTGGAAATGCATGTCAGTCAATTCATTTATAGATCACTATAAACCATGTGCGTGTATATCCCAGACTAGGGAGAGAGAACTCTCCTACGATATACATACACTTCTGTCTTTTAATTAGTAACCTGTAGTTTCTGAAATGGTCATCCTCAAATTCCTCATCTGATAATTCATTGATTATTTGTGATAGCATACAGATCATGTACTTGCATGCATGTACTTACATATTTCTGGCACTCTGTACATAATTTGTCTTCTTAAAATTGTTTCACTCTAATTATAAGTTTGGCTAAGGAAAACGTTAACAAAGGACATGACTTACACATTTAATTAAACACAAACAACAGTAATGTCTAACAATGACTACACACACGTTTATATACATTAGTGAACAAACAATGACCAACACGATGCACATACTAGTAGAGGTTTAAATAGACAGACAACACAAGATGTTAAACCCTGTGCAGGTGTGTGCTATCACGGAGGGCGTGGTGAACCACCCCGCACACCGCAGGCCGTAGCACGTGACTCGTGGGGGGGAGCGTCCCATGACATTTCTAAACTGGAGTTTTTATAGTAAAATGCCTGTTTTAGCTCGTCAACATACAGTATGGATAAAACATTCAGTATTAGTCTCCAATACAAATTATATTGATCCCTCTACTTCACGGCTTCAGTCTTGGATATAATGCTACAAAATTGTTCAATAAAAATGTTAAATATATTATCCACTCACCAGTCACTCTCAGGTAGATCTGTGTGATATAAACTGTGTATCCATGATCAGATTCCCAGTTTGATTCAGCGCCACATCAGTATATACCAGAGTCCTACACTGTTACATTTCTGACAGTCACAGTCAGGATTTGTTTTGCTCTGTCATCATACAGTAATTTTTTTTCCCTCATTTATCCATCTTCTACTCTCTGTAATTGATGTTTTAAAAGTGCAAACAGCAGTGTCCACACTCTTGTATAGAAACATAGGGTCACTTCTGGTGGATTCTGAGAAACTGCAGCTGATGTTTACAGTTCCTCCTACATAGAGAGTCTCACTGATAGAATTTCCACAGCAGGAGTCTGTCAAAAAACCCTGAAACATTAACTCCCAAAACTTTTTTTTTCCTTCAAGTTCAAGTTCAAAGAGGTTTTATTGTCATTTCAGCTATATACAAGTACACAACAAAAACGAAACAATGTTCCTCCAGGACCATGGTGCAACACAAAAACAACAGTGCAACAGACAACATGCTACACAAGTGCAAACAGTCCAATATAATGCAAAATGTCATTAAATAAACATTAAATAAACAATAATAAATACAGGACAGGACATGCACTCCTGTTGCAGTCTTGCACATTATCCTACTTGCTGCTAGAGTACTGTACTAAACCAGCACTGTACTCTGAACTGTTCTGGCTGCTACCGGTGACTGCTATGTTCAGGGTAGCATGTCACTGATTCCCATGCACAACTCGCTTTATATATGCCCAGTACTGTGTACTGCACTAAATAATTGCACTGTCTACTCATTTTATATTTTATTTGTGTGAGGTTTGACTTCAACACTTGTCCGATGCAAAACAATGTGTGAGTATGTGTATAGATATGTGTGTATGTGTGTGTGTGTGTGTGTGTGTGTGTGTGTGTGTGTGTGTGTGTGTGTGTGTGTGTGTGTGTGTGTGTGTGTGTGACTGTCTGTAAGCATGTATAAAAGTGCCCATTTTGGAATCTGAATTGGAATTGGAGTTAGCCAGAGTTCAGGAGTCTAATGGCTTCTGGGAAGAAGCTGTTGCACAGTCTGGAGGTGCCGGACTGGATGCTGCGGTACCTTCTTCCAGATGGCAAAAGGGTGAACAGTTCATGTGAGGGGTCTGTGGGGTCTTTCACAATGTTGGTGGCTTTCCGGATGCAGTGTGTTATGTAGATGTTCGTGATGGAGGGAAGAGAGACCCCAATCATCTTCTCAGCTGTTCTCACTATTGTTTGGAGGGTCTTGTCATCAAAAGCAGTGCAGAGTGGGGCAGTGGTAGCTCTGTGGTTAAGTTCCTTGATTAGTAATCAGAAGATTGCTAGTTTAAGCCCCACCACTGCCCATTTATGACTGTTGGGCCCCTGAGCAAGACCCTTAACCCTCAGTTACTTGAGTTGTGCTTGGTCATAATTGTAAGTTGCTTTGGATAAAAGTGTCAGCTAAATGCCATGAAGTTAAAACTTTTAAATCTTCCTGATGCCTACAGAATTTCCCATAGTTCACATTATTAATCAGGGCTAAAGTGCAAATCAATAGCTCCTCACCTTATTTTAAATTGAACTTTACTTCAGTGTAAGTGTGTAGTTGATCATATACATTAACAGCACACTGGTATGTTCCAGTGTCATTTACACTCAGCTCTCTGATAAACACTGAAGAATCCTACACTTCTGTCATCATGAATTGAGAAGCTGTCCCTATGCATCCAATCACTGTTTGGGCTTGTTGTTTTCACCTAAACACCACTGATCCAGTCTTAACGAAAGATTTCAGTTTGGTTTTGCACTCATCCTCATATCTGCACTTCATGGTGACTCCTACCCTGCATATGCATTCACTACTTTAGAGGCCACACCACCTGCCAAAAGCATATTGACATCACACTGTTATAATGAGTCCTGTATGAGAGCTTGGACTTTCACCCTCCCTGAAGTTGGTAATAAATATGTAACGGCCCGAGTGCTGCAGGACGCACAGACTCCCTGGACAGTGACAAACGTTTATTAACATACAACGGTGGCACTGACACATAACGTAAACACCAACACTGAAAAAAGGAACAAACAAAGATAACGCGAACAGATGCAATGACTGACAACTAAGCACACACCCCTACAGCAGTTTAAATACAGACAACATAACAAGACTAAACAGCTGCAGGTGTGTGCTAAACAACATGGGCGTGGTTACAAACGAGACAAACAATTAACTCCCACTGCACACGGCGGGCCGCACCACGTGACAGTGAGAGGGGATCGTTCTGTGATCAAATAATGCTGGAAGAGGTAGTATGATGAAGAAGAGCAGTAATAGAGGACATGGATGAAAACTCACCTGCCTTCACCTTCAGTTTCACTGGTCTGTATGTGTCTGTCCATCTCCCTATATCCACTCCACACTGGTAGGTTCCAGAGTCCTCCACTGTGAGGTTTCTCATGACCACCCAGAAGACTTTAGCATTGGTATCATCATACAGACAGAATCTGCCTTCATGCACCCATGTGTGTTTGGCTCCTGTTTTAATTTGGTCAGCACATGGTGTACTTTCACCCTTGCAGAAATATTTGTTGTTTTTTTCATGTCCATCCTCATATTTGCATTTGATCTTGATTCCTCCTCCTGAATATGCTGTCACTTCATTGGTGGAGTCTCCTGTCACTGAGATATATGACAAACATCTATGTAAGCAAATTCTTATTTTGTTACTGCTAATACTGTTGATTATTTTGAAGTATATTTGCAGATGTTTATCAGTGGTAAAGTTAATTTACAGATGTTATTAAAGGTTATATATTTTATGTCTGCAGTCTCACTTCCATTCCCATTTCCAATAATAATAGATATTAAATTCTATAATTTTCTATGTATAATGAAACATCAACTGTCTGATTCTCATTTACTACTTGCAAACAGCATGTTGCTCTTGCATTTCTGATAAGAGGAGGT
The DNA here is from genome assembly GCF_041902795.1 of Electrophorus electricus. NCBI lineage: Eukaryota > Metazoa > Chordata > Actinopteri > Gymnotiformes > Gymnotidae > Electrophorus > Electrophorus electricus. Next base: position 3,224,307 of record NC_137514.1, on the reverse strand, counting down.
ACGAGGAGGTGACGTTTGAAGCCAAAATGGGTTCAAAACTAATGTTGTACCGGCAGATTTTAAATATCACAGCCCCTGTTGCGTTACTCCACATACATCACAGGTGCATTTATTTCTGTACAACAACCAAATTAACTAATATCAATAAATGTACTTGTGCTCATATTAATAATGAAATTAGTAAAATGTGGCATTAGACAGTGAAGAGTGAAGCACTAAGTCTACAACAGTATAAGTGTACAATCTCCTCAGTGACCTCCATTTATGAAGACAAGCGTGATTGTGAACCCCTTGTTGTTATAGTGAAGACCACAGGCATGTCATTAGCAGTACTGTGAGCGTGAGAACGCTCACTGACCGTGCTGCTTTAGGCTGGAAGATGTTTCTACAGAAGCCCAACAGTTATCTTGTGAGGGTGCTTATGTTGACACACGAGGTGGATCCTGTGGTCATCAATAAATCCAAAAGACTAAAACAGCTAAAACTGCCTCTAATGCAAATGATGACACTGCCAAGCAAAGGCAAGCCAAACAATAACGGTTTTAAAAAAGAGAGGAAATGGATCATAGAACAGCTGAAAAAAATGCAGAAGTTCTTTTCAGCCTTATTAAGGGAACATGAAGGAAACACAGTACCACAGTACCACTACAGTACCTGCAGTAGTCAGATGGATATAATGTGATATGATGGAGCTGTCAAATCCAAAGCCCCCCCCCGCATTAGCTTTTTCTCATATAATGTTATAGTCAATTATAGTATAGTATATTATGTGTTTGTGAGGAGGACTCTCTCATGGGTTTTTAATAATCGTGGTTTTGACACTTCACTGCAGCCTACCATTTGGGCAGTTTAACAAACAATTCCTGCTCAGCAGGAGAGGCAAAAATATTCATCCTTCATGGTTTTCTCTGACATATCATGATGTTGGCGATCCACTGGCTGAGCTCTTTGTCCATCTTGTGTGCATGGATGAAATGATTCATTTACTTCTGTCTTATCTAGGTGGGAACCAGTTGTTCCTGAATTTTGTTCCTGAATTGTTAAACTACATTAAAGTTTATTTTTAAAAAAGCCCCGATTTTATTGGTTCATCTTTTTATTGGACTTTTGGGTGAAGTCTTGTTAAGCCGTCATTTGACAATTGTGATTCTGAATGTTTCAGAAGCAGCTGTACTTACCTGAGATCAGGTAGAAGGTGAAGATGAGGAGGGTCTTCATTCTGAGTTCAGATTTAGGTCTGTTTACTCCACATCAGATGAGTGTTTGAGCTAAAGTGTTTGAACATTTCATGGCCGCATCTGTTTGTTCCTGTCTGCCTCTGTGCCCGGTCTGTTTATCTGCATATGTGGTTCTGTCACACCACAGGAAGATGACAAAAACAGCCACTTCCTTTCACAGCTAGTGAGGAACAGCAAGAATATGATCATAAGAAAATTGAACAGAATTATCAAAGTTTGACTGTGGATTAAATGTTTTATTTTTTTTTGCATCGCATTTTTTGAAGTTTTCTAATACTAATCCACAGTTCTCAGTGTTTAATTATTACTAGCCAGAAGTACTGGTACAGCAACTGTGTGTTATTCATAGAGGGTCCCTCTATTGCCAGCTAGTGGAGAGAACTTCACCTGCATCCCTGGGGTTCGTCTGATCTGTACAGCATCAGCTCTGCTCTGCTCTAGCACACTGGATCCAGCTCATGAGGGGTTAATAATTAGTGGATCAGGTGGATCTGGTGTGTTGTGACAGGTACAGCTTTCTGTTTCTGTTTAAGTTTATTTCTTTGTCTCTGGATCAGTAAATTCACTTTGCCATTACAATGTGACACATCCATTTCCCCAACACACACGGACTATATGGGAAAAAGTATGTGAACTCCTGTCCTAAATTTTGAGTTCAGGTGTTTCAGTTACACTCATTGCTAACAATGCAGAGCATTGCCATATAATTTCCATTAAAAAAAAAAACAGTAAATTGGGTCATACTGAAGAGCTCAGTGATTTTAAATTAGGCCCTGTGATGCAATGCAGATTTTGACAGAGTGAGTTGGTAAAGTTTATGTCCTGCTCAACTGTACTTGCCATTATTGTGAAATGGAAGCATTTCAGTCACACAGTGGTAGACTGTGCATACACACAGAGTGAGTAAGATGAGTTCTGTAGCATGTACAAACTCTCTCATATATTTTCCATATTTTGCACATGCTCTTATCCAGAGCAACTTGCAGAAACTTGTCAGTAAACAGCATGTGCACTCCCTGGACATTGATCCCATGACACTGGTGCTGTGAACATCTTGCTCTACCAAGTGTGTTACATGTATACATACTCTGTTGTTTCACTTCCTACACAATTCCACACTACCTCTGGAAGGGTATAAAGAATGTAAGTTTCAATGATTAATGGTTAATCCTACAGCATTCAAAGACGTTTATACAGTTAGATGCTTCCAACTTTGTGGCAACATTTTGGGGAAGTTCCTTTCCTGTTCCAGCAAGATCATGTCCCTGTACATATAAAGACATGGTCTGAGGGGTTTGGTGTGAAGAAACTGCAATTTAATAATTTTATTAGAGGATTTACACCAGGTTTATATAGGATTGATCAGGTGTTCATATGCTTCTGGCTGTACAGTGTATGTAAGGAACAGTAACTTTACGGTATTTAGCAGACACTCTTAGCCAGAGTGACTTACAAGTGCTTTGTCGTTTACTCACAGAAGATCCTAGTACAGTAGGTTAGAATTAAATATACCAATGAATTAGAATACAGGGATGAATGCTGATAACTAGACCTTATGTATTTTGTATTTCTATCTTATCATTGTTTAAGTGCTATAAACAATAAGTGCTGGAGTTTCTTAAACAACATAAACAGTACCCTACAATAAGTATTAATTTTGTCAGTCAATATGGGAGCAGTGTCAGTTGTCCTTTAAGTATTCTGCAAATAGATGGATCTTCAGTCTGCATTTGAAGACTGCAAGGGACTCTGCTGTCCGGACAGCAAGTGGGAGCTCATTCTACCATCTTGGAGCCAGGACAGAAAATAGTATCGATGCTTCTCATCCATGAGACCTGAAGCAAGGTGTTTTAAGCCGAGCCATACTTGAGGTTCGAAGTACTCGAGGTATGGATCGGGCTTTGAGCATTGTCCTCACGTATGAAGGGGCTGGTCCAATTTTGGCTTTGTAGGCAAGCATCAAGGTTTTAAATCTGATGTGTGCAGCTATAGGGAGCCAATGAAGGGAGCGCAGCAGTGGAGTAACATGTGAACTTCGGAAGATTGAAGACCAGTCGTGCTGCGGCATTCTGGACAAATTGTAGAGGTTTGATTACTCTTAGAGAAAGACCAGCAAGTAGAGTTGCAGTAGTCTAGCTTTGAGATCACAAGACACTGCACAAGCACCTGGGTAGCTTCCTGAGAGAAAAAGGGTCAAATCCTTCATATGTTACAAAGGATACATTAGATACATAAACTGAGAACAACAACAGGCTGTCCAAAGTTACGCCCAGGCTATGGGCAGTTTTGGATGGTGATACCAGGGAGTTCTTAAAGGAAACAGTGAGGTCATGGTAAGGGTTGGGAGTACCTGGGATGAACAGAAGCTCGGTTTTACTGGGGTTGAGCTTCAAGTAGTGAGCTGTCATCCATGACGCAATGTCAGTCAAACATGCCGAGATACGTCTGGAGACCTTTGTGTCAGAGGGTGGAAAAGAAAGAAATAATTGAATGTCATCAGCATAGCAGTGGTAGCTGAAACCATGATAAGATATTACATCACCAAGAGAACAAGTATACAAAGAGCAGAGAAGGGGGCTTTGTGGAACACCAGTGGAGAGTCTACATGGTTTGGATGCGGATCCTCTCCATGTCACCTGATAGGACCATCCATCCAGATAGGACTGAAACCATCTCCAAGCAGAGAGAACAGAGAGAAGAATGTTGTGGTTCACTGTGTCAAAGGCTGCTGAAAGGTCTAGAAGAATCAAAACAGCTGACTGTTTGGCAGCTTTAGCGGCATGAAGTCTCTCAGTCACTGTTATGAGGGCCATTTCTGTAGAATGTGCCGGTTTGTAGCCAGACTGATTGGGATCATGCAGCTGGTTCTGGGGGAGAAAAGAAGACAATTGATTATAAACTGCTCATTCAAGGGTTTTTGAGAGGAAAGAGAGAAGTGATACCAGTCTGTAGTTGGTAACGTTGGAGCCATCGAGTGTGGCCTTCTCGAGGATTGGTACCACCCTTGGCAGTTTTGAATGCAGTTGGCATGTTTCCAGAAGATGAGTTATTGTTGATGACAGATGAAAGGAAGCAAATCTCTTGTGATTGTCTGGAACAGAGCAGAAGGAACTGGATCCAGTGGACATGTAGTCGGATTGCTGGAAGTCAGGAGTTGAAGAATTTCATCTGAGGAGAGAGGAGAAAGTCAGAGTGCTGGATGTTGGGGAATACACATTGGTTGGAGGAGTGGAAACAGAGGAAAAAGATCAGTGGATTGCTGCAACCTTCTCTTCAAAGAAGGTGGTAAAATCCTCAGGAGTAAAAGATGAGGAAGGAGGGGGGGAGGATTAAGGAGGGAAGAAAAAATAGTGAAGAGCTTGCATGGATCAGATGATGATTCAAATTTCTCTCTGTAGTAGGATAACTTTGCAGATGTTACTTCCAGTGAGAACTTGGAAAGGAGAGATTTGTATGAGCTGAGGTCTGAATCTACGTGAGAATTCCTCCACCGCCTCTCTGCAGTCCTTAGTTCTCTCCTGTGGCAGCAAAGTGTTTCTGTTAGCCGGGGGCAGGTGGGGAGGATTTAGCAGGGCTAGAGGAGAGAGAGCACAGAAGATTCATTGATGAGAATGTAGAAATTAAAGTATTTGTAACTGTATCCAAAGATAGAGAGGATAGAGAATCAGGGTGAGGAAGGGTGGACAAAATAGTAGAAGTAAAGGAAGAGGGAGTTATGGAGTACAGATTGCGAAGGAGAGAGGAGGAACATATTTGAGAGGACTGGATGGAAAGAGAAGGAAGGGAGAGAGAGAGGATAGAAAGTGATGGTCCGAAAGGTGGAGGGGGTGACTGCGATGTCCAATGGTGTGGTGGTATGGGTGAAGATCAGGTCCAGAACATTGACCGCTTTGTGAGTCAGAGGAGAGTGATTGAGGGTGAGGTCAAATGCTGCCAACAGCAGAAGGATGCGGGAGGAATGCAGCTTGTCTGATAGAAGGTTGAAGTCACCAAGGAGAATGAGTGGATTTCCTTCAATGGGGAATTGACTCAGAAGGATGTCCAGCTCATCAATGAAGTGATCTAGGGAACCTCGAGGGCGGTAGATGACAATGATAAGAAGTTTGGTGGGGAAAGACACTGTAATGGCATGAAATTCTAAAGAGGAGATGGAAAGTGTAGAAAAGGAAAGTGGAGTGAAACGCCACTCTCGAGACATTAGTAAACCTGTGCCACAACCCCTGCCGAGACACATAGGAGAATGGGCATACGAAAAGGCAGAGGACAGGGCAGCCGGAGTCGCCGAGTTCTCATGGGTGATCCATGTTTCTGTCAGAGCCAGAAAGTGTAGGAAGTGGTGGGATGCTAATGTGGAGATGAAGTCAGACTTCTGGACAGCAGATTGGCAGTTCCAGAGCCCTCCTGCCACCACGATATGTGATGGTGTGAAGCGTTGTGAGTCAGTGAGGTTGCTGAGATTGCAACATCTATGATTGCATCGAGGAGACCTGTGGGTTATGTGGACAGAAATTGTGAAACACATTTCAGATGCTTGATTTGTGGATGTATGAGATAAAAGATTGAGATAATGAGAAGATACTTAACTGAGTTTGTGAAGTCCTGTAGATGAACTAATTCAGAGCACCACCAAATCTTCTCCAAATGTTGATTACCGCTACACACACGTGTCTGTGAGTCATCCTAATTTAACTCAGTTCAATAAGTGCTGAGCCTGCCCCTCAGTTCACACCTAAGGTCAGGGCGAAACTACACCTGTAGTGAGTAATTATAGCTAACAAGCAACTAACAACTTGGTTTAGACAACAAGCCTTGAATTTCACAAAATCGAAGGCAAAGGTAATTGAACTCAAAGCCTACCTTAACCAACCAGATGATAATCCAACGAGACAAACCAAAGCACATTACACTTTACACATTTGCTGTGGTAAGAGAGCTCTACTGCCATCTAGAGGACACAGAGAGTAAAGATATTAGCACAAGTATTAAAGATTTTAATAAAAATACAATGCAGACTTGAAATTATTCATGAAATGTAATTATGAAACATTGTTCTTCACTATAATTGGTATATTAACAACATTCAGAGGCTTACTTACCTAAAAATTAAATTAAATGTATACTGACTAAGATATACCTGCTTACTTTGTGAGGTATAAAGGCCTAAATGGAGCACAGACATTATAGTATAGTATAGCTTGGACACAGAGAGTGTTCAGTCTCCTCATACAAGTCTACAGAACACTTATAGTCTATGAGGTATCAATGAGGCCCACATCAACTACATTTCCCGTGGTTGTGTTAAATGAAAACTTGCTGACACTTGAATATTACGGATATGTTAACCTTTAGAGAAGTATGTCTGCATGGTTACAGAGTCATTTTTACATTTTTAAGAGTTATTAATATATTTACCCTCTCAGTATGCTCACAAACTATGTCAGATTTGTGGTCTTAAATTCTGTAATAATTCTACAAAACAATAATCAGTCTGACTATGCGTGTGTTTATTGCACATCACTGGTTTGCTCTCTGCTGCAAGAGAGCATTGTGGTAATTTTCAGAACATCTCCTCTAGATGGCACTATTGCCTGTGATTTGCACATGGGGACATTGTAAACTTCCATATCTCACATACATAAATAAACAAAAAACTTAAAAACTTTATAATATATATATATATATATATATATATATATATATATATATATATATATATATATATATATATATATATATATATAATTTGTTTAGATTATATTACTGATTTTTTTTTTTTATATCATTTGTTGTTCAACAGACAGTTAAAGGGTGGTCAGAAGGTGCTGTCTCCTCCCTACAGCATTAGTTTCAAGACACTGATTGCAGTATGTTATCTTCACAAGCCATTATGGACTCAAACACACATGCCTGGACACATACAGGTAAGCTGTCATGCATTATATTAGCATGTGTATGTCTCCTCTGTCAAGCATGTGAAAATCTTTCCTAATCAGAAGCCCTGGATGAATGTGAAGTTTGCTTACTGCTGAAGGCACATGACGCCACTTTTAGATCTGGTGATGCTGAGGCCTACAGCCAGGGCAGATCTGAAAAAAGGCATTAGTAGAGCCAGACACACCCACAAACTCTCTGTTGAGGAGGACTTTCACAACTCTGACCACAATGCACATGGCATTCAGACCCTCACAGACTATAAACCATCCCCTCAATTTTCACTGTTAATCAAGGTGGTGCCCCAATTAACCTTAACTGTGACTGACAGTTTATTAAAGTGTTAAAACTGTTACAAGTTAAAACCGCTACCCCCCAGACTTTCTCCAGAGGATGCCTCAAATACATGTTTAACTTGCAATAAAGCACAGGACCAGCTATTCTCTTCAACTAATTCTGAAGTCTGCATCTTTACTTTCTAACTTTATAATTTGCAGATTGAGAATTTAGGAACAACATGCTCCATAAGCTTCAACAAATACTGAACACATTAAATATTATTAATATAAAGATTTTATAAACCTTTAATTCTCAGGCATCCTGTGAGGGATTCTGGCTCAGGGTACTAAATGCTTCCTCACACAGAGGCTGATTGAATATTGAGTCAAAGATGGAATCAGTTGTGTTGTCAGTGTTGCTATGGAGCTGACCATGGTGAGAAGCACTGTCATTTAGATATGTAATGAACAAAATCATACTGTCTCTTATTTGGTTAATTTGAATACTTTACCTCTATATACAGATGGTACATGTAATAGGGTTTATTGCTGTAATGTAATTACTTTCCTTTGAAATTAAGTACAGTAATGCAATGCTTACATAAGTCAGTCAAAGAACCAGTATGTACAGGCACACAGGTGTACACTTACACAGATGAACAGTAGATAAATGTAGGACATTCTCTGAAACTTGTAACTAAAAGACCCACTTTCTGTAGACTATGGACAGCATAACATATTTGATTGGTGGTGTGATACAGATGCTGACAGATACAGTTAGTCTCTGGGCTCAGCTTTTCTTGCACGGAATCTTAAGTGTTGACTTTGGATCCAAAATTCTCATAGACAGATTCTGATTGATTTCTATTTTTTCTTTGTTGGAAAGCAATAAAAGATGAGATATTTGCATAATCTTCATTTGTCTGAAAGGAGTAAAACAAAAAAATGAGTAAAACTTTATTTAAAAGTTATGGAAATATTTCTCCAATGAATGACTGGAGCAAATCATGTGATCATATTTTATCATGTGACTTTGTACCCACCTCTCTAGACTGTCTCACTGTCTCGGGGTCTGTAGGGAGAAAATGAGGGCAACAGAGAAAAAGTAGAGGTGTAGTAATGCTGAGTGAGTATTGATACACTGTCTTACAGTCTTTTACATTAGTATTTGTAAACACATGTTATCGATGTTTTTTTTTTTCTCTGATCTCCAACTTAAGTACATTACACTGAGACTGAAACAGGCTTTCTGCAATTATAGTGGATAGTATAAGCATTAATTAAAATATACACATATTTATACTCAGATAAAGAACACTATTCAAGATATATATCAGTGAAAGAGTACAACAAGACTCTGGGTATGTTGTTTCATCTTACAGGAAGGCAATGACCACAAACATACTGCTGTGTTCAGATGGAGCCTTTTTTAAAGCTAAAGAGTGGAATGATCTCGACTGGCCAGGACAAGAACCTGAACAGATTCCCACATGTAAGTGATCATGTATCTGAATATTTATCTGAGCATGTATGCGAGTATGTTTTCTCACTTTCTGAAGACAAGATTCCTGTGTGGTTCACCAACATAAACACCCCTGAATTCAAAAGGTCATTCTGAACCTTATTTCATAGTCACTGTGCTGCAGTGTCTACACACTCTTCACTAACGATTGAATGTAATTCAGAATATGTTTAGCATATGTTCATCTTATGTTTGTAATTTGAAGTGCATTTTACCTTTTTTCTTTATTCTGCAGTAGATTGCTATAATCACACCAGCAGTTACCAACACTAAACCAGCACCAATAGAGAAGTACACAGCCAGCCCTGGAAATACTGTACAAGGAAATATGCATACAGAGAGCAAAAAGCCATGCAGGTCATGAACTATAATGTGTGATCTCTCTGACACATACAGTATGTACTTCTCTTACAATGAGTATGCTCACCACAACTTATGCAATATAAAGTGCGGAAAATGTTCTAAAAAATATGAACTCTACAAAGTGCATTTTGTTGCCTGTACTGGTACTGTACTGTACTGGAGCAATAACAAAGTTGAATCTCCCTCTGAATATTGACTGTGCATTTTTACTGCATGTTGTTTTTGTGGCCTACTTCTGTTATTCCCACCCATGACTGTGGATCATAACAATCATGAAACTATGTCATGTTTATACTCCCTGTGTCAGACTGCTTAGTCTGTGTGTTTATATCCCTGTCTTGTGCCTGTCATTTGTACAGTTTTGTTACGCTTCACAACCGATGGCTCAGAAACAAAAATACAAGATGGTGAGACTTTGTAAAGACAAACTGTACAAAGAGGGCATATATACAAGGACAAATGAGGACTAACAAAAAACAAGTGATTACAATAACAGGTGGAGATACTAAAAAGGGGTGGAAGAGAATTAAACCAGACATGGAAGCATGAGGAAACGAAACCAGGAAGTAAACAAACATGATGTTTTACTGTAGGAACCGCCAGAGAGGAGAGAAAATAACTCTCACTGACAGCATGTTCACTGATGCTTTGAGGTATCCTAATGAAAACGTATGCCTACTGAAAGCCTCATGACAGATATTAAAGAAGAAAAAACTGAAATCAAGCATCTACTCACCAGTCACTCTCAGGTAGATCTGTATAATATAAGCCTTGTATCCATGATCAGATTCCCAGTCTGATTCAGCTCCACACCAGTATGTACCAGAGTCGTGCTCTGTCATGTCTCTGATGGTCACAGTCAGGATTTGTGCTGTTCTGTTTTCATATAGAGACATGCGTCCCTCATTTATCCATCTTCCACTTTCTTTAACTGATATTTCATAAGTACAAACAGCAGTGTCCATGGTCTTGCAGAGAAATTTGGGTTCACTGTTGTGGTATTCTGGGTAATTGCAGCTAATATTCACAGATCCTCCTACATAGCCAACCTTATTAATGGTCTTCACATAGTATAGATCTGTAGAAATAAAAATAACATTAGAAAAAAACATAGACACCAATAAATTTTGTAACCTGCTAAACACGTTGGGCTCTTACTTCCTTGCTGAACTAAAACGGTAAAGCCTCCTAACACCTAATTTTACTGTTCTTAGGGTGCACACATATTTATCGCCATTTATTAATTTTGTGGACAGAAATAAATGCATCTGCTACAAAGTGGGTGGAGCCATATGCCAGTGGGGTGTGACGTGACTAGTGTAGTTTTGAAACCATTTTGTAACTAATGAGAACGTCCATGCAAGTTTGACAATAAACAGGTATAATGGTGTGAGAGACTCACCTTTCTTTACTTTCAGTTCCACTGGGTTGTACATGTCTATCCATACCTTTACATCCACTCCACACTGGTAGGATCCAGAATCCTCCACAGTGAGGTTTCTCATTACCAGCCAGAAGACTTTAGCACTGGTATCATCATACATAGAAAATCTGCCTTCATGCACCCATGTGTGTTTGGCTCGTGTTTTAATTTGGTAAGTGCATGTTGTAATTTCACCCTTGCAGAAATATTTGGTGTTTGTTTCATATCCTTCCTCATATTTGCATTTGATCATGACTCCTCCTCCTGAATATGCTGTCACTTCATTTTTGGATTCTCCTGTCTCTGAAATACATGCCAAACTGAAAGACATCTGGGTGATGTCATAATATGTTAATGTAAGCTCATTTGTGACTTTTGTAATCACAGTTAAAACACTACTGTGCAGGTGAATTCAAACAGTAGCAACCTTGCTGCACAAATAACACTTGGACAAAGAACTTCTTCTTACCCTGCTGACAGTGTTGATGTAGAAGTGCATTTCATTACCTGAGACCAGATAGAGGGTGAAGATGAACAGGATCTTCATTCTTAGTTCGAAATCACAGATATCCAGACCAACTCCTCTCCACTGTAAACAGATATCAGAGCTCCTGTAGCTCACACCGCAACACTGTCTCTGTCTGGGCTGTGTCTTCATCTGATTATTAAACAGAAAGTGAAGATGAACTTCCCTTTTTCATGACAGAGAGGCAGCAGAAACATGTCAAGTCAACTGTAACCTTCTCAGCAAGTAATGTATGAAATGTTTATTAAAATCTTGTAGCAAAATATTTCATATAGATGGTAGACTTGAAATTGTGAACCATATCTCCTAACAGATTTAATGGAAAGATGCCTCAGGCAAAGTCAACTGAAATCAGGCTATTAAAATAAAAATGTCTGTAAATATAGACTCTAACAAATGGTACTTTCATTATTGCAGAAATATGTAATGTTTATTTAATATCCTTTCTCATTTACATATGATACTGACTTCTTTTCCTGAAGCTAAAACAGCATAGAGGCATAGTACTGGATCACATAGTAAGAGAGTGGGTTTGGGGACCTTGTAGCTAGCTGAATATTTTTTTAAGTACTTCGGTTTTGTGTCCTGTTTGCTGTTGTATGCTAAACAGTCATTGTTTTATCCAGCCATACCTGTAGTAGTCAGATGGATTTGATGTGATGTGGTGGAGCTGTCAAATCCAAACCCCATGTCCTTCCCAAAGGTTTAGCCCTTTCAAAATTTCCTTTCCATAAATAAATAGTACAGTAGGTAGATCTGTCTGTGTGTCAAGTCACAGTGGGCAATTAGTAGCCTCCAACATATTCTAACAGAGCTTTGAATGATGTGTCAATCCTATAGAAGTCAAAACAATTAACTAATGTGTTTTGTTTGGACAAGAAAGATGCAAATCTTCAAATCAAAACACAAACTTCTAGCACAGGCCCTGATTAAAGCAGCCTTAATGTAAAACATGACCAGCCTATCAGGCACTACAGGGTTGCTGGGGTTTGTGCGCATGTCAGTATCTCTGCTGGACTGAGATGAGTCCATTGTACAGGTTTATAGTTATTTACATCTGTACATCAAATCAGCTCTATGTAGACTGCATTAAGCATTCTTATGTATATTTAATTATTTCACCTTTACAAGGTGTCATGTGTCTTTCCTAATCCCCTATATCCACTACTTTGACTAGTGGGTGTTGTCCCAGTATGACCATGTCTTAGTGTTGTTGGAGGTTTTCCCTGTGTCAGTGACCCCTGCTGGCTAAGAGGGCTGTGTCACCCCAATAGCAGTCCTGTGATCATAAACTGCCCCCTCTACCCACTCCGGAGCTGGAGAATACATGTATATTTTACATGACAACTGATGAGCAAGGTCTGCAGTTTATAACTGAACTCTAACTGCACACAGTGTTCATAATGAATATTTCTATTTGGAATAGTGTGTTGTGTTGATGTATCATTGGCTTTACCAAATTTACATACAATATAATAAAGGTTTTTTTTTTAAGGATTTATCGTTTTGGCTTTTCCCTTTATACAGAAATTATACTAACAACAATATAATGTTATATTTAGAGAGAGAGGCTGTGATTTACTGTGACTACAGCATACACATAATCAGACCGAGGACATACATAGGGTGTCCTTTCATATGAGCAATATAGTTGCAGCCTCATCTGTCATGTGTTTTCGTAATAAAAGCTGGCTGATGGTTGCAATGAGTGCTGTTCAAGGAGTGAACTCAGTTATGAACTAGCATGATTACACACTAATGAGTATAAGTACCGGGCTTCACAGATAACGGGGAGTTGCATAATGACAGGGAGGGAAAGAGGAAACCAGGATAATATAATCATAATGAGTTACGGCAAGCAATATGAGAACATACAGAGAAAGGAACACACACCAAGGTAAGACTAAAAAAACTAAACCACAGAGCAAACTGAGAGAAAGGAATACAAAGTACAAACAGAACAAAGACCAAACCAGTGAAGAAGGGAAAGGGAGAAAACAACACACATAGAAAGAGGAAATTCAGGATGTGCTAAATGCTCACAGAATAGAACTATGATATAACAAACACAAAGAAACCCATGAGAGAATATCTTACGTCAAGGCAGTTGGGATATAATGAGAATAAAAAGACAGGCTTACGAGATTAACGAGAAAGATCAGACGGAGGAAACACATGGCTCAAGACAGGATGACAACAAGGACTAAAGGAGGAACTGGTGGCAGTAATCAGATGCAGAGGCAGTTAACCACTGCAAGAAAACCAGAATGAGGAAAACACGGAAACAGCGCAGGTTGTCAGGGAGACCGTGACACCATCATAAGGGAACAATCACAAAGGCCCTCTGATGGCTGACAAGAGGTCATGTCCTCATGATCGAGAAATATCAGTCATGCTAGTTGTTAATCATTCTAATTTTATTTAACGTATTCTGTATGAAGGTATGCACTTATATACAGATATCAAGCATCACACACTGATAAACAGATTAAATAAAGATTACAGTTGAGTTGCTGGTAGACTACTAAATGTATACCTGTATGATATAATAAAACCTTCTTCATTTTAGATGAAATTGAGTAAATATGGTTAGTTAAGAAACATGACCCAAAAAGATACAATTGTACTTATGTATATAACCTAGGATAAAAACACTGCATAACTAATGAACAAATGAAGTTATATTTATACAGCACCTTTCAAGGAACCCAAGATCATGTTACAATTAACACACAACTTTTACATCCAGTCACACACCAGTGAGAAGCACACAGCAAGATCTCAGTCAGAAACACCCTTGCAGCAATATTTCTTGTTTGTTTCATATCCTTCCTAATATTTGCATTTGATCCTGACTCCTCCTCCTGAATATGTTGTTGGTGGACTCTCCTGTCACTGAAATGCGTTCCAACTTTGTTTCTTAAATCTATACATTGGCCTTATTAATTTACATTTGCGGCATTTAGCTGACGCTTTTTTATCCAAAGTGACTTACAATTATGACTGAAAACAACTTAAGCAATTGAGAGTTAAGGGCATTGTTCAGGGAACTGACAGTGGCATCTTGGCAGTGGTGGGGCTTGAACCAGCAACCATCCAATTATAAGTGAACTAAAGTCAAGTACCTTAACATGCACACAAATGCACACAAAGTCATCAATCACTATATATCAAGTCTGCATGTTTATTTTTGCTAAAACGTGTTACTTTAGTAAGTTCCACAACAATCTTCATAGCATCGTTGGCATTATTAGGGGAAAATACTGTAGCCAATACTGTAAATGCTGGGGAAAATACTGTAAATGCTGTAATACTGTAAAGAAATAATCTACTTTCTCATTTATACAATTTGTAGCAGGATTACGATTTTTCCAGCAGTGAATGGAAACATCCAGTGATTTGCTATGCAAACATCGAAGTTAGTCCATGCTAGCAGCACCCAAACAACTCCACATAAACTTCAGCTAAAATAAGCATCTTCCTTTCCATGATATCCAAACGTATTGGCGATCAAATCATTCTTATGGTTGTATGAGCTTCGCCAAACAGCGTCAAATCCATGCGCTATGCTATCTGCTAACAACACTAAAGCACTGAGAGTACACAGTGCGCAGACCTTTAAACATTAAACGGGTGACTAAATAAGGCAAGCGAGGTTTTCGTCTACGCGTCCTCTAGTTGATGAAATAGCTGCCAATCAGGCCGCTTACCCTGGAAACACTTGGGAAATAAATGCTAGTCACCCCGCCCCTACCCTTCCCCCTTCACCCATAGGCGAGAATTGCTGTCACTCTAAAACAATGGCGCTGCAATGGCCAATAGAAATCAATATAAAATGGAAACGGGGGGTTTAATGCTCTATTCAGGAACACTTTTACGTCAGTAACGTGCATTTAGAGTTAAACTGCGTAGTTTGGGTTTGCTATGAAGGAACCGAACCGAAAGAAAAACTTTGTTTTTACGCAAAGAAGTGAGCACGCAATTAAAGAACTTTACTAACACTCTGTATACCATTTAAGCATGTCACGCAGTTGTTTTGATGGTAATTTAAATTTTATATGACAAAATCTGGTTATCTTATACCGGAAGAATGCCGTGTACTTGTATATAGCTGAACCTTTTGTTCTGTGGTATATTGATTGCGCTCGCAATTGCTTTTCTGTTTGCTCCGTTTGTGTATTATTTTTGTCTGTGTTTCCCTTTGCCTTGGTTTGCTACCCTCTATATTTTGTTACCCTCGCTTATTAAACCACCTCCTGCATTTGCATTCTGCCTCTTGCCTGTTTCTGCTGAAACATAACAGCTACAATCTGGTCATGACACGTGGTTGAAGTTCAAGCAGACTTTATAAAAAAAAAACAACACACATTTTAATGAAAAAAAAATGAATAAAGAAGGAATCAGTGAGAATTGTGGGTAATTGAGCCATGAAATAAATGTCCTTAGCAGGAAAGTTTAATGGTACTGAGCAGTAGTGTGAATAGTACATGGAGCATCACAGGAGTTTGTGGGTAACTGCACATTTGCATAAACAGTTTGGGAGAGATCAGGGAAGTTTGTGGGTAACTGGGCAAGTGCATAAACAGTATGGGAGGGATCAGAGGGATTTGTGAGTAGACAATCATTAAAGTAGATTGTAGGAGCTCCAGTGTCTGAGAGAGAATGGCTTCTGATGTCTTTAATATCCTCATAGTCACAGACAGAAAGTCGAACCTCAAAGAAATAAGAAAAAAGGTTATCTTGTGAACTTGACCTTAAACTATGATATTGATTTTTTTTTTTTTTTTTTTTTTTTGTCTTCTAGTTTTTTTCCATTCATGTGAGGTATGAAAATTCATTTTTGGAGCCATAGTAAGGTCACTAGTGTCTGTAGTTTCCTTGCTTTGCCCAGTTTGAACACCGCGTGGTGTCAGAGGTAGCAGGTGTAAATACAGTATAAGGGCGCAACAGGCACTGTCATGAGAAATGCAGTAGAAACTGGACTGGAGACACATTTGGAGGAACTGTTTTTTTTGTTTGTTTTTGTTTGGTTTTTTTTTTAAACATGTTTATGTTTGTCTGAAATCTTAAAGCTAAATCTGTTTATTATTTATTTTATAATTAAATGATAAACAGATGCATCTTTAAGATTTCTGGTAGCCTGCATGTAACCATGCTCACACACATCAGGCCTCCTTAGGATTGTGCTAGAAAAGGCATTGTAATTCTATTACAGGTGTAAAGTATTATAATTCTATTACAGGTGTAGTGCAAATATCACTGGCGAGAACTTCCTGTAGTGGCCTGCTAATGACCCACAGTCATGACCCATGGTTATGTCATACAGTTATAACTCACCCCATAGATGTGTGATACAGTTATGACTCACCCCATGGCTGTGTGAGGAGTCTTGGTGGGACTGGCCTTTGGACAATGCTGAGAAGGAATTAAGGAATTAATCACAAATTAATAAATTAAATAAAATGTTACATGAATATATGGTATTGTTTTCATTAAACACTTCAACTGTAGATACTATTCAAATGCAGATAAACAGTGGAATACATAGGCATTAGTTCATTGTCTTTAGTCCATACTCTAACAGTGCTCTTGCATGTCCATTTCTAGCCAGCAGAGGGCAGCAGCAGGCAGCTCTGGGGTCTAATGAGTTCTGTTCATGGCTAATAAATGGGTTTAATCTACAAGGCTCACCGCACAGATGCATGCTACACTCACATCTGGACATACAGATCTGAATGTGTTATCCTCCTGAAAATGTTGATTGATAAGTATTGCTTTAAGTGATCATTTTTGAAGTGTGTGTGTGTGTGTGTGTGTGTGTGTGTGTGTGTGTGTGTGTGTAGTAATACCCTGCTCCTTTCTGCTTCTCTTTCTGAGAGTCACTATAAGAAATGAGGTTCCCATCAGAAGCAGCACCAGAATCACACACACAACACTGATCACAGTGGAAGATGGAAATCCTGGAGAGGACACAGAGTCATAATTACTGAACCAATCAAAGTTAACCTTTATCCTGATCATTCAGAAGTGTGTGATGAAGCTGACAGTGTGTGAGTAGTTTCACTCCATGCTGTACAGTCCACTGTGTGTCAGCACCTGTATCAGGAGAGGAAGCTCCTGAGGATGTGGTTAGTTTGGTGAACTGTGGAATGATGTGTGATGATGAATGTGGTGATGAGGCTGAAACTGGACTCTCTGGTTAAATAGAAAAATAAACACAGGGGTGACAGATTATTATAATGTTATTGATATAGACTGTTGACAGTGACACGTGTCCAGTGTGTCTGTGGCATGTTTTAATTTCATACATGGCAAAGAAATCCACAGTTGCTTCAGATATTGTGGATGTGGTTGCATTTAAACTCTGCAGTTTGGTGCTGGTGGTTGTAAATTTGAAAACTAATTCAGTGCTGTAAATTAGATGGATAGTGTAACAATGTTCAACAGATAATTCAGACTCTACTCATTTAGACAGTTATAAAATTGCTGATCAGTCATATGGGTTGGGAGGGCAGTGAACAAATAATACACACAACAGACTCTAGACTACTTTACAGCCTCGGCTACAAACAGACACTAGTCACATTTACAGCATTGTCTACCCATAGACACTACACTATTTTACAGTCTACAGGCAACCTACAGATACTAGACTACTTTAAAGCCTTTACTAGCCAAAGATAAAAAAAAAAATTGGTTTAGTTCTTGTCATCTAAACAGCATCAATTGATTCTGGACTCTCTATGATTTGCTAATATAGTCTTAATTCAGAATGATGTATAGATGTTGCTTCTGCATTGTCAAAACAATAAAGCATTACCCAATTATTTTTATTTACTCACCTATAACTCTCAGGTAGATCTGTGTACTATAAATCTTGAATCCATGATCAGTTTTCCAGTCTGATGTAGTTCCACACCAGTATTCACCAGAGTCCGTGACATATCTGATAGTCACAGTCAGGATTTGCTTTTCTTTGTCATAATACAGTGATATGTTTCTTTTAGTTTCTGGTTTTCCTGATTTGTTGACCGATCCTATATAATTACAGCCACCAGTGTCCACTCTCTTGCAGAAAAGCTTGGGTTCACTCCTGTGGGATTCTGGGTAACAGCAGCTGATGTTCACAGTTTCTCCTACATAGGCAGTCTCGTTGATGGTCTTACTACAACATGAGTCTGTGAATAATACACATTCAGGTCAAAACATTTGCATTTATTAATAGTTCTTAATGTTTCTTTTGTTCTAGAATTTCCTATGTTAAAAAAAGGGAAATATGACACTTTAGGAACGCTTCAGAGATCAGATCTGCATCAGTCTCACTTCACTTACAGCTACAAACCTATGAAAGTGTCAGGTTTAGCTTAACCTGTGTACATTTATATTTTCAGCATTTAGAAGATGCCCTTATCCAGGATGATTTACAAAAGTGCAGTTTTGCGAAATTGTTATTATTGATGAAGTGGCTAAACTGTATGTTAAATGCTACTAACCTGCTGTTACACTGAGCTTCACTTCAGTGTAGGTGTGCAGTTGATCAGATACATTAACAGCACACTGGTATGTTCCAGTGTCATTTACACTCAGCTCTCTGATAAACACACTGAAGAATCCTACACTTCTGTTATCACAAATTGAGAATCTGTCTTTATGAGTCCATGTACTGTTTGAATTTGTTGTTATTTGATCTAAACATGACTGATCTGTTACATTCTTACAGAAAGATTTCAGTTTGGTTTTGTATTCATCCTCATATTTGCACTTGATGGTGACTCCTCCTCCTGCACATGCAGTCACTGATCTAGACATGTTTTTGGACTCTCCTGTATCTGAAAGACATGACAAACATCCACGTAAGAAACAGCTTCATATTGAAGTTGGTCATTTTGTTTCTCCACTGTGTTTTAGTCTTAGTTTTAGTCTTGGTTTGGTTTGTTCTGCACCTTCTGTAAGTCACTGTATGAAATTCCCTGGGAGATGTTGTCAGTTATAACACCATTGTACCACTGATCATCA
Organism: Electrophorus electricus; assembly: GCF_041902795.1. Taxonomy (NCBI): domain Eukaryota; kingdom Metazoa; phylum Chordata; class Actinopteri; order Gymnotiformes; family Gymnotidae; genus Electrophorus; species Electrophorus electricus. Next base: position 3,205,010 of record NC_137514.1, on the reverse strand, counting down.
GTACAGTAGCATGTGTTTGAGGAGTGTGATCTTAAATGGGATGATTACAATGTCACACTGTCTTAATTACACTCAGGACTTCTGTGGCTCAGAGACTTCCAATTAAAAGTGAAAAAAAAAACTCTATATATTTTTATTTCTATGAGGTCTTTGTGGATACCTTTATTTTAAATTAATTCTGTCACTGTTCTATTGCTTCCTCCTCAGAAACTGCACTACTTATAACGCTGGAGGTTTTAAGCAGGATAACGGGACGAGTCGCGTGGAATATAGTCTTATGTTTATTTTACATGTAACATTCGCAGTTAAACAAGCACACAGATGGACTCAAACATTGACAACACAAACACCTAAACGACAGACTTTTATACATGCATGTTAACGACACAATGAGGAGCAGGTGTGAGACACAGGCAGGGTGTGGCCACATTGACGAACACACACACAATGGAGGAGACGTTCGTCGGGAGGGGCCTAACCGTGACACTCCTATAGTGTCACCCGTGCGTCCGTAGTTGCTAAGACAACGATTGTTCTTTCTTGTAGGTGTTACTTACAGCTATCAAGAGGAAGTGAGCTCCAGCTGCTGCTGAATTCAGCACTTACCCGATTTTGCTTCCCTATAGTAAACTACAGCTGTGTGGCTACATGCTATTGTGTATCTATGTCATGGTCGGTACCTTCCAGCTTCCATGGTCTATGGTTTCCCTGTCTTGTGTGTTTTGGTTCCATTCCGTAGTTTAGTTTCCCACACCTGTTCTTCGTTTCTGCCTGAGGTCGTATTTTTTACTGTGCATTGTATGGATGTGTTTGAAAGTTCGTCTCTTTTTCAAAGCCTTCGTTTTTTTTTAAGCCCGTGTGTTATCTTAACCGTTTATTTTTCCTTACCTCCGTGTGTTATTTCCTAGTCTCTGTTATAGCCTGCTTCCCCTGTTTGCCTGTGTGTGCTTTGGTTTGTTTATCATGTATCCCCGTAATCTTTGTATTGGTAAATTGACCCTGGACTACTTCGACGACTACGACCTTGGAACTGCCCCTAATAAATCTCGCTCTTCTCCGCACTTGCGACCGCCTCCCTACCGTTCACCGTTACAATCTACCACTCAGCAGACATACATTATATGTCCTCAATGAGGGACATGCAGGGGTATGAGGACATCAACAACCAACCTGGTTACTAACATGAACCAAACCAAAAGACCTCATTAATATGTTAATGAGGTCTGTCTAAAATAGTTTGTATAAAGAGAGATAAGTATGACAGATAAAGTATTAACAATTAAACCAGTGGTTTGCAGGGATCTTTTTGGTTGCCACTTTTTTTAACTCAGTAAACTCTGCCTCTCAGCTGTATGCATTACTCTGATCTGTGACTACTTCAAGGTTAGAAAGGTTAGAGGATCTTCTTGTTTGAGGTTTATTTAGTAACATTATATAATTTAAATAATTTATAATTTAATATAGTTATAATTTAAATGTGTGTTTCACTTTAGAACAAATGTGACTACGAGTATACATCAGTTCCACAGTGATGCATCTGATTTTACTGTTTTACACATTACAAAATGCATTTTTTTTTTTTCAGGCAATACACAGTGGCAATGAACTGTTGTCAAACTATCTTTGAGTTTGTGTTGAGTCTTTAAGTCTCATCTTTGCACTTCATGGCAACTCCCAAATATCCAGTTACTTTTGTAGAGACCCCACTAAGAACTAAAAATTCACCAAACGTGACCATCTAAACAAAGACTATATTTGACCCTCCTGATGATGATGATTAAAGATTGATTTTCATACCTGAGATCAGGTGTAGTGTGAAGATGAGAAGAATCTTCATTCTGAGTTTAGCTTTATGTCTACTGACTCCAACTCCTAGATTACATGTGTGTTAGAGATTGTGTGTCTGTCTGTGTTGGTCTCTGCCCCTGTGTCTGGGCTTACTCATTCTGTTCATCTTCTTATGGCTTACTTCATATGAAAAAAAACCCCTCTCATTTCTATTATTGAGGGAAGTGAAAAATAGAATGGCATTAATAGAACTGCATTTATAGAATGGCCTTAAGCCTCCTACTACTGAGAGAGGAACAAACATCTAAAACTAATATCTATCTATCTCTCTCTCTGCCCAAATGGCTTGGGGGACTTTTTCCTGCACACCCTGTCATGAAGAGATGTAGACCAGGATGAGTTCTCCATTCCACAGACCCTGCACTCCACCCTTCTCTACCTTACCAAGACAGTCTGGGGTTGACTGCCTTTATGTATCTGAGTCTTGTGTTCATGCCTTTTCTGTGGCACTGGGTGTGACAGTGATTATTTACTTAAATTTGTGTATTTCTAGAATGCTAGAATACATTTATATTATAAATAAGCAGAAGAGGAAGAAGAACTGGAATTTCCTTGGCCTCATCCCCCATTTTAATCAATAACAGTTTTAATCATAGAAATTATGGTTTGTTCCACACCACCATGTTTACATTAATCTAGTGTCTTATTTGTCTATATGATGCTAAGTCTAAGTGATCATAGGCTGTTGGGGGATGCTGTCCAAACAGTAGTTTCAGCCCTGTAGACAGTGCCTGGCACTCTGCCCCCCTGCTCCTGGGTGAGAGACTTGCCAATAACCCTCCTTCCCTCCATTAGTGTCAGCTATTCAACACCCACCTCTTTTAACCACAGGTACTTGATGTGTTATTGGAAGGTTGCTGGTTCAAGCCCCACCACTGCTAGGCCTGTGAGGAAAGCCCTTAATCCCCAATTGTTCGAATTCTGTTCAGTCATAATTGTAAATTGCTTTGGATAAAAGCATCAGCTCAATACAATAAATGTATAATGGCATCTGAAGTTCCTAAATAACTGTTGTATGTGTTTAGCCAAATAGATCTTCTACATAAATATGGTCCACTTTATCCCAAGCCAGTATTTATTATGAACACACATGATTGCTACTAGCTCTGTAAGCCTGGAACTCAAAATTGCCTGCCACACCACTATATCAGACAACTAGATTAGCTAGATAATTCTGCTAATAACGTGCAGAAACTGTCTCTTACATTTCAGTGTGTAGGCCCTACTGTTCAAAACTCAGTTATTGTGACATACAGGAAGTAGCTTCACTATAGCTTTGGATCTCATACCTTGTATTAATAACACATACAGTAAAAAGTTCTTTACCCATTCCTGTGTACATCATTATTCAGTATGTGCTGCAGCCCTTTAGTCTACTGCCCTGGAAACTTGAACAAACATTGTACTCATTAATATTATGATGTATTGTAACTGCATCTACTTCTTTGGATGCAGTGATTGTGAGCTGCTAACTTACTTTTAATACTTATCTCCTTCATACAGAAACCCAAAAAAGCCACTTCAATTCTCTGCTCTGTGTCTGCAGAATGGAGATAACCTTTAATAGTTGTGTACTTCAAGTTAAAATCTGTAATAGCCTGACTTATAAGTTACTGATCATTTTTTGATATTCCCTAGAGTGCAATATCCATCACTCCTCAAATGTTCTGAACTGTATCTTCTGTACGTAATTGGTGATTTCATGCTGCATTGTATTTTCTTCAGGTCAGTTTCCTTCACAGAACTTGTTCACTGTACTATATTTCTTCTGTTGTTTCCTACATTTTCGACATGTCACCACCTTTCAACATACTGATGAAATAAGAATATTTACTGTTTTATAGAATATTTTAATCATCTTGAGCACCACCACCCAAATGTTTAAAATGTACACATTCTACAGACATTTTAAAATATTTTTTATTTTATTTCTTATTTTCCCTCATGAGCTGTTCACTATGTGGTTTGTAACCACAGTGTGTCACTTCCTGACATCTATTTCCCAGAGTGCTTTGTGTCTATTGCAAGTTTGAGGTAGTCTGATCTCATGCAACAACAGTTGTTTGAGATCATATAATTTCCTGGAATGATGCTTAAGTTTAGAATTATTGATAACAAAACAGATGTTGGATCAGTGAAAACCTCACAGTGACACTGGTGGGAGCTGGTAAATAACCTCTAAAACTCACACGGTTGATCAACTGAAAACACCCTTCCTCTGGTTAACCTCTATTCCTCTGTAGAAAGTGTTTGTCTCAAATAAAATAATTTCATTATCTTATTTCTGTTGTGTACATATTTAATCTCTCCAAAGTTTACCAATAAAAAGAGTTTATTTAACCCTAAATCTACAATTTCTTGTTATGAAAAATACGAAAGCTGCCTGTGTGTATCATATAGAAATTATGAACTTAGGAAGTAAAAGACTCATTTCAATAAAGAAATGTGTTCCGCCATCTAGTGGGGAACAATGGAACTCCTGGATGTTTTGTGCTACTGAGCCACGATGGTGTGGACATCACGTGACCTCAGAACCCTTTGCACATAATTGATGGTTCAATAGAGCCACTGAGGGTTTAGCCCCGCCCACTGCTGCTGCCAATACGGCACAACATTCTAAGCACATTATTTACATTGTAATGCATTATTTACATCAAATATGGCCATCACAATTCAGATCTAGATACTGAATGACTTCAAGTATAAAGATAAAACACTGGCTCAAACACAAACAAAGCTGTAAACCTTGCACACAAATTAATTAAATCAAATATCCATAATCAGGTTGCCAGTCTGATTCAGTTCACAAGTACTGACCAGAGTCCTGATCTGTTATATGTCTGATGGTCAGTGTGAAGATTTGCTTTATTCTGTCATCATATAGAGACATGTGTCCCTCATTTATCCATCTCACACTCTCTTTAACTGATGTTTATAAGACAGGATAATGTTAGAATAGCAACATCTCATGTATGTCCCTTTTATTGGCATATTAAGTGCCAGGATATGCAGTGATTATTAATCATTGTTATTTGATTAGAATATTTATCAGAATGTTCATGCTGTGGAAAGTCCATTAGAAAGTCTGGCATGTAAGAAGAGCCATAAGCATCAGCTGCAGTTATTCCAAAGAAAAGACCCCAAGTGGACACTGCATAAAATTACAGATTGGGAGCTCAGACATCATCTTTACCTGACCTAAGTCATTCTGACAGTTTTATGTGTTCAGATGTTTGCAGTGACCTACTAGTTTCTCAGGAGGAAATTTACAGTCTTCTTTACTTAACAGTCATGCTCTGTTTAGGTGGGCTTTAAGTAGATCAGAAGTTGGTCTCTGAAAAAATGTTAAAACCATAGAAAGTATATGGTTTAAACATAATATATTAACAATGAAAATAAAGCAGTCGTCCCTTCACTCATGAATTATATGATCCACTTCCTCTCTCCTACTCTTCCCCCACCCTGTTCTCCCAGAAGCCGTGCAGTAGCTGCACTGATCACATGCGCTCATGCACACACACCAGTTACAGTATGTGTGTCTGTGGTGTGGTGGCTGTAAAAAGTCAGTCATTCCCAAGTCTGGGAATGCTGGTCCAAAATAATGTTAAAATGTACAAAGCTCTAATCCTAGAATCGCCCCTGTTTCTAATAAATCATGTATTTCTACCACGGTGATCACTGTAACTTACTCGCTTTGTGCTCTAAATGGCAGTACAGACTTTCTGGCTCAGAACAGCACAGGCTGGCTGGCCTTATCTTCTTGTAAATAATTCATTGGTTGATTTATTGTATGATTCTTATTGTGACTTCTAGAAGCATTCAAATGATCCAGGCAGAATTCACACAAACATGCTGCTGTTTCTCTGCCCCCGTACCACTGACAGTGCTGCAGCTAACAGACAGGGCAGCACACTGGTGACTTGTACTTCCAGCTCTCATCCCCAGCCCCTCCCCCTCTCCCTTACACAGTTTTCATAAAAACATGAAAGAATGCAAGGGTAACCAATTAAAAATGCAAGCCTAGACCCATCCTGTGAAATGATTAACAGTGGAATATTCACACGAGTCCTCCTTGGAGGTCTCCCTGGTCACAGCATCATTATAACTGTCTGCATTCTCTCAAAACTTCACTGATGCATAAGTTGGAGCTTCTGCAGACAACCCTTATGACTGATGTGTATCACACACTGAGGAATCAGAGAGAAGTGTGGGTAATTGAGCCGTACAACAAGTGTCCTGATCAGGAGAGTTTGATAGTAGTGGAGCAGTAGTAGAACCAGTATGTGTAAGATCACAGAGGTTTGTGGGTAATTGGACTTGGTCATAAACAGTTTGGGAGGGACCAGAGGGGTTTGTGGGTAGACTGACAGTAGAGTAGACTGTAGGAGCTCTAGTGTCTGAGACAGAATGACTTCTGGTGTCTTTCATACTAGTTCAGTATATGTGATGCATACCTCCTAAGGTCTGAACAGCTATGACGAGTTCACCAAATAAATAGATTCTGAAAGTTTATATTATGGAGACAAAGAAGACGCCACTAAAACCTATAAAATGAATACAAAGGGAATGACTTTTGAAAAGAAAAATGAAATTCAGTTAATGCAAAAGAATGAAGATGGTCCCTCATCATTGCAAAGATCATTACATGATGGTAAGTAAACTTGAATTTATTTTGGAAATACTAATTTAGCATATAAGTTCATATTATAAGTATTGCAGTTTAAATCAGTATTATTTACAGTATTAAACACTTGGTGGTTACTTTATTAGACACATAACCATGTTGATGGGGTTATCACCTCAATTTGACTGCACTTCAGGGCATTTATTATTATTATTATTATTATTATTATTATTATTATTACATTTACATTTACGGCATTTAGCAGATGCTCTTATCCAGAGCGACTTACAAAAGTGCTTTGTCATTTACTCAGAATAAATCCTAGTACAGTACAGCAGGTTATTATTATTATTATTATTATTATTATTATTATATTTTATTTGTGGGTGGTGGGGTAACTATAATCTATGTAGCTCTTATTCTGGCACTAGGTATATCTTGGTATAAAGGCTACAGTTTTATTAATATCTAGGGTCTTTCTGGGGGAATAACTGTAATATTATTTAAAATTGTCGGCTACATTTTACTATAGAGGTGGTGGGGGTACTCCTAACTTCAGGCAGGGTGTCACAGTACACTCCCCTTCCCACTGATCATGTGGAATGGCCCAGTTCACTATTGACTGTATTCATTGTGACTTGTTTGTAACCACACCCACTTGTTAGCACATTCTTTTCATTTATACATGCACTTGTGTGCATGTAGTTCACTTGGTCATTGGTACGTTACATGTTCACACTGCACTGGATTATTACATGTGCTGTTAACATTTACTGTGTAATTCTTACATGTATGGCATTTAGCAGACACCTTTATCCAAAGCAACTTATAATTATGACTACAGTTTGAGGGTCAAGGGCCCAACAGTGGCAACTTGGTAGTGGTGGGGCTTGAATTGTCAACCCTCTGATTAGCCAACTACCTTAACCACTGAACCACCACTGCCCCCTCTACAATAATACACTCTGGCTGTCACACAGAGGCTACAGATTGTTCACGTGGTCTATTTATGACACTTTACTCTTTACTGTGGTTTGCCAGTGGTCATCTAACATAGTGGTAATATACAATGCTCTCATCATGCTATTACTTTGAAACAGATTCATGCATTCTAAACTGATTTTCATCCAATATAGCATGTCAGAGTTGATTTTGGCAACACCTGGAGGAGGAGACCATGGGTTTTTGGAGGCTTAGAGATCAATGATAATTCTAGAAGACCTGTTCTGTGATTGGGGAAAAGCAGATCCTTCTACTGGTCATAAATTAACAACATATTGAGTGGGCCTGGAAAACATTCAAACATGAGGTATGTGCAAAGATTAGGAGCATACTGTCTTTACATGATGCAGAGAAGCTAGTCCATGCAGTCATCACTTCCAGATTGGACTACTGTAATGCTTTACTATCTGGTTGTACCAAGAAGTGCATAAACAAGCTGCAGAATAAGAATTTACTGCAGGGGCATAGCCTTTTCCTATAATTCTCCCATACTATGGAATAACCTTCCTGTAAATGTTGGAGATTCAGACACAGTCTCAGTTATTAAGGCTAGGCTGAAAACCTATCTGTGAGGCATTTTATTAACTACTTCCCATCTTAGGTAAAGGTAAAGGTGTAGATCTGGGCATGCTTGGGCATTGAGCGTTATGGTAAATTGGAATGTTACCATGCTGTCATTTCACACCTCCTTTGTCATTATTTAACATTAACACAGGCTAGACAAACATGGGTAGTAACATTATATTCAGACACTTACAGTGACCAACAGTGACGGGGGTTTAAATAGACTGACAAACACTAACGATTAACCCCTTACAGGTGGGTGCCATCATGGGGGTGTCTATCTCTTACAGATATGCTTGTATAGTGAACATGAATAAAATTATTTTTGCTATATACTTGGCTATTTGTACAAATATAGTTGTAACTATGAGCCAGCCGGCTTGATTGATTGATTAAACATACAATTCTGATTTTGCTTTTAGAAGCATGCAAAGCAAAGGCAGAGTCCATAAAAACCTGCTGCTGTTTCTCAGCACCAATACCTTTAACATTTCTGTAACTAACAGACAGGCCTGCACATTGATGACTTGTACTTCTAAACTCTCTTCTCCAGCCCCTCCCCCTTACACCATTTTCATTAAAAATCATATGAGAGAATGCCAATAATATAAAAATGCAAGCCTAGACCCATCCTGTGAGATGATTAATAGTGGAATATTCTCATGAATTCTCCTTGAAGTTCTCTTTGTAACAGCATCAATAGAACTGTTTGGATTCACTTGAAACTTCCTCACTGAGGAATCAGACAGAAGTGTGGGTAATTGAGCCATGCAATAAGTGTCCTGGTCAGTAGCAGAAACAGCATCTGAAAAATTACAGGGGTTTGTGGATAAATAGTTGAAGGCATAAACAATTAGGGAGGAATCATAGGGGTTTGTGGATAGATTGACAGAGTAGTCTGTAGGAGCTCCAGTGTCTGAGACAAAATGACTTCTGGTGTCTTTAATCTCCTCACTGTCACAGACAGAAAGTGGAACCTGAATGAAGAGAAAAATAAAACAATTTAGCAACCATATATTGTTTTTTTTTCAGTATATTCTCTCTTATATACATATATATCTGAAGATTCCAGGGAGTAACTGCAGTGCACTGTGGTAAAAGATGTAGAAGTAGTCAAAATTGCAGTGAAGTACTCAAGGTTTCCTGAAAAAGAGGAAGTTTCAGACAGAGATTATTCCTCAGCTGTGCTAGGAAAGTGTTGCTGAAGTGTTAGGAGGTGAAATAAGTTTGTCAGAAAGAGTTGATGTTTAAATCATACCATTCATTCCATGCAGTTCTAAAATTCTGAGAGTGTAGATAAATTATTTTTCTTTGAAAACAGTAGAACTACTGGACAAGTTATTCCTCCTCCTATTTAAACCCCAATAAAGTTGTCATCATCCCCAGTGTAAACACTAGAGAACTTGATCTGATACATGCAATAAAATACAAATGCAGTGGATGTAAAAAATGGGGCTTCCAAAAACATGGTCACAAAACAGTCACACGTCAGCAAGAGGTTGAGGGAAATACCAAAACCAGAGTCAAAGAACAAAAACAAGCCAGCACAATAAACCCCAAATTAATTAATGACAAATATGGTGTAACAGTTAATCAATCTAAAGATAAACATAAGTTAATCAATGAAATGAAAAATATGTATATATCTCATGTCCGTTTATTTGATATTTGAGCTATCCACATGCATGTATATTTCTAGCCAGCAGAGGGCAGCAACAGGCTGTCACTGTTAGACACACTGGGGCCTAATAAACCCCATTTTTTAATAAACCCCTTGGGTTGGCTGGAGTTTGTCTAGTTGTCATCAGTTTCAATTATATTAGCTATACATTAAGCTTCGTGTATTAGCATTGTTATGCTACATAAGGTATTTATTTGTCAGCATGTTTATAATTTTTTTTAAATGTAACTTTGAAATATATAATACAATTCTTATTGATCTGTGCTGATTTGAGATTAGTTGTAAGAAAGAGATGAAGAAGAAAAAGGAAACAAATATACATGAATATGAGGTAAATGAACTTTCCAGTGATGTAATATTGTCTTTAGCCTCTAGGTGGTGTAGTAGCTGTGGGAGAGACCGGGAAATTGTGCTGTACAGGTGAAGTGTGGCTTCTGTCCAAGATGCTGATTTATATATATATATTTTTTCCTAATACAGAACATCTACTCTATTTCTCATGACACGTATGTCGATCTCAAACCAGGGTCCAGATCCTGCAATGATGTCTACCACACACTTGAAGTATGCATCTGCTCAGAAACCTAATTTATACACAAAGAAAAGCAGTCTTAACCAGGACCGCACAACAAATTTGATCATTATTAATGTCTCCACCTCTTCTCTGCAGTATGTTGAAGCTGATGCTATGGATGTCATATGTACAACTCTTGATCCCACAGCCAGGGGGTATCTACCACACACTTGAAGTTAGTATCCTGCCAAACTCAGAATTTCCATATTTCATTATTAAAGAGCACAATCCGAATACTATTATAACTTACAGCACACTATGCTATATGTGTAAGTGTGTGTGTATGTGTGTGTGTGTGTGTGTGTGTGTGTGTGTGTGTGTGTGTGTGTGTGTGTGTGTGTGTGTGCTTACTTTTTTTTTTTTTTTTTGGACTTAGAGAACTGAGCTCTTAAGCAGGTGTGGACACCAATGAAACACAGCATAGCTATGCAGCACAGAATAAAAGTGCCACCCCCAAAGCAGCACCTGTTTCTAAACTATGCCTTCTGGACATCCTGTGACCTGTTCCTACTGTGCTCACAAAACATTTCATGCATTGCTGCAAAGCTTCACAACTGTTTTATAGTGTGCTGTTGTTCACTTTACTCCAGTAAACAGTGTTAAATTGGGTCAAGGCTCCCATGTTTTCAGAGTCATGGTGATTTTGTGTTTCTCTGGGTATGTGTGTGTGTATAGACTGAGCCCAGATAATTTCAAAGTTAACCAGATTTAACCAGATCATTTCAAATTAAGTTTTTCCTCACTCCTACATTCACTGTCCTAATGTCTATGATCTAGTTATCCCCAGGACGTGTGGTGTGTAAACATTCTCAGTAGAAATACATAATGACCTGAGAAATAAAATGGATTGGCATGTTAGGGGCAGGCAAATGAAGAAAGAGTACAGCTAAGATAATCTTCCATGTAGATTTCTACTTCTGTCACAAAAAGTAGAAGTTGCATTTCAGACAAATTGCACAACTCTGCTCACATTGCCTCATGAATAAATGATGAAAGAGCAAGAAACTTGTGCATTGAACAGCCTGCACTTAAGTTATAGGCCAGATTCTGAACCCAAACAGCATTCACCCATTGAAATAACCCAGTGGATGACAGTGTCAGTGATGAGAGCTACACAATGGTAACTTATTCTCATTAATTAGACATTTAATTCATACTTTAAATTGTTTAATTTTACTGATAAGGTTTTTATGCAGTATTGTCTATGATGACAATGCAAATTGCATAAGTATTGCACATTGTTAGTTGCACAGAGTTCCAGTCTGAAAAGATAACAACAAATATAGTTAATCAGTCACAGAGATAAAGAAGTGTGTGTAAATTAGCTAGTTGTAAATATTCTCAATAATATGTAGTTAAAGTAGTCAGTATAAAAACTTTTTTTTTTTTTTTTTTTTTTTTACAGCTTTATTTGAAGAAGTCTCTCATAATCACTTTTCAGCTGAGCATTCTGGGTGAGTCTTTGTTGTTATATGTTGTCTGTCTGTCTGAATGCTTGCCCTGTGCTGTCTGACAGTCGTAGGCAATGTAGTAATGTAATTCTGGAAAATGGTATAAAACGTGACCTGGCATGATGGGTATGAAACACAGCCTGGGGGTGGTAGCAGGTTCTCTCTGGAGGACTATGAGCAATGAGCTCTTCCCCCAATTTCGCCATCAGGCCAATACACACAGTTGCCCAGCTGTAGCTTTTGAACTGTTGGTGATGAGGATCCCAATGTGCAACCTTATTGTAAGAAATGGAACTTTTGGTGTAACAAAGAAAATAAAATGAGCAGTTAAATGAGCAGTTAAATGAGCATTAAACGTTTCTACGTTGAAACAACAACGAACATTATGTCAACCACATTTCAACGTTGAAGGTCGGTCAAATGCCAGCTGGGTCACGCTTTCATGAATCCTTCCTGTACCTCTGGACTCCTCTCCTTCAGCTCGTGAACATTAATTTCATTTTTCATTCACCCCATCTTTCGTAAATATAGCTCCAAGGACATTACTAAATACGGTATCAAACAAAGCTCCAGGCTCAGCTTGAACTAGCTAACACAGCAAATAGCTTTTATTATAATATTTTAAGAAGTGATTCAGTGTGTTGTTGCGAGCGTTTGGGAAACATGATAGGATGCAGAAGCGAGTCAGGGAACAACATGAGACGTTTGATATGGAATCCAAAGTGAAACTCAAACAGCGACAGACAAACGGTGAACAGTGTATGCACAGACATACACATGAGTATAATGTGGTGCAAGCCACACAAGACATGACATACTCAGGACAATGAGTTGGACGCCACAATGGTTTAAAATTATGCACTAATGGGGCGAGTAACAAGTGCGTGCGTGCCCACACACGTATGTGTGTGTTTGTGTCTGTGTACACATATATATGTGTAGACACGTGAAACAGAAACAGCAACAATAACAAAGCCGTGTGGCGAGGAGGAGGGAGTAGGGGAGGAGGCCGTAAGATTATTTAGAATTGTTACTGGTTTTTAATTATTGTTGTTGTTTTGCTTGTAATCCTCCACTTTGTACCAATTCTTATGAAATGATGAGGCCCTTCTTCCTGTCTCTGTAATGAGGTTAATCATGCATCATATATTTCAGGGGCTTTTGGGAAGGAGTGGAGTGTGGTGTACACCCCAGAACATGAAGCCTGTGTTTTAAAGGACTCACGGGTATATATACAAGGTACTTACAAATACCCATCTGGTCTAAAATTGATAAGGAAGTTTTGGGTCCAAAACCCAATAAAACATGTGGAACCAACTGACCTGATTGAAGTTCCACAGTACTCAGGCAGGATCAAGTATTTTGAAGAGTCCAAGCAAATCTTAGCCCTCAGACTGGATAATGTGACAAAAAGTGATGAGCATATGTACTGTCTTAGAATCACAACAAACATCCCGAAGAAACAATATCTTGGTTATCCTGGAGTGGCACTCACAGTCACAGGTGTCAGGACTTTATTCATATCATTGATATAGGATGCAACATTCCGAAATCATTTCCACTATTAGAATTAATTACATTAATGGAATCAATTAAGTAAATAATTTAAAGGCATTTGGACAAGTTCATAAGCATATGAATCATTCATTTCTTTGATCGGTAAATTATTTATTTATTTTATTTATCCATTTTGGTTTGTTTCATTGTTTGTCAAATTGTGACAAAAAATGGACAACGCATACTGACAGAAAAACAAGAAAACATTCTCTCTCTCAAACCGACACAAAAAGACACAGGCAGTTCTAGGTGTGCTGTAAGAGGATATGAACATCTCCCCTCTCCTGCTCAAACTCTCACTGTCAGATGTGAGTACATGCAACAACCTTCACCATTTATTTTGTAGAGGAAAAACTGCAGCGAAGTACACAAGCTTTCCAGAGAATGATGACGTTTCAGGCAGAGGTCCTCCATTAGCTGTGCAAGTTCAAAAGCTCGTCTGTGCTCTGTCTCTGTCTCTCTCTCTCTCTCTCTCTCTCTCTCACTCACACACACACACACACACACACACACACACACACACACACACACACACACACACACACACATAGATTTTACCAAATTATCCTGTTTTTTGCAATGGTTTGCTAGTTAGGACATGATCAATTAAAAGACACTGTTGTAGCCTTTGCCATTCTGATGAAACAATTTGGCAATATACAGGTTATAGTTGATAGCTTATTATATATATATATATATATATATATATATATATATATATATATATATATATATATATATATATATACAACAAATTGCGGATGTGTTCGTCGTGCCTTGTTAAAATCCATTTCTTGATGATTAGCTGACGACCTTTGACGGTGTTGCAGCGGTGAAAACCTGAACGCAAGAACATAAAAAGATTCGCGAGCGCACAGGATAAGTTTGAGTGCGCAAAAGAGCAAGTTCGTGCCAAAGCAGGTTATGTCTAAGCGTGCACGAGCAGAATTGCAGCAGAGCAAAGTGAATCTGAGCGATAGCGGAGTAAATATGAATAAGCACATGCATATTTTGTATGCAAGCAAAGGCAATCCGTGCGTGGGATTGATGTATTTTAGAATATCAGTGCATTTTACAGTGTTCAATGTATATTAGAAAGTCAGCAATGAGTGAAAAATTTAACATGAGAAAGCAGTGTTGAGAAATGGTGATTTTTGTTTGTCTTTTTGCCTTTCTGTGTTGTGGTTTTACATTAGTGATTCAGACCCACAGAAACAGTATTAATATGTGTATATGTTAGTGATATGTTTCAACTATCTGCTCAACCTTAAATGTTATTGAAAAATACAACTAACATCCACATAGCTGTAGATTTGAGTTTTAGTATTTATCAGCAGCTTATATGAAGGTTTAACAGAAAAGCAGCAAATAAAAATGTGCTTCATATAAGTATCTGTTAAATACTTACATGAAGCACATTTTTTATTGGCTGCTTTTCATTTCATTTACTCAGTTCATATCTAGATTGCATTGTCCCCACTTTTAGAGCAACAACATGGCTGCCCAGAGTCTGGCTAGTGATGCACTCCACTCTAATGCTGACTCAGCCAGTCAGGGTGAGGTGCAGTATGCCAGTGTTCTACACCAGAGACCCACCCATCCCAGGCAAGCTGGGAAAGCTTCTCTCTCTGGGCCTGCACAGGAGATTTCGTATGCATCTGTCCAGCCCTGCCATGATATAGTAGTAGAGAAGACTCAGGAGGATGATATTCAGTATGCCAGTGTCAGATTTCACCATTCACACAGGTGTAGTATTATCATATGTTCAACCTGAACGCCTGTAGGCAAACTCATGTTGCATCTTGTAGGCTCGTACCAGTGGTTCCTGACAAAGCTTCCAGCTGTTATGATGTCCACTACTTGTCTCCTTTCCACAGGCCTGATGCTGAAATGATGCAGGACCCTTCAATGATCTACACTAACATCATACACTAGCCACCAACCACCTTCACATCCACCTGGAGACACACCACCATCCTGTTGGAGATCTGCAACACCATCCTGTATGAGATCCACACCACCATCCCATCTGAAATATGCACCACCATCAGTTCTGAGAGGCAACCAAATCCATGACTGAAGATGGAGCAAGAGAAAATGTCTATTTCTGTAAATGTGTTTCCTTTGGTCTCTTTATAGTACAGCTAATGTTTGTTTTGTTTTTCCCCCTGAATATTTACATCCCAGTATTCCATTTCTAATTGTAAGTGAATAAGTAATCGTTTTTTTTTGCTTTGAAGTAATTTACAGTAATTTAGCCGTTATTTCTAAGGCACAGTGGCCAAAATGAGAAAGTCCTCTAGTAGAAAAGAAAAGAGGGCAAGCAAGCAAGCAATCGATCAATCAATCAATTTATTATAGTTGAAGCAAGCAGGGTACAATTTAAACCCCACTCGTACACATTCCCTTACTCCAGTCCAGCTGAGGACTCCAGTCCTCACTCCAGATGCCTGCCAGTCAGCAAGCTGATCTTTTATTTACTATTTTTTCTTTGTTAATGTTAGCTGATTTTTTGTTCTTTGTGCTCAGAAGTAGACTTCCAAATCAGTGACACAATGACCCATATGTAATATTTACATCAATCAGTAAATTGTACCTAACAATGGGGTCTGTAGTTAATGTGTAATCTGGTTAGTGCACTATACCAGAGATTTGATGAAAACAAAGATGTCTTCATGGATCTGTAGTTACGGATTTAATTCCTACACAAGCGGGTTTTGACAGTTCCTGCAGATTAGTAAAAAATCATATGTGCTGTCAGGTGTGTTGAAAAAAGGACAGAACACATTACATGGGGAAATATATGAGCGGTATATGTGTTTTGTTGAGAAACATCTGAATTTCCAACATAAGGAATTCTAAAAAGCGGCATATGCTTGTTATTACAAATCCCTCCCTCTAGATGGAAGTGCATGCTTATGGTTGACTCTATTGAGCGTATAGAGTCTTAGGTGCTGAATCTGAACTCTGACCTTCTGGTCTTCTTTGCATGAAAACACTTGTTATAAAGGGTTTTATTGGCTTTCTTTATTATGAAGAATGTTGACCCTGATGCAATGGATGACACATACACAGTCATAGTCCTATAGCCCGGTCTTCTGATAATGTCTACCACACACAGTGATTATTTCTTCAAAACAGGATCATCTTGTGAAAATGTTTACTTTACACTTTATACCTTATATGTTTTTTGTAGGCAAATTCCATTATGCTTTCCACTTCACATGCCACTGATGGGATATTCGTGGTGCTATTTTGTTAGCAGACTCAAGGCTAGCACATACATACTGCACTGCCCTGGTGTCCACTGCGTAGCATTTAGCAAAATGTCATGAGTCATTAAGAAGGAAGTGTCCCTCTTCACAAGTTAACCACGGCTCTTTAACAGTCATCTTTTGAAATTACCTTATTTCTAGGTGTCCATTTTCTCCTGCACCCAAGAATGGTAAGAGAACATTTAACGAGCTCTTTTGCTGTTAACTTTAATGTAGCCACTTGGAAAGTATTGCTAAACCACCAGTGGAAGTTTATCTAAACTGTACCATTGAAATGAATTTGGAATGTTTTAGCTTCTTCAAACCCTTTCAACCGTCAGTTATGCTTTGCTCTGTCTTTTTCTTCACTTCTAGGTCCAAATGTCACTCCTGTTACGGTTGGCAGTGGAAATATTTTGTGTAATTTTCATTACATCAGGTGCTTGCATTTCATCTTAAATTATTTAGTCAGTCTCCAGTTAAAATGTTTCTTATATCTTTTTGTTTTTTCATTTTGATTCTAAAGGTCATCTAGACAGTCTCCAGTTAATTTTCTTATATCTGAGAGTTTTGTTGTGTGATTATACTTGTACACAAGAATGTCCTCTTGATCTGATTATATTCAATATTGAATGCATAATATTTATGAATCACAACTGGCATGGCCCTGACTGGACTGGGAGCGGATCGTAGGAGAAAAGATTAGATTATAGGCATCCCAGATTACAGAATAATCTGGGAAGATCATCACTTAAGATCATGCTGATATCCAGATACCTTTTGTGATTGTCAGGAAGAGCAAACTGACTTCGAAACTAGCCTGATTATCCTGTAGTGTGAGACTGGCATTAGACTCCTCCCTTCCTCTTACCCCAGGGTATCTTCTCAGTGCACTCTGGGAAAATAACACTGAACTCTGTGTGTTTTAGGGTGTCTGGGGCAAAACTAGAGCCTAACTCACACCCCAAGCAAAATGCGTAGTCTTCATCAGACCTCAGTGGTTTTGTCCTGCAAATATACCTACCCTAGAGGTCATAAGGTCACTGATTTTGCATGGCACTATAAGAGGTCAAACGGTGAGGAGCCCATGAAGGTGATTGGTGAAGAGTAGGCACACTATGCTGAAACCCAGGGACCAAACTGCCCGCTCACACTCAGCAATTTGACCCAGGAGGATGGCACCATCTATCAGTTCAGCTTCAGGACCAATGGTTCCACCCAGGAGATGACCAACGAGGATGGAGTTACGCTGGAGATCACAGGTGAGGAGTTTACAATCACAGGATGTGGTGTAGCCTACATTTCAGATGTTTGTCATTGTTGGCCCCTCCTGTCTCCATGATTTCCTGTCATAATGATGTTTCATATTCTCCATTCCTGTTCCAGTCCTTGTTTTGGTTTTTGCTGTTTTCATTAGTTATTGCCTGTGCATTTTTAGTCCTCATTACCTTGTGTATGTAAACCCTGCCTTGTTGCTTGTGTGTTTGCTGGTCATTGTTATTCTTGCCTGCTTGTGTTTATTCTAGTCTCTGTATGTGAATCGAAGCATCTGTTTCTAATCCATGCCTGTAGTTGGATGTACTAAGCACTGTCGTGTTTACTCTGCCTGTGTTTCGTAGCCTGTTCATGTCGTTTGTGTTCCTAATTGTAGCCTGTTTGCTCATTCTCCTGTTATTGTGTTTTACTTTCTGTTTGTTTCATCACATTTGCTGCATCCCTCCATGTTGGTAAATTGAGCCTGGACTGTGACTACAACTCTGATTAAGGATTTGCCCTAATAAATCTTACTCTTCTCAGTGTAGGCATCTGCCTCACAATCGCACTACGATATACTGTTGCTATAGAAACTACAGACATGGCAAAGGGCAGCCTACTATCTGTAGAAAGTCATCACTAGGTCTGAGATGCTATTTTTTGTTTTATTTGTTGTATTTTATGTTAAAACATTTTAATATACTTCTCTAGACATATTTTTGTGACTGCCAATGATACATCAGTAACTGCCAAAATTGCATATTTTGATCCAAAAAGGTAAAGAATTAGTAATAAGTGTTCTTTCAGAGTGTAACTTAGAGCGGCGAGGAGGCGGATGAATACACTGAGAAGAGCAAAATTTATTAAGGACAAATCCATTAGAACAGTCCAGGGTGAGTGAGCCAATACAAAGAATATGAGAGTTTATCATAAACACAAACACATGGCAACATAAAAGGGAAGAAGTTTATAAGAAACAATGCGACTTACATACTGAGAGATATGCGTAAATAACTAGGACAGGCATACACAACAAAAGCTAGGCATACAAATACAGGTAGCAAGACCACAACAGGGCATTAAACAAACAGTGCATTGGATTCACAATGACCAGCAACAAGACTTAACTAATGCAGGGCTTAAATACATGGTCTAACTAGCATTAAACAAGGCACAGTTGGTATAAATAATGGGTGGGGGAAAATAAAACGCATACATAAAACAAAGACATAAGACAGGGAAACCATAGAGACAGGATACTTGGGAGAGCCAATCATGACACAGAGAGGTTAATGCACATAGACATGAAAAACTTACAACCATTCACTACCACTCACTCAAGCATGGTGCACTAAAGCAGTGTCAGCTAATTCTAAAGTATACAAACATTCATTTTTCATGAAAGTTTGATTACACAGATGTAGCTGTGGAGGTGGTGTCCTTGTTGGATGTGGTGCTGGAGGGCAGCTGGGTGACGCTGACCTGTGGGACATGCATCCCTTCCCTCACCCTCAGTACCTATGTGTGGCGTAAAGATGGTCGTCCATGTGAGCAGAGGCATGGGGACAACCAGCTGGAGCTGCCTCAGGCTGACCCGGCTGACAGCGGCAGCTGCACCTGCTCCATATTAGACCATGAACACCTGTCCTCCTCCTGTCCATCACAGTTGAGTGTGAGTCGATCATTTATTATGATTAAGGGCTTCACAGAGAATATTGGTAGTTCAACCAAGTTTTGTTTGGAACATGTATCCAATATATTATCTATCAGTACAATTAAATTAAATGTCTCTTCTTATTTATTTACTGTCTACAAATGATATATTTTAGTCTTTGAAAATGTACCTGTATATATTATATCATTTAATGCAGGTTTTTTATTTTTTTTGAACCAGCGCTCCCTTCTGTTCATATAGTTAGACCCTGCACTACCAAACACCCCTGCAAGAAGCACTGAGCCATACATGGTATGAAAATAACACACATGAGAATCTCACAGGAATAACTAATGTCATTCACATTATACACAAGTGCAAATAAATTGACTTCATTTTACTTACAGAAGAATCAAATATGTCATCGCTGTTATCCCTACTCTTCAATTCACTGGTCTTTTATGAACAGGATATGAACAGGATATAGATGTGAACAGGATATAGATGGGCCCCTTGCATAGTCAGGGGGACGGTAATCAAATTCCCACTCTAGAAGACATTCTATCACCATCTAGTGGGAAAATAATGAATTGATTTGAATGAATTGAAATTTACCAGCAGAACAGTTTCACTACTGTTTACATAAGTTCATTTGAGTATTGAGTGTTATAAAATATAAAAATATTATTTTCTCATACCCCCCCATAGCAGGTCTTGGTGTCACCCACAGATTGAAAACGCCAAAATTAATGTGAAAAACACAAAATTAATGTTAAAGATCTGTAAAGGCATAATGAACTGTATCAGTATCAAGCACATTGACTGTATGTGAGCAGTGTCTTTGCAATCCTGTTCTACCACATGTTCCAGTACACATGTCTCAGTTCAGTTCCACTTCTTCTGCTGGTGCTGTATGACCCAGTGATCAGCACTGGTGGATTTATCAGTGCTGATCTCAGGACAGAGGGACCTAGCTTATGCAGTTGAGCTCAAACGTGATCAGATAATCTAAAGGACAGAGTGAGATCTGGACGTGCTCCCTGAAAGTATCTCAGCAGCAGACATGATGTGTGATGTCATACGTGATCATCTCAGAGCACCACCCTTCTCTGTTTTATTGATTATGACTCTCCACCACAGCTCGACTCCCTACTCTCTCATATACCTTAAATCACAGTGTACACATGACCCAGTTACAGCCTTAATGTTACTGAACATATGGAATTATATTTCAATTGTTAATAATGCTTAGTAAAGAAAATATACAATGTTTAAGAAATTGAGAAGCAATTCAAAGCATAAGAATCAGTAAGTCATGATCAGATGTCAGTTCCACTGCTGTAATAAAAGCAAACCACACAACTGAAGCTGACAGACACAATGTTTCAAAATTTTTAAGCCAGCTGTATTTATAAGTGTCTGTCTCTAACTGTCTCTAACCATGATTCCATTTACAACACATGTCACTGCATTTGTGATCACCACATTTGTGGACTTTGGCACATTGGGCTTCAAGTAACCATCAAAATTCAATGAGGTTAGATCAGCAGTGCTGGGAGGACACACATTAACTTGCACTAGTGTCTCACTAAGGGGGTGAATAGACAATGTACTGGCCAGACAAACATTACAGCACTCAGGTACCAATTCTGCACTCTGCTAAAGGGGCATGCAGGTGACCCCAACTGTAGCACACCCACTTGCAGCTCCAGCTGAGCATGATTTCTCAACAGGAAGTCCAAGGAAGACTGCCTGGGGACATGAAACACATGCTGCCACGTCACTGAGCCCAACCTAAAAGTCAACAGTCATAGTGCCTAATGTACCCACCATCTGCCCATTTACAGCATTTGAGCTTATACAGGTTATGGTGAAAGGTCAACAACGCAGGACTGAAGCTGACATACCAACCCTGCACTATTAAGTGAAACAGCAGCCCCTGAACCCACCAGCACTGAGTCCTCTGTGCCTTCCATCATGCCTCTGACACATGAAATTGGATTCTCCTCACTAACTTCACAACAATCTATTTCAGCCATGTGTGTTGGAACATCCTGGTCTAAGAGGCCCTGTGATGAAAAATTTGATGTCTGGGCCTTAACATCAGCTACAGCCTGTTTCCTTGATGAGTGCTGTTATGGACAGTTTATAGTGTCTCACTGTCCTAGAAGATGAGGGATGCACTAACTAATGTTGGGTAACCTGCCTGTAGCCACGGTTATGCAGAGGGAGTTCAATCCAAAGAATGGCCTCTCTGAGCTTCCTGATTCTCCCCAGAAGAGCATCCCAGCCTGGAGCATCCCAGCGGGAGTGAGAAAGCCAGTTGCTACAGCTCTTATTCTCCTCATGCATCATTTTCAGATGTAATCTCATTGCATACATTTCCTCAGTTAGTACATCTACAGCTCTCCTCAGACACATACTATCTGACACTTACACCACAGGCACTTTCTCTCCAATAAAGAAACTGTTGGGATGCATACACCTTCACACCATCTGCTATCAGAGTCTTCCTGGCATGCTTTCACTGTCCCACTATTGTCAGAACCTCCTCCAGATCCTCCAGGCTTTGAAATGGCCCATCAACCCACCAATTAATTTTGTAACCCATTTCCAGAATGTTTTATAATTTGTTGTAAAATTTATATCTGTTGCTGTTAGATGAACCATGTGAATTTTACAAAACAGGAAAGAGTCTGTTGATCCTGCTGAAGTGTACATATAATTACAAATATCTTCCTCTAGATGGCAGTGTAAGTAAATGGTGTGTGGGATGCAGAAACGCTTAGCGCTGGAGTAAGGCTACTGTCCAATGTTCTGATACTGACATGGTCTCTCTTCCCTCAAAATTGTGTCTTCCTGATGAAATGTACACAGCTCTGGATTCTTATTCCAGCTCTCCTGAATACGACACTATACTAGTGAGGTACATACAATAAATCCAATTACCTTTACAGACAAAGAACTTGATATTTACTAAAAGTATACATTCCGCATCACTCAAACTTGTGTTTGTAATCCCATTCACAATTATAACATCATAGTGGCTACAATCTGATGTGACCGCAAGTGTGTGCGTGTTTCTTACTATGTGTTTGTAGCTATCTGTAAGAGAGTGTTCACTATACTGAGTTTGTTCTTCTTTCAGGCTCTCAAGAAACAATTATGAGACCATCACTGTGGATACAGGAATGAAGAAAAACTCAGTTCCACTATACCATATATACCATAATTCACTATAGCATACAGGTGACTACACTATGGCATACATGTGAATACATTCATGTTAAAACACTATACCATACATATGAATGAACTACATGCACCTGTACACATACATGGAACTCACTGCATTTGGTTGGTTTGGAGACACTGAACTGTCCTCCACTATTTCACCAGAGGGACTGATGGACACTGATACATTCTTTATTATCTATTAGTAGACATCATCACTTTAAATGTCATTTCTCTTTTATTATGAAGGAAAAATAATGACTTCATTGTCAGTGCCAGATACTTTTTTTTTACATTGATTTTATGTAAATATTGGAAGAAATTTATGAAAGCAAGGTGTAACATAAATTAAGTCTTGTGAACTCATATCTGACAGTGAGAGTTTTAGCAGGCGAGTACTGGTGTGTTTCACTGTTGTCACTATTCTCTGCAACATCTTAAAACAGCTGTGAGTGAAAAGTCCAGGGAATCTCTAAAGAGGCTTCCTTTACACACTCCATAAGTATAAATACGTTCACACTGATAACATTATTGCTTTAAACTCAGCACTGCATTCTAATAAATAAAAAAATGAAATAAACAACTGAACAAATTGACATTTAGTTTAGCTGATATTCAAATTGTTCTAAGAAGTGAAGGAAACCAAAAGCAAATGTCTAATACAGAGATTTATTTTTCTCTCTCTCTCTCTCTCTCACTTCCTTTGTAGGTCTAATCTGTTTTTACTGTGCCATAGATCACTGAGGCCTCCACCATTTTCTGAGTTGGTGACCTAAAGAACACAATGAGAACTTCAATATTTCAGCCTATGTGTCATTATATATATACATATATACATATATATATATACATATATATATATATATATATATATATCCCCCTCAACATATTACTTCCAAAAACCAAAAATATTTGCCAAGCTACTAAACTCACCCTGTGGCAGCAGTATAAGACTGCAATGTAACAGTGGCATATAGTGGCTCCCCCTGTTGGTCACTGCTAGATACACCATCAGAAAGATCCCTGACTGTAGCATACTGGACATCATCCTGTACAGGTCTGGATCTACTGGGTGTAACAGTGGCATACTGGACATCAGCAGCAGCTCCAGACACAGAAGGAGCAGCCTGTGAAGGATGGACATTGGTGTAAGTGACTGAATGATAAATTATTGGGTGATGGACTTAGAAGTGTTATGAGCATTGTATGCATATTTTAAAAACACCTCCAACTTGGAGGGACAATTCCAGTGAACATCAATGATGGTGTGAACATTCCTATTGAAAATGACTGCCATCTACTGGTAAAACTGCATGAATTCATTAGAGGAACAGCCCACCTGTGTGGTCTCTTTATGGTTGGTTTCACTCCTTTTTTTCTTATTCCTTTGATTATGAGAAATAAAATGTTAAATTTCTTCTTCTTATTAAGACCACTTCATATTTTAAGTGTAAGAAAATGAGGGTATGATGGTGTTTAAGAGGATTGACAGTGTTGTGAGAGAATATGATGGTAAGTGTAAGAGTTTTGATAGTGTGCAAGAGAATTTGATGGTGTGTGTAAGAGGTTTCATAGTGTGTGAGGCAGGAAATACACTGTAAATCAACTGTTTAATTACCTGTATATGCAGATGAAAACTCCTACTACTACTACTACTGCAAAAAAGGCTCCCCCTCCCACTGCAGACCAAACTGCAGACAAACTCTGACCTCCTGATGGAACAGGATCATCAGCATCACTTAGTCTGTCATCAGTTTATGGACACTGTTATGTTCACTAATTATTTACCACTTACTCTTAACACTGATGGTCACAGTTCCATTGAGAGCTCCATGTTCATTCTGAGCTACACAGTAGTACAGTCCAGTGTGTTCAGCAGTGATGTTGACGATTCTGTAAGTCTGTCCAGATCCTACAGGTGAGGTTCCTCCTTCTATAAACCAGGTGTAGTTCTGCACAGGTGGGTTAGCATCACTGCTGCAGGTCAGAGTCACTGAACTGCCCTCCACTATTTCACCAGAGGGACTGATGGACACATTCTTTGGGGGATCTATTAGCAGATTTCAAATGTAGGTAGTGGAATTATATTCTTAATATTAACAGTTATCAGGGTTTTTTGATTAAACATTTTTGTTACATTATATGTCTGTAGATTATACTGAGTAACATAATTGAAATTTCTATCTTATAAGGAAGCATAATAAACTCACATCTGACAGTGAGAGTTTGAGCAGGAGAGGGGAGATGTTCATATCCTCTTACAGCACACCTATAACTGCCTGCATCCTCAATGCTGACTGGCTGCAGGTGGAGTGGGTTTCTACTGGAGGATAAAGGACGTCCATTTTTGTACCAGATGAATGTTGGACTGTCGGTCAGACTGCAGGTAGTTGTACAGTTCAGAACTGCTGCTTCTCTCTCTGTCACTTCAGGAGGAGTGTTCACATGGAGCTCTTATACAATCAAAATAAATAAATAAATGATTAAATAAATAAACAACAGGAGTAATATCATATAAATGAACTGATTAATGTTTATTGATCTCTCTTTTACTGTCTCACTACAGTCTCCCAGATTGCTAGAGAAGGACAACATTACACCAATTACAGACATAAAGACTCAGGAGGAGCAGCGTGTGGAATTTATTTCTTTCCCTTGCCTTGTTTTCCATGGTAAGTAACTACTAGCTACAGTTTAAACCTTCTATTCTTGTGTTGTAATAAAGGTACATGCAACTTTGGGTTTGAGATGCTATTGGCTGGATGTTTGTAGTTCATTGTTCTTTCCCAAGATGCTCAATATATACATTGCAGCTTTTAATTGAAAATAGGCTCTTGAAAACACCAATTTCAGTCATTTGCTGAAACACTTGCAGTTCTTTAGCATGCAAGAAGTTAATGAACAAATTTGTAGTTTGAACTTCTCTGAATTTTGCCTACTGATCCAGACTGTCTAAACTGAGATGTAGTTTTTATCAGAGAACAGTAGCATTGATTTCTCTCACCTGTAATGTGAAGTTGAACTCCAGGATAGTAGAGATATTTGTCTGTTTTGACTGGTGTGTTTACTGAAACTCTGAAGCAGTACATGTGTTGATCATCGTTTGTCACATTACTCAGTCTGAAGGAGAAGTTTTGCTGTTTATCACCCAGATAATGAATTCTGCCTGAAAACTCTGTTCTTTTATAAAGATCAAGTGATTCCACATCCTTAACTGGGTCTATGACCCAAAATGTATCTGTCACTTCATGATCTTTTGGGTATGTAAAAGTGCCATTAATAAACACTGTGGACCCTTTTAAAACACATATTTCAGTTGGGTTGTACTTCACACTCCATTCTGTTCCATCAACCCCTGAAACATATGATGCATAAAAGAGGTCATTAGAGGAGTCTGGGCCCCATAAGAGAGTGGGAGTTATCTTACAGCTTCACTTCTCTCCTCTCTAACTCCAGCAGATACTGCAGAACTCTGAGCTGATTCTGAGCTAAACCACAAAGTGCGAAGAGCTTGTAGCAAGGTGGGGGAGGAGCTTGGGGAGAATTGGACACTAGTGACTCTGAACAACTTAACGCTCAGTCACATAATATATGAGGTTGAATAAAGATAATTTTACAGCAAAGCAAAAATACATCTGCAGTTTGTAGTTGCAGTGATTTTGTGAAGTTTAGGCTTACCACATCCTAAACTTGAGAAAAAACACAAAGCACTCAGCAAACTCTGTAGCAGTGGTGTGGGGGATCTGGGGGCTTTGGTAACCAATGTAAATTAACTTCATTAAATGGGAACACTGTGTCACAAAGTCTTTATACTAGATATGAGAATTGTCCTAATATTTGTGCAGGTTTCAACAGTCTTTGAAATTTTACAAAGAAAAATACAATTTTGATGAAGACTGCAGTCTTACCCAAAGACATGAACAGAGTGATGAGAGTGAGAGTTAGAAGAGGAGTTCTGAGTGACATCATTAAACAAACCTGCACAGACACACAACAGCACACAACACAGCTGAGTGCATCACATTTCTGCTTCTGTTTACACTGTTTCAAATATCAGTCAGACTGATCTGATGATAATCGTATTACTGAGGAGGTTTGACTCTTGGCAACAACAGCAGTAAATATAGGTTAAGTCATCTCAATTCAATTAAATTTTATTTCTTGAGGGTTATTCACTCTAGATCAAATCACAAAAGGATTTAGAGGAAGCCTTGCCCAGACTGTAAATGAACAAGCTGAAAGCAAGTGTGATAAGAATGAAAACACATAACCATTCTACCAACTATTTTAACCCCTTATCTCAGCATTACATACAAATGTATTTACACAGTCATAAATCAGATACATATTGTATTAGTAACAGTTTTGTTATCTCCTAAGCAGTGTAGAAGTGTTAAATGTTAATAAATGTACATCCCAGATGTTGGAGTCTGCCCCTCGCCCTGTGGCACTCGGGCATTACATATATAAGACTGAAGTTGCCAATATGTATGTAGTGAGAGCTTGTTGTTCAGGTCTGTTCTAGGAGGTCTATTCTCATCCTACCCAAAAGATGAAGAATGGGGTCACCCAGCCACACACACACACACACACACACACACACACACACACTTACACACAATCACCCACTCATAACTACTCTTTGACACCCAGCCAATCAGACATCACCTGTCCTTCAACCAATTGGACCACCTAATCACTTCCACGTTTCCAAACACCCACTTACTTGATCATCACACATATATGTACCTTGTTTCACTCTCTTTATTTAAGCCCACAGGCATCTCCAGTTAATGTTTCACACTTCTCAAAATCTAGCCATAAGGACTACTTAATCCTTTTGCCCTTTTGAAATATTTTCGATTTTCGATTTTTTTCCATGTTCCCCTCAGTTCACTCCTGTTTTGTCTATTAGTTACTTCATTAAATTAACATTTTGCTACATTTCACTCATGCCTCACTATTTTGCTCAAAAGGTCACAAAGAGTTTGGGAAATAATGTTGGATCGAACTGGCACTATGTGTTGAATTCCAGTAGAACGCTTGATTCCTAATATAAATTCCAAATCTCAAAACTTAAAGGTGATGAAACACATTGATAGTAAATTATTGAACCGCACTCAGTATAATAGAATTATTGCAGATTTTTTTCCCATGAAATGTTGCAGCACTGTAATGGAGGAGTTGACTTGATCCAGGACTCTTAGCACCAGAGGTCATATCACTGCAGGGCAATCTGACTAGACAAGGAACTTGAAAGAGAAGGGAGAGTAAACTCTATAGTCTACCAAACCACTCACCAAAATCTTCTTCATTACCACCCAAGATATAACAACCAAAGACTGTACACCAGACAGAAGGCTCAACACCACTGTCCAGGATGTGACACAAAATATCCATGAATACATCTAAGCACCGGGCCCCAAGGATGAGCTGATGAGGGTGTTACCCAGTCAGAAAGGGGACATGGTTACCATGGACACAGAAGAGGGGTCATGTCAGGATTCCCTCCATGGAATTTAACAATGACAGGTAGCAGAATCTCTGGAAAAGGCAGGACTGAAGGACAGCACAGAGTCACTGATCATGGTAGTAAGAATACAAGAACTACGCACTAGGTTAATTGTAACAGGGGTGCATTACACCACCCAAGATGCAAGCTGTACAAAGGAGCCTCTGAAAGTAGCAGGAGCACAAGATGCCTGCAGGGAAAATAAATATTAAGAGACCTGACCAAGTGGCAGAGACCATGTATGAAAATCAGTGAAAATACCCCTCTGGTAAAACCGTGGGGGTGGGGGGGTGAATTATACATATACAATATCCTCTTTGTCACTTGCCTCAACTTCCTGTACAGTATGCTCCTTCTCTTTCTTCTTCATTCCCTCACACACTCTTCTCATATTCACTCTTTCCTGACACACAGTCTTGACTCATTTTTGCTTGCTTTTTCATTCCTTTCACTCACACTCTCTCCATCAGGAACACAAACACACCACATAAACATAACACCACTGAACTCCAAAATCAACTCCACATCCTCTACAACTACATGAGGATGAGAGTTCATGAAGAGTGGTAATGTTCTCTTGACCTTTAGCTATGTACTAAAAGCACAGACTATAGGGAAATTTAACAAACAAATGTCAGTTAATAAAGAACTCTTCTTACCTCACTGTGCTAACTCTCATCAGCACTGTGGAAACAGAGGAAAATAAACTCAGAAGAAACAGCTTTGAGGTTTTAAAGTCATGTCTCTTTAAACTCATCTCTGGTGTCAACATTTTCCTTCCTCATTTAGCATTTAACCACACCCACACAAACAAAAGTATGTATGCACACACATCACTCATAGTTACTTGGTGCAAATACAAACACACACACACACACACACAAACACAGAATATTCTGTGGTTGTTATTCCCTTGGTTCTGCCTTGATCTCCACATGCAGCAACTGCCATGGCTGCACATTCCTAGAGAAAATGTTTCTGTTTATTGATCACTGCACTGTGTGTGTGTATGCGCGCGTGCATGCATGCATTTATGTATGTGATCAAACCAAACCATTAAACTGAGGATGAAAATATCAATAGGGAAATAATTACAAACTTTTCTTCCCTCTTTTAGTTTTAAACTGTTTATCTACATAACACTGGTCCCTGCCTGAGTCATTAGTACCTTTACATAGTTCAGGCTTCTCCACAATATTAACTGTGTGACAGAGATTTTCTCTTTCAGTCGAAGTCGTATTGGCTATGTATAAGTGCCGCTCATAAATTCCGTGGATTCCTTTAAGGAACATGTTATCTGCTGGTTATAATTCCCATTTAAATCACTCACAACATATGATGCATGATTACAGCTTCACTTCTCTCCTTCTAAACCACTTCTAAACTACAAAGTGAGAAAATCTCTCTAAGACTTGTAGCAGGGTGGGGCTTTAGGGAGAAGTGCAAATTAGTGACAACACAGTAAATATAGTGGATATTTGTTCATGAACAAATTAATATTAAAATAAAATTATACATTAAACACCCCACTGATTGCAGTGTTTTGTGGAGAAAGACATCACCATTGTGTAGACCTAACAGTAAGATCTGCTGACTCAAACACAGATCAGATTGGTGATGACAGCGACAGCCTACTGGGTGAGCTATTACACTTTAATGATGGTGGTCCCGTGTTCAAAACAGTTAGATCTAGAACAGGTAGAACAAGAGAAGTAAAAAAAAACAAAGGTGGGAAGTTGAACCATGGCCGCTTTGCTGCGAGGTAAATGAACTCTCGCTAGACTGCAGCGACCATCAAAATAACCTGCGCATATATCATGCTTCAAAAGAATGGAGGAGGACTAAATCAGAGGGAAAACTGGAGAAGGGAGGGAACGTGTAAAAACACAGACACCCTCACAAAGCAGAAAAGAGGTGTAGCACAAGGGCTCACAGACCTCCATACCCAGAGTTACTGGCTAGGCACTTGGCTCAAAACTTTAGCAAAGACCCAGCACTGAGTGACTGTGTCACTGGGCTTATATAGACCTAGCCCAGCTGTTGGGCATCAAGCCTGATTAGTAGTGTGCCTGACTCGAGGCCTCCCTCTGGTGGCCGGAGGGGACTCGGCCTGGTGCCAACCCTTACACTCACCGGGAATCATGAGCAGAAAGATCAGAGAAAGAGGAGGAGCCATTCTGAGTGACAGCCCTGTAGTATCTGTGATGTCAAGATTACTGCACATACATTCAGAATAAATTTCTGACTGAAATAATACATCTTACATTTCCCCTATCCACTGTATTTTACAACTACAACTAAATTTAAATAAAGGCACAAACACTCAAATTAACTCTCTTGTTCATTATCTTACAAATGGACACGCACACACATTTTTCAGGAAAGATGATGCTAGGGATGAGATATAGATACTCAGATCTGTCTTCATAAGAGCAATGCCACAGACCTCCACAACTGACAAGAGGATCACCAAAACTTAACTACAAAACACCACCCAAAAAGGAAATGTATTACACAGTGTACACACAGCAAACATCAGAACAGTACTGAAACTAAGATCATAGATACAGGAGGGTTATTAACTGAAGTAGATGCCACAATAAGGGAAACTCATCTACAATGTTGAAATAAGCAACACATACTCCAAAAGCCAATTAGTAAAACACATTTAAATCTTAAAATTAATTTTCAACCTGTGGGGAGGCACATGACACTCCCTGCCTCTGTCTCTCCTAAGCAGTGATTATCAGTGACACCTCCAGAATGTTTCATAGGGGCCAGATGTAGCCACTGAAAATCTTGGAGTGGCAAATCAAAACCGAAATGCAGACTGACCAAGCACAGTACATGGTACAGTATCAGACAGGTGGAGGGGTCAGACTGTGATACAGTAACAGTACACTATACAGTATCAGACAGGGAAGGGGTCAGAGTGTGATACAGTAACAATACACTGTACAGTATTAGACAGGGAAGGGGTCAGAGTGTGATACAGTGACGGTGGCTGACTGCTTCCATATGTTGTTTGTTCCACATGAACTAGTGATTGATTTTGAACTAGGGGCCAGTGAATGTATACATAACCTATAGTGACTGTGAATAGGTTTAGTCATGAATGCCTTAATGTTCAGTCAAATAATATTTTAGAATGAGCAAAGTCGATTTTACAAGAAAAACACAAAATGCATCTATAGATTGTACTTATACTGATGCTGTGAATTTTACTCTGACCACAGTGTGCTATACCCTAATCTTGGGCTTTGGCAACTAATGGAAATTGTTAGATACTGGACCCTTTTTGTCTTCAGGCACCCAACACAAGGTCTCTGCCTATCAGCCATGAGATGGCAGCTTGACCGTGAGCTGGTCGCCCGAGGTCATCCGCTCCCTCTTCTTGTCTCCTTTACCCCTCCCTTTCTCTTTCTTTCTCTCTAAGCACAGAAGTGGCTCATGGCTGGTACGGGAACAGCTCGTGGCTCGTTCATGCAGAGAACATCTAATCTTTACTAATCTTGTCTCTTTCCTTTTTACGTAGACCCTTAAAACATGCCTCACTTTTCCCTGTCATCCTGTAGATTTAGATAGTAGATATAGGACACATATATACCCTGTGCTTTCCTCAATAAAGTGGAACTTGGTGTCAGCGTCTCTTGACTTCCCCAGATCCGGCTACAGAGGACAGAGGGCATAGGGTAAATTGGAAGAGATCGAACCTGAAGGACTGCTCACTTTGGGCCAGTTTCTAACAGAAATTAGATTCATTTAGGGAGAACACTTTCAGTAAAGCAAATGTTTATACTGGATATGAGAATTTCCTAATGTCAATGCAGGTTTCAACAAAATGAAGATGCTGAAACACTCAGGTCTTCAGACACACTCATGCTGCCTGAACATACACTTAGATCCTCTGATGCAGGTCTGCTCTCCATACTAAAGTTCAGATTGGTTTCTGTATGGTGCAGACCTTTTAGTGTAATGGCATTAAAACTATAGAACACATTACACAGTCTCTCTCTCTGCTCTTCACTTTCTTCTGTTAATTGTTGATAAATTATTATCTTAAATGTATTAATTAATGTGGTTTTCTGTCTTCATTGCTATTGTGAAGAGACATTGACTTTGAGAAAGGTGCTATATGAACTTTTCTCTCCTACTCTGCTCCCTCCTCCCCCTCACGGATTGGTCAGTGAAATGTAACTCAATCATGGCAGTTGTCTGATT
The DNA here is from genome assembly GCF_041902795.1 of Electrophorus electricus. Taxonomy (NCBI): domain Eukaryota; kingdom Metazoa; phylum Chordata; class Actinopteri; order Gymnotiformes; family Gymnotidae; genus Electrophorus; species Electrophorus electricus. The sequence goes on along the minus strand of NC_137514.1, from coordinate 3,172,580 downwards.
GCTCAGTTTACTCAAAGGCTGACAGGTCACATCCTGAACACATGTGTTAAAGAGAAACAGATATTGGGAGGTTTTGACAGGAACAGCAATAAAAATATTTATTAATTAATGTCATTTCAGTTCAGTTTTATTTGTTGACGGATATTTACTCTAGATGTAATAAAACATATTTAGAGAAATCCTTGTTCAGAATCAAAATGAGCAACTTGAAAGCAACTGTAATAAGAATAAAAAAACACACCCCTCCCCCTGCCTGATTCTGCACAGTGTACTGTATTAAGAGCTTGTTATTCAGAGGTCTGTTCTCAGAGGTCTGTTCTCATCCCCCTGAGCTCCATGTCATACAAACCAAGCTGACTACAGTCAGAGCTCTAACTGAGACAGTGTGATATACAGGATGATAAAAAACATCTCTTGGTTTTGTAACTTTTGTAGTAATTGTACAGTACATTTTTAATAATCAAGAACGTGTCAGGGAAGAGTGAATGTGAGAAGAGTGTGTGAGCGAGTGAAGAAGAGAGAGAGGAAGCATACTGAACAGGAAGTTGAGGCAAGTGACAGTGAGGAGAGTGGTTTAGCTATTTACTATTTACTGCCACCTTTAATTTTTGACATTTGATTTACTATTAAGTTCCTCTAACACTATTCGGTATAGTTGTTGTTGTTGTTTGTTTCTTTGAATTTATATTAGAAATGCAGAATTCTACTGGAATTCAAAAAAGAGTGCCTGAAACTTCCAGCATTGTCAGTCTTGAATCATTTTTGCTTGTCATTCCTTTCAGTCACACACTCTCTTCCTCAGGAACACAAACACACCACATAAACATAACACCACTGAAATCCAAAACCAACTCTAAGTCCTCTACAACTACATGTGGATGAGAGTTCATGAAGAGCTCTTCTTACCTCACTGTACCAAGTCTCATCAGAACTGTAGGAATACAGAGGGAAATAAACTCAGAAGAAACAGCTTTGAGGTTTTAAGCTGGTGAACTGACTGTTGTGTATTTAATGATGTTATTTTTGCTGTCTTAACATTTATCTTCCTCTTTTACTGCACAGTTCTCTCCTTTTTCAACAAATGTGCACACACACACACACACACACACACACACACACACACACACACACACACACACACACACACACACACACACACACACTCACAGTACTCTGTGGGTGTTATTCCTGTGGTTCAAGCCATTAAGAGCCTCAATCTCCACATGCAGCAACTAGCATGGATGCACATTCATAGAGAAAATGTTTCTGTTTATTGATCACTTCATAGTGTGTGTGTGTGTGTGTGTGTGTGTGTGTGTGTGTGTGTGTGTGTGTTTCTGTGATCAAACAAACCATTAAACCAAGGTTTAAAATAACAGTATGGAAATAATTAAAACTTTTCTTTGCTCTTTTTGCTCTTTTAGTTTTGAACTGTTTATCTACATAACACTGGTCCATGCCTGAGTCATTAGTGCCTTTACATAGTTCAGGCTTCTCCACAATTTTAACTGTATGACACAGAATTCCTCTTTCAGTCAAAGAGATGTTGGTTATGTGTAAGTGCCCTGCATAAATTATGTGGATTCCTTTAAGGAACATTATCTCCTGGTTATAATTCACATTCAAATCACTCACAAATGCTCCTGAAACATATGATGCATGAAAGAGGTCATTAGAGGAGTCTGGGCCCCATAAGAGAGTGGGAGTTATCTTACAGCTTCACTTCTCTCCTCTCTAACTCCAGCAGCTACTGCAGAACACTGAGCTGATTCTGAGCTAAACCACAAAATGAGAAGATCTCTGTAAGTCTTATAGCAGGGTGGGGGAGGGGCTTCAGAATTAACAGAAATTAGTGATTCTGTACACAGGAAATGTTTGCTATGTTTGTCATAAGAAAGTTCATGTTTGAGCTAGACATATATTACAACATTATTGATTTTTTTTATTCCAAAATAAATCTCTGTTTGTGTAGTTGTAGTGATGTAACTGCATGAGTTGACAGAAAGATCAGAGAAAGAGAATTAATTCTTAGTAACATCATTAGAATAGCCTGTGTTATTGCAGAAGTACATTACTGTTCACCTGTAGCTGGCAAGATTTATTTTAGTTCAACCAAAATGTCGTACACTTTTGTTAAGGAACAGTAAAGGTTAAATGTAGTACACTTTGTTTAAGAAACAGTAAAGGTTAAATGTAGTACATTTTGGTTGAGGAACAGTAAAGGCTAAAGAACTCACACACACACACACACACACACACACACACACACACACACACACACACACACACACACACACACACACACAGATATTGTCACATATAACACATATCATTTCAGCCTAACATTGTCTTGGGTTTTTTGTCTTGTGTGTGTCAAGTTTCATTCACTCTGAACAAGTTTGCTAGTAGCTAGCTAACTCTGGACATCAGGACATTTTTCAAGAGGAGTTGACCTCAGTTGCCATTTAGAGAAAATGTTTCAGCTTCAGTAGACTCATCAGTGACCAGTAAACCATGGAGATGGTACTTCAGCTTTTTCCTTTCAAAAGCTTCATCTGCTGCATCCTCAAGACGAGCTCACAATGTTGTGATTGCTGGAGTGAAGAGAGTAAGCAGGTTCCTATATGGAGCTCTAATGGCATAGAATATTATATAGCTTATCCTGTCTATATACACAATATTAAATATTACATTATTAAAAATTTATATTTATTTATTTATTTATTTATTTATTTATTTATTTATTTTTATTTAGTCTGGTAGTTACTTTATTTCCTGACAATATTTGTTGTTGTTGTTGTTGTTGTTTTTTAAGGCTTTTTAAAGCTTTGTTTTAATTCTTATGGGTTCTGGGTTGTTTTATTAATGCTGGAGGTGGACTATACGCAGCATCTAAATAAACGTGTTGTCAACAGTCATATATTCATTAAATGTATTAAAAAACTCCAGCATGTCACAGAATGCTCCTCTTGCCACTGGTCATGTGGTACGGCCCGCCGCGTTCAGTGGGGTTCACATTGTCTCGTTTGTAACCACACCTATGTTGTTTAGCACACCCCTGCACCTGGTTAGCACCTCATATGTCTGTATGTATTTAAACCCCCTGTTGGTGTGTGCATCATTGTCGGTTATTGTTCATGTTCAGGTTCATAGTCATATTGTTCATGGTAGCTGTTTGTTATATGTGAGTGCCGTTGTCTTTTGCGTGCATTAATAAATGTCTGTCTCCATCGAGGGAGTCTGTACATCCTGCTCCTTGCCCTGCGGCACTCGGCCCATTGCAAAGCCCTCTTTTTCTGTTTTTCTAACACTTCTCTGGACTCTTTCATGCTTCCAGTTAGTTCAACTTAAAGATGTGACTATTATATTAACAATATTCTATAGTACTTACCATGCTTAATCTTTATTTTGTATAGTTGTGCTCTTTATAAATTGTTTAATTGTTCTTTAATCTATTACAATGCAATGGTTTCCAAGCAGCTCATTCATTTCTAACCACATGACTTCCTCTCCGCATTTGTAAGTGTCATGACTTTAAAATTAGACCAGCTCATGTCACATGTGTTAACATGTGCCAAACACTTTGCAAATTCTGCATGTCACTGTACTACATAATCAGAGATGGGGAATTACAAGATACATTTATTCAGACACAAACATATTTAAGGATGTTTTCTTAAACATTATTACATTCATATTTTACTCTTGTGTGGCTGAGCAGTAAAAAAACTTTAAGGAGGTGGTTTGTAGTTTAATGTACTGCTGCTTCTGCATCTCCTTAGTGGACAGAGACTTGGCAGCACTAAAAGCCAAAGAAGAGTCAAATACACTTTACAGAAGGAGCAGTAAACATTCAGTGAGAGCTCAGTGACCCAGTGGTTGAACCTTTACTGTTCCTTAACGACAGAGTACTACATTTAACCTTTACTGTTCCTTAACGACAGAGTACTACATATAACATTTGCTGTTCTTTAAAGAAAGTGTACTACTTTTAACCTTTACTGTTCCTTAACAAAAGTGTACTACATTTTGTTTGAACTAAAATAAATATTGCCAGCTACAGGTGAATAGTAATATGTTCTTCTGCAAAAACACAGGCTTGTCATTAAATGTATGCAAACACTACTATCATATACAACATTGAATTAATGAATTATTTAGTAAATTAATGCTGAGAATTCTCTAATTATGGAAAACAATTGTTTGATAATAATTTAAAGTTCTGATGACAGTCCTGTTACATGTATAATGAACACAAAACCAGACTGTGTTACTGTGGAGGAAAAATCAATAGGACTCAAGCCAGATGTGCAGATGAGCAAGCTTTATTGTTTCTGTCCCTTATGGATCGAGGGAGAGAAGCCCCAAACTTCTCTCTGATATGAGTTCATATACTCCTAGCATTCCCCGTTGTTCTCTCATGAGCTAATCTCATGACTCCAGGTGCTAGACCTCCCAACCATTCTTGTTACTCCCTGCTGCTGCACCCTTGCCCAGCAACAGTTAAGCAATAACTATCATACTCCATCACTTCTCTATTCGCCTTTCTTGCAGACTGGTCAAGGTGACGGCAAAGGTCACTTAAAGGTCACATATTCCTTACTTCCTCCCTTATGCAAGCATTAAGCTTTTTCCCTCACAGTTACTTATAGTAAATCAAATTTGAACTCTAACACTCTAATACTCTCCACTGCAGTGTCCATAAGCATGAACACTGGAGAGCTGCTATACCTGCAGAGATATAAAACACCTGTAGCAATAATAAAATACCTGCAGATATGTAAAACAATTGCAGAGGAATACACCTCTTAGGTTTTTTGCAGTTTAGGAATATTTACAGTAAACTGTGCTGTCAGCACCAATTTATATGTTAACCACAATTTATAATCACGTGAGAAATCTTTTGCGACTGACTGAGGAATTAAAGCAACGTTTTATTACTCATACCAAACGCATTTTCACAACATGGTTGTCCAAATGTACTCACTAATTCGACTGATTCAGCGTCATGATGAATCATCAGGGATTAACGATCTCTAGTTTCACTCTTGGTGGGACATGGTTCCAGTGTGAGCTCCATGTTCATTCTGAGCTACACAGTAGTAGAGTCTAGTGTGTTCAGCAGTGATGTTGATGATGCTGTAAGTCTGTTCAGATCCTGCAGGTGAGGTTCATCCTTCTTTAAACCAGGTAAAGTTCTGCACAGGTGGGTTGGCATCACTGCTGCAGGTCAGAGTCACTGAACTGCCCTCCACTATTTCACCAGAGGGACTGATGGACACATTTTTTGTAGGATTAATATTATTAATAATATTAGTAGATATTATTGGTGATTTTAAAGGGAGCTAGTGGAATTAAATTCTCTTATTAACAGTTATCAGGGGTGTTATGGATTAAACTATTTTGTTGCATTATATTTTTTATGTTATTTTGGTGCAAAATTATTCAGGTGTTTATGTCAATAAAAGCACTTGTGTAGCAGAATGAACATTTCTGCATAGTCATTAATGAACGTGAAGACTCAGATTCCTCTGGATTAAGGGAAACTGTATCACAGTTAGAAAATGGGGAATAACAGATTTCATCCATGTGTGAACCTGATCTTAACACAATTTCCCATCCATTTTTTGTATTCTTGATTTGTTCTTATTCTGAAGCTGAAGTTATATTCAACCTCCTTCATTACATTCCTCAGTTTGAGGGAGAGGTATTGCTGTTTATCTACATAACACTGGACCCTGCCTGAGTCCTTAGTGGGTCTGCAATTAAAAGGGTCTTTAAAGCAGATATTTCAGTTGGGTTGTACTTCACACTCCATTCTGTTCCATCAACCCCTGAAACATATGATGCATGAAAGAGGTCATTAGAGGCGTCTGGGCTCCATAAGAGAGTGGGAGTTCTCTTACAGCTTCACTTCTCTCCTCTCTAACTCCAGCAGATACTGCAGAACTCTGAGCTGATTCTGAGCTAAACCACAAAGTGAGAAGAGCTTGTAGCAGGGTGGGGGAGAAGCTTGGGGAGAAGTGGACACTAGTTACTCTGAACAACTTAATGCTCAGTCACATAATATATGAGGTTGAGTCAAGAGAAAAACAAACAAAAATATGTCTGCACTTTGTAGTTATAGTGGAGTTGTGAATTTTAATCTTACCAAAGTGTGCTCTTAATCTAAGACTGCCCTAAACTTGAGAAAAACCACAAAGCACTCAGCAAGGGGGGGCTTTGGTAACCAATGTAAATTAACTTCATTAAATGGTAATTTTTATGATTCCAGCACATACAGTTATATCACTGCAACTACACAACTTGATATGTACTCTTGAACAAACTCATTTAATCAATGGTGGAGTAATAGACTTTAACACAAATGTGAACTTTTTCCTGACAATCAGGCCTGACAGTCACTCATGTCTGCTAACCCCTCCCCTATCCTGCTACAAGTCTTACTTACAGAGCTCTTCTCATTTTGTGGTTTTACTGGACAAAAGTAGTACTTTGGATTTTGGAAGTAATTTAGAGTAATGGTATATGTACATTACAGGAGGGTTGAAATATTGAGGTTCACATTTTGTTCTTTAGGTCACCAGCTCAGAAAATGGAGGAGAACTCAGTGATCTATGGCACAGTAAAAACAGATTAGATCTGCAGAGGAACTACCACAGAGAGAGCACGAGAAAGAGAGAGAGAGTAAGACAGAGAGACAGAGAGAGAGAGAGAGAAAGAAGAGAGAGGGTATGTATGTGTGTGTATATACGTGTATGTAACTATGTGTGTGTTTGTGTGTGTGGATAGACTCTTAAAATGACCTCATCATTACTGTGTGCTGGACATTTGTTTGCTTGTTTTTTTGTTTGTTTTCCTTCACTTTTTAGGACATTTGATTATCAGCTAAACTGCATCTAATTTGTTCAGTAGTTCATTATTTAATTTCTTTTTTTTTTTATCAGAGTAAAAGTAGTGCTGCAATGTAATGGGTATCAGTGTGATAAATGATTTATTAGCTACGGAGTGTGTAATGGGAGTCTCTTTAGTTATTTTAAAAGTTTCCTGGACGTTTCACACACAGCTTGTTTTAAGAGGTTACAGAGAACAGGGACAACAGTGAAACAACTGCCACTGACCAGTGATATAACTGCTGAATGCCTGTGTAGCAAAGGGTCAAACAGCAGTGGAACACACAAGAGTTCCAACTAACTAATCACACATTTTACTCAATGCCATGCTGGGAAACCTGTGTTAACCTGTGTTGTGGAAGTGACGTGAGAACTGGCATCAACTCCACTGCCCAAAAACACACACACACACACAAACACACACACACACACACACACACACACACACACACACACACACACACACACACATACACACACACATACACATACACACACCACGAGCATGTGTTGCAATTAGTTTGTCAGTTCTTCTCACTTCCACATAGATGATTCAAGCTTCCCTCAGAACTTTCACAACTTAGCCACATTGATCTTGTTATCCAGACAATCCTTTAATCTAAACATTAATTTATGTTTAATGTTAATTCACTTGAATGACATTTTGTTTGTGTGTGTGTTTCATTCCATTATTTCAAAATCCTTTTATTTTCAGTTTATCTTTGTCATGCATTGAGCTCGGAGTATGGAATTTACTATACAAATAAAATGATATTCCCTTGCATTAAAAGCCCATTACACAGCCACTGTTCTGATGCAGAATGCCAGAGATACTGTTTTAAATATATTATTGTAATGAAATTTAAGAACTGTATTTCGTTCTAGTATAATTTGGTTTTAGAAGTTCAGTTAAATATTTATTTAAGACAGTGCTGGCATCACTGCTGCAGGTCAGAGTCACTGAACTCCACTCCACTATTTTACCAGAGGGACTGATGGATACTGACATATTCTTTGGAGGATCTTATAAACACAATGTAAGAAAAAACGTAATTGATAGAAAAGTCAGAAAGACACCATTAGTATTGTAACTATCATTAACTTACGCAAAACATTTAGAGTTACTGAATGGGACCTATGTCCATGGTTATTACTGGCACATGTATTCTCCGCTCTCTTTAGCATGGATTTGGAATGGAATGTTGTATGCCTGTCTTTGTCCTACTGATGTTTTCCCCTTAAACCAGGTGTAGTTCTGGGAGGGAGGTTTTCTCCTCTCTCCTCAGACAAAACTCTTCCTTTCCTGCCTTCCAGCAATCTGACTACATGTTTGCTGGATCGCATTCCTTAAACTCTGTTCAGATCTCAAGAGATTTGTTTCCTTTAATCTCTGTCATCATCAATAACTCCTTATCTTCTGGACATGTACCAACTACATTAAAAACCACCATGGTGGTACCAAACCTCAAGAAGGCCACACTCAATGGCTCCAACATAACCAATAACAGACTGGTATCACTTCTCTCTTTCCTCTCAAAAGCCATTGAACATGCAGTTTATAATCAATTTTCTCTTTTTTGGCAGCCTTTGACACAGTAAACCACAACATTCTTCTTTCGGATCTCTCCAGGCTTGGTGTGACTGGCTCTGCATGGAAATGGTTTAATCTTATATGGAGGGATGGCCCTAACATGTAACATGGAGAGGATCCACATCCAATCCATGTAGACTCCACACTGGCGTTCCCCAGGGCGCAGTATTAGGCCCTCTCCTCTCTTCTCTTATCTTGGTGATGTAATATTTTCTCATGTCTTCTGCTGCCACTGCTATGGTGACAACACCCAATTATTATTTTTTTTTTCCCCACCCTCCAACAAGCAGGTCTCAGGATGCATCTCAGCATGCTTGAAAGACATTGTGTCATGGATAACAGCCCACCACTTCAAGCTCAATCCCAGTAAAATCGAGCTTCTGTACATCCCAGCAACTCCCAACCTTTACCATGACCTCACATTTTCCTTTGTGAATTCCATGGTATCACAATCTGAAGCTGCTCGTAGCCTGGGCATAATTTTGGACACCCAGTTGTCCTTCTCGACTCATGTATCAAATCTGACCTGGTCTTGCAGATTTTTTCTTTGTAACATATGAAGGATTTGTCTCTTTCTGTCACAGGAACCTGCCCAGGTACTTTTGCAATATCTTGTAATCTCAGTGCTAGGCTACTGAAATGTACTACTTGCTGGTCTTCCTCTAAGTGCCATCAGACCTCTACAACATGTCCAGAATGCAGCAGCATGACTGGACTTCTATCTTCTGAAGTTCACACAAGTGACTCCACTGCTGCACTCCCTTCATTAGCTTCCATTATCTGCCCAAATCAGATTTAAAACCTTGATGCTTCCCTACAAAGCCAGAAATGAACCAACCCCTCCACACATGATGTCAGTGGTCAATGCCCAATCTGTACCTCGAGTACTTTGAACCTCAAATATGACTCGGCTTAAAATACCATGCTTCGAGACTATTCTCTGTCCTGGCTCCTAGATGGTGGAAAAAACTTCTGCTTGCTGTCTGGACAGCAGAGTATCTTTCATTCTTCAAACATAGTCTGAAGACCCAACTAATTGTGGAATATTTAAATGACCACTGATCCTGCTTCTATGTTGACTAACTGAAACTGTAGTTCTTATTGTAGGGTATTGCACTAATTGTTTTCTGAGATAGACAACAACCTACTGTACTGGCTAATAGGTATTCTATTAAATGACAAATAACTTTTGTAAGTTGCTCTAGATATGAGTGTTCACGGCCGAGGAGGACAGGTGTTCATGGTCTAATATGGAGCAGGTGTAGCTGCCGCTGTCAGCCGGGTCAGCCTGAGGCAGCTCCAGCTGGTTGTCCCCATGCCTCTGCTCACATGGACGACCGTCTTTACGCCACACATAGGTACTGAGGGTGAGGGAAGGGATGCATGTCCCACAGGTCAGCGTCACCCAGCTGCCCTCCAGCACCACATCCAACAAGGACACCACCTCCACAGCTACATCTGTGTAATCAAACTTTCATGACAAATGAATGTTTGTATACTTTAGAATTTAGCTGACACTGCTTTAGTGCACCGTGCTTGAGTGAGTGGTAGTGAATGGTTGTAAGTTTTTCATATCTCTAGAGAAGTATGTTAAAATGTTTTAACATAAAATACAACAAATAAAACAAAAAATAGCATCTCAGACCCAGTGATGACCTTCTACAGTTAGCAGGCTGCCCTTTGCCAAGTCGGTAGTTTCTATAGCAACAGTATATCGTAGTGCGATTGTGAGGCAGATGCATATGCTGATAAGAGCAAGATTTATTATGGCAAATCCACAATCAGAGTTGTAGTCACAGTCCAGGCTCAATTTACCAACATGGAGGCATGCAGCAAACAGGATGAAACAAACAGAAAGTAAAACACAATAACAGGAGAATGAGCAAACAATTAGGAACACAAACTACATGAACAGGCTAAGAAACACAGTGGACCAAACACGACGGTGCTTAGTACATCCAACTACAGGCATGGATTAGAAACAGATGCTTCGATTCACATACAGAGACTAGAATAAACACAAGGAGGCAAGAATAACAATGACCAGCAAACACACAAGCAACAAGGCAGGGTTTACATACACAAGGTAATGAGGACTTAAAATGCATAGGCAATAACTAATGAAAACAGCAAAAACCAAAACAAGGACTGGAACAGGAATGGAGAATATGAAACAACATTATGACAGGAAATCATGGAGATAGGAGGGGCCAACAATGACAAACATCTGAAATGTAGGCTACATCACATCCTGTGATTATAAACTCCTCACCTGTGATCTCCAGCATAACTCCATCCTCCTTGGTCATCTCCTGGGTGGAGCCATTGGTCCTGAAGCTGAACTGATAGATGCTGCCATCCTCCTGGGTCAAATTGCTGAGTGTGAGCGGGCAGTTTGGTCCCTGTGTTTCAGCATAGTGTGCCTGCTCTTCACCAATCACCTTCATGGGCTCCTCACCCTTTGAACTCTTATAGTGTCATGCAGAATCAGTGACCTTATGACCTCTAGGGTAGGTATATTTGCAGGGCAAAACCACTGAGGTCTGATGAAGACTACATATTTTGCTTGGGGTGTGAGTTAGGCTCTAGTTTTGCCCCAGACACCCTAAAACACACAGAGTTCAGTGTCATTTTCCGAGGGTGCACTGAGAAGACACCCTGGGGTAAGAGGAAGGGAGGAGTCTACTGCCGGCCTCACGCTACAGGATAATCAGGCTAGTTTTGAAATCAGTTTGCTCTTCCTGACAATCACAAAAGGTATCTGGATATCAGCATGATCTTAAGTGATGATCTTCCCAGATTATTCTGTAATCTTTGGTGTCTATAATCTAATCTTTACTCCTACGATCCGCTCCCAGTCCAGTCAGGGCCATGCCAGTTGTGATTCATAAATATTATGCATTCAATTTTGAATATAATCAGATCAAGAGGAAATTATTGTGTACAAGTATAATCACACAGCAAAACTCTCAGATATAAGAAAAAAATGAACTGGAGACTGACTAGATGAAAAATATATAAGAAACATTTTGTCTGGAGACTGAATGTAGATAATTTAAGATGAAATGCGAGCACCTGTTGTAATGAAAATTTCACAAAATATTTCCACTGCCAACTGTAACAGGAGTGACGTACCTAGAAGTGAATAAAAAGACAGAGCAAAGCAGAACTGATGGTTGAAAGGGTTTGAAGGAGCTAAAACATTCCAAGTTCACTTCAATGGTGCAGTTTAGATAAACTTCCACTGGTGGTTTAGCAATACTTTCCAAGTGGTTACATTAAAGTTAACAGCAAAAGAGCTCATTAAATGTTCTCTTACCATTCTTGGGTGCAGGAGAAAATGGCCACCTAGAAATAAGGTAATTTCAGAAGATGACTGTTAAAGAGCCGTGGTTAATTTGTGAAGAGGGACACTTCCTTCTTAATGACTCATGACATTTTGCTAAATCCTACACAGTGGACACCAGGGCAGTGCAGTATGTATGTGCTAGCCTTGAGCCTGCTAACAAAATAGCATCGCGAATATCCCATCAGTGGCGTGTGAAGGTGAAAGCATACTGGAATTTGCCTGCCAAATACATGTCAGGTATGAAGTGACATTTTCACAAGATGATCCTGTTTTGAAGAAATAATCACTGTAAGTGTGTGGTAGACATTATCAGAAGAGCTGTGTATGTGTCATCCATAGCATCAGGGTCAACATTCTTCATAATAATGAATGCCAAAAACAACTTTATAACAAGTGTTTTCATGCAGAGAAGAACAGAAGGTCAGAGTTCAGATTCAACACCTAAGATGCTATACACTCAATAGCAAACCATAAGCATGCACTGCCATCTAGAGGGAGGGATTTGTAATAACAAGCAAGCTCCCCTTTTTAAAAGTCCTTATGTTGGAAATTCACTCATTTCTTTCCACATGTAATGTGTTCTGTTCTTTTTTCAACACACCTGATAGTACAGATGTTTTTTAGTAATCTGTACTGTGAAGGAACTTTCAGAACCTGCCTGTGTAGGAATGAAAGCCTTAACCACAGATTCATGAAGGCATCTTTGTTTTCATCAAATCTCTGGTATAGTCCAAACGATTACACATTAACCAGATTACACATTAACTACAAACCATTCTTCTTCATTCGCTCACACACTCTTCTCACATTCACTCTTCCCTGACACAGTCTTCACTAATTTTTTGCATGCTTTTTCATTCATTTTACTCACACACTCTCTCCCCCAGGAACACAAACACACCACACAAACATAACACCACTGAAATCTAAAACCAATTCCAAGTCTTCTAGGACTACATGAGGATGAGAGTTCATGAAGAGTGGTGATGTTCTCTTGACCTTTAACTATGTACTAAAAGCACAGACTACAGGGATATTTAACAAGCAAATGTAAGTTAATAAAGAGCTCTTCTTACCTCACTGTACCATGTCCTATCAGCACTGTGGGAAAAGAGGAAAATAAACTCAGAAGAAACAGCTTTGAGGTTTTAAACATGTGGTGTCTATGTTGTATTTTAGTGTTGTCATTTTTGGTGTCTTAACATTTCTCTTCCTCTTTTACTGCAATGTTCTCTCAACAAATGCATGCATGCACGCGCGCACACACACACACACACACACACACACACACACACACACACACATACACACATGTACACACACACACACACACACACATACACATTGTGTGTACGGACATCACACATCACACACTGTTGGGATGCATACACCTTCACACCATCTGCTATCAGAGTCTGTTGAGCCTAATCAAGTGTACATGTAATTATAAAGTTCTCTAGATGGCAGTGTAAGTAAATGGTGTGTGGGATGCAGAAACGCTTAGCGCAGGAGTGAGGTTGCTGTCCAATGGACTGATACTAACATGGTCTCTCTTCCCTCAAAATTGTGTCTTCCTGATGACATGTGATGTGATGTGACTGCAAGTGTGTGCTTGTGTTTCTTACTGTGTGTTGTAACTATCTGTAGCAGAGTGTTCACTATACTGAGTATGTTCTTCTTTCAGGCTCTTGGGAAACAACTATGAGACCATCACTGTGGATACAGGAATAAAGACAAACACAGTTCCAATATACCATATATTTGAATACACTATAGCATACATGTGAATACATTCATGTTAAAACACTATACCATACACATGAATGAACTACATGCACCTGCACACATACATGGAACTCACTGCATTTGGTTGGTTTTGAAATGTGTGTGTGTGTGTGTGTGTGTGTGTGTGTGTGTGTGTGTGTGTGTGTGTGTGTGTGTGTGTGTGTGTGTGTGTGCTATTTTTCATTTTACCTTATAAAGTGACTCACCTTGTGCTATTTGTAAAATAAGTCAATTTATGTTTGTGGGTTACTGTGTAGTTCTATGAAGGCTAGACTGAAATGCTACAAAAATAAATCTGAAAATGATGAGGAAGAATGTGTTTCATGATGTTCGTAAAATGTCCCTCAGTCTGTCTATCAACTGGAAAATATATTCATATTTGGCTACATAGACTGTATATACAATCTGTGGTGGACTCACATTGTGAATTTTTTAAGCCACCGAGATGGTAGACATAAGATGTGTAATTTAAAAAGAAAGTTTGTTGTCTGGGCCGTTCACTCACGGGAATGGGTGTGGATAAAAGCTGAATCCAGCCATAAAGAGGCATCAGACACACACACACTGTCTTCCAGTCCACTTCTATATACAGTCTGTTTGGCTGTTTTCAGTTAGATCTGTTTATATAAGTGAATGAGTGAATAATAGTGAATAAGTAAAGTTCTGTTTTGGGATCACTGTATGGAACTGTTCACTGTAACGTTGAAAATGACAACGTCTCTTTATTTTAAAAAAACAATTAAAAAAAAAAAACAGGATTCTTGGCAAAACACTGTCATAACTGTCTGGCCTAACAGTCTTTGATAATCATTATACAATGGTTTTATGTGTGTGTGTGTGTGTGTGTGTGTGTTGTGTGTGTGTGTGTGTGTGTGTGTGTGTGTGTGTGTGTGTGTGTGTGTGTGTGTGTGTGTGTGTCATTGAAATGATCAACTTTTATTTAAAAACATCCCACATATGCAAGAACAAGAGAAATCATTCTATGAAGGCTAGTCTGACATGGTACAAAAGTACATCTGAAAATATTCATTAAGAATGTTCTTAAAATGTCTTAAAATGAAATTAAAACCCTTTAAATAACATGAGATGATGTAAAAAGAAACCATCATTTATTAAACATGTAAATACTTGGACATTTCTAAAGCTGCTTTGTAACATCTATTGTAAAAAGCGTTGAATAAATAAATTTTGAATTTTGAATTTGAAAAGCATTGATTAAATTAATTAAGGAATTAATTGGATGTAATTAAAGTATTAGATAATGTCATGTTATGGCCCCGCCCCCTCCTCAAACGTCTTGGTGTGTGCGTGTGTGTGTTCGTCCACGTTGCCATGCCCTTTCATGTCATCCAACTGTTCTGTATTATGTGTAATCCTCTTGTGTGCATATATGTCTCTTGTGTTGTAGTACGTGTTGTTGGTGTTTGAAAGGTGTTTAGTGAGGTGTGCGGTGTTAGATGTGTCGTCTGTGTGTAAAATAAAGACGTATGTTTGAATGTGCCCCTTCTCTGCATCCTATTAAGCCTCAAATTGTCACAGATAAATAAAATTAATTAATTAAAGTAATTAAATAACTTGATTTAAAAAAAAACATAACTAGTATTTAAAAAGTGTAAATTTATTACACACATATGGAACAAAATTGGATTAGAATCGCTAATGTATATTCAAATGCAAAATAGGTCAATTCACTGATTATATATAGTTTATTAAATCAAAACCTTTTTTACATATGAAGGATAACAGTTCAGAATTAAAGTTTAATGACACTAGCTTTATCACTACCCACAAAGCTATGCAAGTTAAGAAAATAATCTTGGATACTCAAAAGGTTGAACTGAAGCAAGTTCTCGCATCAAAACTCTGAACCACTGATGTGTTGTGATCACCTCATCTCATCGCAGTTTCATACTCTTATTAACATTTAACACCATTGTGTAAAGTGTTTGTCTTAAAATCACTGTTTGAAAAGTTGTAGGGAAAATATTCTGTGAGATGCCTCGTCTGCTCTCAGCAGTGGGTTTACTACAACACCACATCATCAATGCTAAGACATTTACTACATCACTACCTCCTCAATGCTAAGACATTATAAGACATAGAAACATCCCTTGCTGAAGCCAAACAACCTTGTCAAGAGGCCAAGTCTGAATGTATGAGAATTAGAACAGTATAGTTTTTCCTGTGTGCCTCAACAAGATGTGTTCTGAGTGTATTCTGAATATATTTATTTATTCCAGGACTAACACTGGATGTAGGTATCTAACTCAGCAAAGAGATTTTGAAGACATGTACAAAAATAATTTTTTGTCATTTGCTTTAATATCATGCTTTAATGTTGTTTTTTAATGCACTGGAACAGTTTTAAAAGCCATATTAAAAAAAAATGTAAAGGATAGTCCAGATCATTTCAATGCACAGAAAAAAATATTTATATCTTTAAATATGATTTTTAATAAGGTGATGTCCACAACCATCAAACGAAGACTTTAGTTAAGAGAACAGTGTGGCAGACATCAGAATAGTGGAATGAAAGCTCTAGATTGAGAATTCTTTCTGTATACATATTTTGCACAGGTATCAGGTAACAGCAGTTATAGACTCTATATAGTAGGACTATATAGTAGGTTGATCATTTGTATTATTTTTACACAATGCACTCACAAAGGCCGGACATAAAGCACTGTGGCTTAAAACCACATGGTAGAAACCACTGCCAGGTACTAATATAAAGGTCAAGTTTCAGATATTCTCATGAGAGCAAAGCATATGAAGTATTAATGGTATGAAATGGTTCATTTGTGGTTAATTTTATTTTCCTGTAAATACACAAAGCTCATTCTTTAAAATGAAAACAGACATTTCTGTAACATGGTGCAAATTTTAAAAATGCACACAAGTTCAGAAACACAGTAAATTCTGCCACACCACAACATAAGTGTTTTTGGAGGACACATTTGTGATTACCACAGTTTTATCATTGATAGGCTGAAACAGAATGAACTACCTATTCATTCTCTGCATTATTGCATACTGTATTTACTGTTGCTAAGTTGTACAGAATGCAGCCTTAAAGAATGATGATAAAAATTCCATTTAACCCAACTCAATTTCTGACTAAATGCGTAGCTAGCTGGCTACATTCAGAGTGTGTTAATAGGTTACAGTAGAGTTGGATGGTGTAGCTGGTCTGTTACAAAGGTCAGAACTGATGTTTCTCTCTTTGTCAATTCAGGAGAAGTTTTCACATGGAGCTCTTAATTCAATGAGAGAATCATTATTCTACAGTAATGGAGGTCTAGCACATTCAGAAAGCCTTGAAATGATACATGAAAATATCAAGCTGAATAACATAATTGTTAATAGGAAACATTTGGAATTTGCTAATATAAAATACGTAGTAGTATGTAGCTAGCAGGCTCCATTCAGAGTGTGTTAATAATTTACACTATACTTTGATGGTTTATCTGGTCTGTTATAATAACCATTTTGGTTGAGGTGGTCGTGCTGGTTTCCTTCTTGCTATTTAGTCTGAAGTGTGATGTTTTTACATGCATACAAATATGATTTGAATAACACTCTAAATGTAGGTATTTGGACACTGAGTTATTTTATACAGTATCTCATTAGGTTGAATAGGATTTTAAAATAGTAACGCATACACTGTAGCTGATGCAATCACACTCGATAATACTCTTTGTGTTAAAGTAGCCAATCTAGTCATTGTGGTGCTGAACATCTCCATCTCAGACCACTATTTAATCATGTATAAAAAAGCCCTGAACTATTATTATTAGACATATTTATATAGCACCTTTCTCTAATCTAAGAACAGACAGAAACCAGCTTTTTACAATCAAATCACATGAGAAACCACAGCCCCCTGGGGGAATGCACTGGATGTACGGGAGGTTAAGACCAGAACAGAATACAATCAGAGTGCATCAGCAGCAGGGTCAGTGACCTCAGACTACAGACTGGAGTGTATGTTTGTGTGTACAAGTGTGCATGAGTGAGAGAGAGAGTCAGAGAACACATGTGTGTTTATGCATATGTGTGTGTGTGTGTGTGTGTGTGTGTGTGTGTGTGTGTGTGTGTGTGTGTGTGTGTGTCTTTGTGCATCGGCGTAAGTGAGTGATAGAGAGAGAGTCAGTAACCTCCGTCTACAGAGTGGGTGTGTGTGTGTGTCAGAGAGAATGACATTGACCAGACAGAGAAAGCGAAGATTACAGAGTTGTAGTATATGACAATGAAAACCTTTATTTTCTTTAATCACATTACTATCTCAGTGAAATCCTACATCCTCTCATACACAGGACAGGTTGGCTGTGGAGAAAAAAGGCAGCAAATCTTGAATTTTCTGACTTAAAGTCATTACATAATTTGTCAGAACATGTATTCCAACAATGTTAGGGAGGGTTAGAGGGGGTTTGGTTGGGAGAAAAAAAGCAGGAAAATTGTAACTTTCTGGCCTAAAGTCATTACATCAATTTTGTCAGAATGTGTATCCCAGCATAATGAACCATGTCAATATCACTATGATGCACTTTTACTGTATGTGAGTAATGTCTTTGTGATGCTGTTCTACCACATGTTCCAGTACACAGGCCTTAGTTCAGTTCCACCTCTTCTGCTGGTGCAGTATGACCCAAAGGTGGATTTATAAGTGCTGATCTCAAGAACGTGGGACCAAGATCATCCTGTGCTCTTTAAAAAACGTGATCAGATAATCTGAATAACAGAGTGAAATTTGTTCCTGAAAAGTATCACAGAGGGTTTCAGTCCAAATCCATCACTCTGAGATTGTACACTAAGTGGAAAGAGGCTGAAGACTAGTGAGTGTCAGAGCCACTATCCAAGATGAAACAACCAAGATCCAATACACCAGGATATTGGCCCCAAGTGAAGAAGTGGTTATTGAGTACCTCAGACAGTAGAAACAGACATGTTGACATGTCTGTAAGTAATATAGTGCAAGAAATAAGGACAACAACACTTTCACACATTTTAAATTTGTGCCTTTTTAAAACTTCCAACTGCCAAAAGAGTTTTTTTAACCATTAGATGGCAATATAACCTTGTGCTTATGAAAGAAAACTAAATCATACAAAGCTAATTTTAAAGAGTAGCACCAGCACCAGATTAAAGTTATGAACCCAAACAACTCTAAAATGTCCCTGCTCATGTAAGTGCTGGACATAACAATTACTGCTTGTATACATTTTGGACATAACTGTGTGTGTATGTGCGAGTGTGTATGTGTGTGCGTATGTGTGTGTGTGTGTGCATGGGGGTGGTCGGTCGGGGGTCTGGTTTCTATGATGTGTGGAGAGTTTGAGCATGAGAACAGAGGCTTTACTTCCTCCAGTGAAACCACAGGGCCTTGACTAGTAAGATGCTTCTCCTCACATCTCATCATGTCTCACCACGTCTCTGCTTTCACACATTTCAGTTAGTAGCTGTAGCAGGTCTGCAGGAGGTGGTCAGAGCTCTGGGGACAAAGTTGTTGAGGACAAAAATAAATATTATAGACAATGATGAAAATTATTCATCTTGGTATCTGTCTCTTTCTCTCAGGTAAGTTGTTCCTCCCCTAAAGAAGCTTA
Source organism: Electrophorus electricus (assembly GCF_041902795.1). Lineage (NCBI taxonomy): Eukaryota > Metazoa > Chordata > Actinopteri > Gymnotiformes > Gymnotidae > Electrophorus > Electrophorus electricus. The sequence goes on along the minus strand of NC_137514.1, from coordinate 3,153,356 downwards.
CATTGTTTGAAGGATAGCAGTGGGAGAATATGACATACACATATAGATGGCTTACAAATTTACATTCTTGTGCATTGTAACCTGTTTGACAGCAACAAGATACAAAACATCTGGGGTTACAATCATTGGATATGAACGAAAGACAATCACATTTAAGTGTACTCATAAGTGGGCTCAAGATAACAGGAAGTACTTCTGTAAGGATCCTTGTCAAAGAGCCGAGGACATCCTTGTTGACTCAGATAAGCCATCCAATGGGAGATACAGCCTGATGGATGATGGGACAGACTTCAGTGTGACTATCACTCGACTGGAGAGGGCAGACTCTGGCAAATACTGGTGTGGGGTGGACAGAATGTTTATAGACACATATAATGATGTCGTCCTTAAAGTTTTGGATGGTAAGCTTTTAACATTATAGAGATCATTTAGTTTATAAAGATGAAACTACCATTTTAAGAATGGCTGATGATACAAACTCTAACAAATAATTACATGTATTTTCATATATCTCTTTCATACTTCTCTCTCTCTCTTTCTCTCTCTCTCTCTCTCATTCTCTCTCTCTCTCTCTCTCTCTCCCTCTCTCTCTCTTTCTCTCTCAGCACCACAAACCTTTGTAACTTCAACCTCTCAGTCTCCTTCTCCAACCACAATCAGTTTTGTGGAAAACATTTCAATATCTGTCACCACCAATGCTACAGGTACACACACACAAACGTATACATGCTCTATTCTGTAAATAACCATTCAACTAGTAAATTTCTATGGACTGACGTTTCATCTCTCTTAGTTTCTGTTCAGGTTAATATAGCATCAAATCAGGTATATGATGACCAAAACTCTGGTAAGAATCTTCTAGTATTTTATTTTCCCAGTTTCAGAACTTTAAGAACCCCAGAACACATATTCACAACCTCCCACACATGCACTGAAAGACAGACACATAATGTAGCGTAAAAGAACAGGCCTCGGATGTGGTTTTTGTCACCATGGTTACTGAGTTTAAAAAAAAAAAGGTGGTATACATCATTCTTTCAAATTTCTCAGAGGACAACCTCCCATGGTTTTGTTCAGGAAGCTGTGTGAAGAAAGAGGTAGCAGGCCAGTGTATTGTGCACACAGAGGATGCACAGCAAGACTCATTAACACATTCAGTTTCATTCTGTTGTGGAACAGCAAAAACACTGAAAACAGTGACTAAGGAAAAAGAGTAAAAGAAGACGTGTGTTTCTTTTGACAGTTTGGAAGCTTTATCTCACTGTCTCACTGTGTGTCCTGTTGATGACGTCTGTGGTTTGGATTCTTATGTTTTTGTCCTTACATTACAAGGGTAAGACTTTCAGTAGAATCACACACATTTGCTTGGACATCTAGACTGCAGGCACATTTTTATAGATTTCTTGTACAGTAAGTCTGTTTGATCTTAATGACACATTCATTACATTTTATTATGTAATGTGGTTTTCACATTTCTATACTTCTTGTGTTTGTGTGGGCATTACTCTCTAGCCTTGACCTAAGAGACACAGTTTAGCTCTTCAGTTTGGTAATCCTGAGGTAACTTCCTTATACCCCATGTGCGGTCTAGACCTGTGTACTGTGAAGCTGATTTTGGACAATATATTTTGTTAAATTCACTGTACAAAAACAAAAATGAATGAAAACAGAATATCTGAATCTTTTTCATTGACATGTTACATCCAGTATGTAGCCACTCCTTTTTGGAGCCTTTTGTGAGGTCCTGGTGTCATCCAGGAAGAAGACAGGTGAGTGACGGGGGGCTTAGCCAATAAGAGATTCAAGTCATAATGCTGAAGTAAACAACTTCCAAAAACATCATGATATATAAAAAAAATATTATTACGCCTTCATTTAGTTTAGAAATAAATGGCTTTAAGAGATTCTGATTCCCAAATGAAGTCTCTAACCCTAGTGTTTTAAGAACTTTTTTCTCTGTTATCTGTCCACAGTTTGAGGTGTCTGAGTATGAGAGGGATCAATTTGGAAACCAGAACTCCGTGAGCCAGAATCAGACTCCAGAAGCTGATACTGAACTAGACAATGAGAACATTCACACTGGTACCACAGACTATGAGAATGTTCATGTTGCTACCACAGTCTATGAGAACCTTTTCACTGCTACAACGAAATTTTCTGTGCAAAATACATAAACATTATAGTGTTGACTGACTGATTGAAGCACAGCTTTCTCTCAGCACCAGCTGTTATACATTATATATTATATCTGTTATAGACATACACAAAAAAACCTTTAGCTGTAAATGAAGTAGCTGGCATGCTCTTCATCATATCTTGGTGCAGATAGTTGTTTGTGCTGCACAGTTGTGCTTCTGCTGTGCATCAGATGGGCCTGATGTACGGCTGGACAATGTTTTGAGATCTCTGTGGTGAGAACGAGTGAAAGAACATCAGGTCGGCCCCCAGAGAGATTCTGCACACAAAGATTCCACCTTCCTCCACAACTTCAGTCAACTGGAGTGAACACGTGAGCAGGGCGAGACAATGACACCCAAATCAAAGTTCACTATAATGCCAGGACACATGCCTAAATAAGCTTACATAGACACACACGCACAAGAAAATCCAGATTACTTTCATAAAAGGTCTGAGCATTTGTGTCACATTACGGCCTCACCACCATCCTCAAATGTCTTTAGGTGTGTTCGTCTGTGTTGCCACGCCCTCTTGTGTTGTCCACTAGTTCCGTATTATGTGTAATCGTCTGGAGCGTATATATGTCTCATGTCTCATAGTAAGTTTGTTGGTGTTTAAGGAGTGTTTAGCGTTCGTTCTTTATCTGTGTTGAAATAATAAATGTGTCTGATCATGCCTCTTCCCCGCATCCTGATTGCCTCGAAGCATCACAATTTTACATTTATTCATGCAAATCTTAAAATAATCTTCAAACAATCATGTTTAATTATATCGGTATGAGGTAAGTAAATACATTTTAAAATTTCTACAACAGAAACAGCAATATGGCCCATCCTCAAAATCAGACATTTTTGTTATTAAAATTTGATATTTGTTATTCCAAAGTTCTGACTGAAAAATGTGTGTGAATTTTACATCTTGACCCAGATCCAGCCAATAAAATATGGTTGTCATACCTTCACCCTTTTCGCCCAACAATCTCTCTCTCTCTCTCTCTCTCTCTCTCTCTCTCTCTCTCTCTCTCTCTCTCTCTCTCTCTCTCTCTCTCACACACACACACACACACACACACACACACGCTTTTCCTGTATACTGTGTTTTGTGGTTTATTACTATGGCAATGGTCTCTGTATTGTTTTCTCAACATCTGCAAGAAGAATGAGAGTACAAATGAAAGTGTGCTACAGTAGAATGTAACACACACATACAAACCACACATTGATGCATACACAGACACACAAACATTGACACACACACACTGGCAGCCATGCATTTAAATAGTTCAATAATCCTCCTCACTAATACACTTCATTCTAGCAAATTTTCCTTAAGTAGCTGCATACTAATATAGCACCTGTCAGTCATTCTCTTTGTCAGTTTTAATAGTATAACAATATAGTTATAGTTATGGTTTATAAACATATAGTTATAATAAGAAACTCAACAGGATCTAATTCTTACTATTGTACACTGTCACTGCCAGTGATTGTACCTGTCATGCACTATTTATCAGCCACCATCTAACTCAGCACTTAACAGCTCAACCCTACACAGGACGGCTGCAGCACTGGGTATGGCCACTGGGGGGCAGCCTATTCTGATCACTGCGGTGATGCTCATGTGGTAGTGGCATGATCATATGCAAAACACAGCAGTATCAGTGTCACTGCTGGACTTATAGTGGCCTGCCACATAAAATAATATCAGGTTTATTCATATAGTCAGTAAATTACCATAGATAGATGATGGTTAGACATTTGTGCTTGGCAACAGAAGAGCTGTTTTTGTATACCTACATTGCGTCTCTAATAAATAGGGTTTTTCATAGAAGCATAATGCAAACTAATTCTTAACAGTGTTGCATGCAATGTAGGAAAGATCTGCATTATAGCAATCCCTCCCTCTAGTAAGCAAACATGACATGTTCCAAATAAACCACCACTGTGTAGAATTAAAAAGGTTGTGGGTGTTGTTATCCAGTTTACTCACTTCCTCAGTTTTCTCAAGTGTAATAAAACTTTGTCAAGTGTAATGAAACAGCTGGAACTTACTGTGGTGTTCTCATACACAGGACAGGTGGATGTGTTCAAATCATCAGGACAGGGGTGAACAGTTTGTGTAAAGGTGGCAATAGAAGCACATATGAAAGCAGAGCATTCACAGCAAACACTCTCGTCCAGACTTACATGTTTGTTGGAACCACACAACAAATGTTGCCTGGGAATCAAAACTACCACCTCAGTGTTTTTAACACCTCACACTACTTGTGCTACCAGGTGAGCCTCAAGAGCCACAACAACCAAGAGTAATTTTGTTTTTGAAGATACTTAGAGCAAGTACATTGTATATCTGATCAGAGGATCTGACTTTCAATTCAAAAGCTGTGGATGCATCATCCATAAAATCAGGATCAGCATTCTGCAGAGAAGATACAGGTAGGGTAGCAGGAAACAGAAGCAGGCCTTATGAAGAGGCAGTAAAGATTTGCAGTGAAGATCTCCATTGGAGATGCCTCACTATGCAGAGTCAGAACCTTGGATAGCGCTTTCTCTCGACAACCTGGCGCTGTTCCACCCGCCCTCCTCTGAGAGTCACTGTGGTATTTCTTTCTCTTACTCCTATTACTCCTGTTCATAGAACACAAACTATCAAATATTGTCAACACAGACATAATTAAATGCTGAAACCTGCTCTACTCAAGAAAATGGTCACAAATTTCTTCACCTCATCCAGAACCCCAGCACAAGAAGAGCAGAGAGCCCACACACTGTTACTCCGACAGCTATATAAAGACTGATAGAAGAGCCTGCTGAGAGATCCAGACATGCGCACGCACACACACGCACACGCATGCACGCACACACACGCACACGCACGCACGCACACACGTATGCATAACATCAATAAAAAAAAATATATGAACAAAAATCAGATCATTGAATCTAGTCTATGGAAATTTCATATCACAACTATCATGACTGTCGTATCATGACTATCACATCTACCCTGTAAAGCAAATAAATACATACTAACTACACACTTTCATTCATTAACTGCATCATTAGCACATTTCTGATTTCTCTGTTCATTACCTTTTATTATGACAGACACAGTAGATGAATTCTGAGCTCCATGATTGTTCTGAGCTACACAATAGTAGAATCCACTCTGTAGAACTCTATAATTCTGTCCAGATCCTACAGGTGAGGTTTGAAAGACTCCAAAGTGCAGACAAACTCTGACCTCCTTAAGGAACAGGATCACCACTAGCATTTAGTCTGTCATCAGTTCATGGACACTGTTATGTTCTATAATTATTTACAACCTACTCTTAACAGTGATGGTCACAGTTCCACTGAGAGCTCCATGTTCATTCTACAGAGTAGTACAGTCCAGTGTGTTCAGCAGTGATGCTGATGATGCTGTAAGTCTGTCCTACAGGTGAGGTTCCTCCTTCTTTAAATCAGGTGAAGTTCTGCACAGGCGGGTTGGTATCCCTGCTACAGGTCAGAATCTCTGAACTTCCCTCCACTATAATCACCAGAGAGACTGATGGACGCTGACACATTCTTTGGAGGATCTAAAACAGAAAATTAAGTAAAGCTTCAGGGAAAATGTTTTAAATGGCCTTTAAGATTACTGTGTGTGAGCAGGTTACTTGAGAAAACATACATCATCAGTAACGTACACTCAGCATTAAGAAACACAGCAGTAGAACTGCTCTCCCCAAGTGCATTATAGGTGTGGCATGTATATTCTCCAGTGCCCTCTGAGTAAGTGTTGGGGATGCTGTAGATGTTTCCTTTTCCTACTGATGCTTTCCCCTTAAACCAGGTGTAGTTCTGTACAGGGAGGTTGGCATCACTGCTGCAGGTCAGAGTCACTGAACTGTCCTCCACTATTTGACCAGAGGGACTGGTGGATACTGACCCATTCTTTGGAGGATCTTGGGGATACACAAAAACATAATTTTGAGAATGAATTTGACTCTGACTATTCATGTACTGAAAATGAACAAATGAATAAAGGTTTTGCCTAATCTTGATGTACTTGTGCAAGATTCACTTTAGTTGCACTCATTACACTGAGGTAAAAAAGGGTCACTGCTGTTTTGACTTGGTAACTCACATCTGACAGTGAGAGTTTGAGCAGGAGAGGGGAGATGTTCATATCCTCTTACAGCACACATATAACTGCCTGCATCCTCAATACTGACTGGCTGCAGTTGGAGTGGGTTTGTACTGGAGGATAAAGAACGTCCATTTTTGCACCAGATGAATGTTGGACTGTCAGCCGGACTGCAGGTTGTTGTATATGTCAGAACAGTGATGTTTCCCTCTCTTACTGCTTGAATGGTGTCTACATGGAGGTCTAAGTCAAAGAGATTATCAAATGTGTCAGAGTAGAGAAAACACCAGCAGTGCAGCTCTAGACCAGGACAGGAGCTGAAAACCCCTGATGTAGAAATTAAATAAAACCTCTGATGGAGCTACATGAATCTGTCACTATAAATCACTATGAACCCATGATGGCTTGTGTTGTTAGCAGGATAATGAGGTGATTAAACCTACCTGTAAATTTCAGCTGTATTCCAGGAATACCTGCCCATTTCTCTGTGTGTGTTTGGATTCTGTAGCAGTACTGGTGTTCATCCTCCTTCAACACATTAGTCAGTCTGAGGAAGAAGTGTTGTTGTGTATCTCTGAAATACTGGACCCTTCCTGAGTACTCAGGAAGATCAAGCAGAGAAACTGGTTCCACACGCTTAACTGGGTCTATATACCAAAAAGCTTCTGTCACTGTAAGATGGTCTGGGTGTGTATAAGAGCCATTCCTAAACACAGTGGACCCTTTTAAAGCACATATTGTCTCTTTGCTGTATTTCATAGTCCATTTGTTGCCAGAAGCCCCTGTAAAATATGATCCATATAAGAGATCACAGGTTAACTTAACTTACCACTTATTGCTTCTCTGTTCTTGCAGCCATTTACTCCTACAAGAACACTGACCTAAATGTGAGAAAATCCACGAACCACAAAGCATTCACTGAGCACTGCAGTGGTGGAGAGGAGATGTGGGGGATTTGGCAACCAATGGAAATTAACTTCATTAAATGTGAACACTGCATTCAGTTATGAAAAGAGGATGCATTAATGTAATCATGTTGAGGCATCGTTGTGCAGTTTCTTTTTAAAAGTTGTGATTGGGTCCAGACTTACTGAGAGTGATGAACAAAGTGATGAGAGTAAGAGTTAGAGGAGGAGTTCTGAGTGACATCATTAAACAAATCTGCACAGACACACAACAGCCAATAATAAAGAGTTGATCACATTTCTGCTTCTGTTTAACTGACTGGTAAACATCGTTTCATACTTTAGTCACATTCATCTTGTCAGTCATGGATGCAAAAATAATATTTAATTTACCCATTATATTTTTTTGGCTCGGTGTAATTTTATTTTAACTGAAGATAAATATTTTTTAAACAATGTTGTTACAAATGTTTTTCAGACATGCATGTCCAAATACTAAATGAAAAAGAAGCAAATGAAAATGAAAATGAAAAAGAAGCAAACCCTATTGTAACAAATACATAAATTATTTTGAAAAGTGATTCTTTAACATTTCTAAAAACTTATAAATAGGTTTGATGACAATTTTAGTTATATAAATCAAATAAATAAATAAATACATATTGGGCTGTATTACCGTATGAGGGTAATCTCTGGTGATTTGCCAGTACCACGAGCTTCTCATTCAGAGGTCTTTCCACACACTGTTGGAGCTGATCTTCCTTTTTGTGAACACATGGGCACTACATCATGCAGACAGCACCCAAGCAGATGACAGTCATAGGCTTTCTAAGACAGAATATGTGCCATCACTGCAACACCATGATTGTCAGGTCTGATACTCCAACCATCACCACTCTTGTGTCTGAGATCTTTGGTCAAGTAAATCTGCAGCCCTTACTCCTCATTACACTATTAAATTTTGATTACTGTGACATCTCTGCATAATTCTCATTATTCTCACAGAAATATCAGTTTGCACTCTTTGAGTTCTTTACAGTTCAGTAAGCATCAGAATACTAATACTAATTTGGTAAGATATAGCATGTTTCTCAGTATGTCTGACCACAGGGGACACTCATGGTAACACCAGGCCGAAAAGCCAAAAGATGTGTTCACAATCTCTACTGAAATATTTATACTGTAGTACTTTTTAAGGGGTCTTAAGCCCAGCAAGAGACTTGAAGCAGGGCATGGAAGCCAGTGGTGAATCTCACAGTCATGTGTGCTTAATTCCAGTAGAGTTCTACCTTACTAATACAGCAGGTCGTTATTACTGTTCTTTATTAAAACAGCAGTTCTTTAATCTTAATCAGTTCAGAGGCCAAACAATAAGAAAAACTTTCAATCTAAATGAGACAGAATGCGCTGATCAAGTTCAAGTTCAAGTTCAAGAGGTTTTATTGTCATTTCAGCTATATACAAGTACACAACAAAAATGAAACAATGTTCCTCCAGGACCATGGTGCAACATAAAAACAACAGTGCAACAGACAACATGCTACACAAGTGCAAACAGTCCAGTATAGTACAAAATTTCATTAAATAAACAATAATAAATACAGGACAGGACAAATACAAAATACAAAATGAGTAGACAGTGCAATTTAGTACAGTACACAGTACTGGGCATATGTAAAGCGAGTTGTGCATAGCAATCAGTGACATGCTACCCTGAACATAGCAGTCACCGATAGCAGCCAGAACAGTTCAGAGTACAGTGCTGGTTTAGTACAGTACTCTAGCAGCAAGTAGCATAATGTGCAAGACTGCAACAGGAGTGCATAGTTTATTTGTGTGAGGTTTGACTTCAGCATTAGTCCGATGCAAAACAATGCGTGAGTGTGTGTATGTATGTAAGTATGTATGTACGTATGTATGTGTGTGTGTGTGACTGTCTATAAGCATGTATAGAAGTGCCCATTTTGGAATCTGAATTGGAATTGGAGTTAGCCAGAGTTCAGGAGTCTAATGGCTTCTGGGAAGAAGCTGTTGCACAGTCTGGAGGTGCGGGACTGGATGCTGCGGTACCTTCTTCCAGATGGCAAAAGGGTGAACAGTTCATGTGAGGGGTCTGTGGGGTCTTTCACAATGTTGGTGGCTTTCCGGTGGGCTTCCCTCAGCTTCCGAAGGAATTAAAGACGTTGCTGGGGTCTCTTGGTGATGCAACTGGTGTTCAGGGTCCAGGTGAGGTTCTCCGCTATGTGAACACCAAGGAACTTGATGTTCTTGACGATCTCCACTGAGCAGCCGTTGATGGCAAGCGGGGAGTGATCTCGCCTTGCTCTCTTGAAGTCAACAACCATTTCTTTTGTCTTGTCAACATTCAGATACAGGTTGTTGACCTTACACCAGCTCACCAGTTCTCGCACCTCCTCTCTGTATGCTGACTCGTTGTCTTTGTTGATGAGACCCACCACGGCCATGTCATCAGCGAACTTGATGATGTGATTCGAACTGTGCATCGCTGCACAGTCATGAGTCAGCAGTGTGAACAGCAGGGGGCTGAGTACGCTGCCCTGGGACGCACCAGTACTCAGTGTGGTGGTGTTGGAAGTGCTGCTCCCAATCCGGACAAACTGAGGTCTACCAGTGAAGAAATCCAGGAACCAGTTGCAGAGGGAGGTGTTCAAGCCCAGTAAGCTCAACTTTCCAATCAGATGCTGAGAAATGCTGAGAGGCTGAGATGTTGTTTACGTTCTCTTTTTTTTTTTTTTGTCTTGCCAGTCTGTAACTTGTCCAAAGGTCTGACCTAATTTTGAGCTGAAGCTTTAACCATAGGAGTCCTACATACAGTCTCTGCAGAGCCTTTGTTCAGAATTGTGGTATGAACAACTACAGTTCTACAAACCCACACAGAGATGCACACACATACGAACGACGAACTGAACATAGCTGTTCAAATAAACAGTAGACGAAATGCCCCTGTTCAAATAAACACCCCAGTTAAGAAAAATTGCTTCCTCTAAGGTGTGCTCCACAGTTCACCAAATTCAACCCACTCCAACTGCAGCCAGTCAGCAGTGAGGATCCAGGCAGTTATATGTGTGCTGTAAGAGGATATGAACATCTCCCCTCTCCTGCTCAAACTCTCACTGTCAGATGTAACACTTTTTCTTTATTAAATACTAAAATCAGATGTTCTACTATCTTTCTACTAGACCTCAATATATGTTTTGCTATGCTAAAGTGCCCTAGTTTTATTCTAATGTATGTCTAAGATGTAAGAAGTACATGTTTCTCATTTAAACATGACAAAAATTTCCAACCCCATGTAATTGTGTCTATATCCTCCAAATAATGTCCATTAATAACTGTAATTAAATACTCCTCCTTCTAAAATAAAAAAATAAATAAATAATATATATATATATATATATATATATATATATATATATATATATATATATATATATATATATATATATATATATTAATTAACACATTGCTTGTAATGCTTTTGGCTTGTTCAAATTCTTATGCCTTTGCAGTTTTCATACTATCCTAGATGAATGAATCAGCTGATGGTTTAATTACAAAATGCAATGTTTTATTTCTTTGTTTTTCTCTGCCTAAAGCCTTGCTTACTTGAACTACTTCTACTGACTGACTCAGATGCACAGTCTTAATCACAGTCCAGGGTCATAAAGCCAACCCAAAGAAATGTAGGAAACAAGATAAAGCAAAACACAAAAAATGCAAAGGGATAAATGAACAAGATAACACAGAACACAGGCTAGAACAAAACAACACTAAATCCAAACTTGGAGAAATTCGAGACAGACCAAGATAAACAAGGCTGAGTACATCTAACAGCAAACAGTGGCACAGACTCATACTGCCTAGCAAACTAAGACGAAAAACACAGGGTATATATGCATGTGCTAATGAGGGTTAAACATACAATGATACAGCGAAAACCAAAATAAAGATCAGAACAGGAGCAGAGAAAATGAAACAATGACACAGGACAGGGAAATCATGGAGACAGGATGCTAGGAGGGGTCAACCGTGACACTGTTAACCTTCACAACTGAGTTTGCCTGAAATGGCTGCTGTTAAACAAACAATTTCATACTCCATCTGTTGCCACTGATCAAACCTGATTTAAATGGAATCCATCAATAGGAGGAGTACAAAAACGCAGCATATCAAAGACAAAAAGCACAGTGTTGTGAAGTTAGTGAAGTACTGTATATAAATACTTTGATATGTTATGTCTTTGTTACTATGGCAATAAGATCTTTGCTAACACTCATACAGAATACTTAGTATTATATTTGTCACTATTTTTACTAAACATTGCATCTTACTGAACAATTATGGAAACATTACATTTTCCAGATGGTTTCTCGTGTGTGCAGTATTGTAACCATGCAGCATGTAATCATCTGTGTTACAGTTCCCCATGTGTCTGACATACTTAGCTGTTTCTCTGTGTGTAGTGTTCATAACACTAAACATAAAAGCCTGCATTTTTTGGTCAGTCGTTTTAGTTTTAGAGTGGTCTGGTCATGCAGAAAAAAAAGAGGGGAAAAAATGTTGCATGTCTGCTGTATAAAACCTCAAAGTTCTTCCTTGTATCTTCACTTCCTGATGAAAAGACAGAGAGTTAAGCAGTGCTCTTTTCAACCTTACATTGAATATCCTTTTCCTCATTCAATGAACAAAAATGAATTAAATCAGAATTCATAGAGAAGTACTCAAGAATGAAATCAGTTTTGGGTGGCAGTGGTTGCGTGCTGTCAGTGAAAGCTGTGTGAATATGAGCAACTCTCTGTGTCACTCAGCTGGGCTCATAAATGTGAAAATTACATGTATGGAATTTAGCAAATGCTTTTTTCCAGAGTAATTTACCAACAGCCTAATAGTATAATTCTGTGGTTGAGTGAGGAGAGTTCTAGAGAGAGAACAAGAGGTGGATTGAGGGCAGGCAGGTGGAGCAGTGGTTCAGGAAACTGGAGTGGACTGAACAGCTAAGACATTGCTTGGGGATCCAGACCAGAAGGAAGGTCACAAGGAAGTGTTCAAAACTGAATGAGAAGTTAAACTGGGAAACCTGAAAATACAGGGAAACGAAAAGCAGAAGCTAAGACTAAAGGATTACTGATAAGCAGTGAAATGAGAAGATGTCAAGATATCTGAGGGAAATTAGCAGGTATGTATATATTGACTTCATGGCACTGTAATAGTGAACAGTTGTGAGAGTGAGTGAGAAGAGTCAGGGTGGAGCCAGCAGAACATCAGGACCCTGCTGCTCCAAACACAATTTATTATTGACAACATTGTAATTTTAGGTAATTGTAACTGAATCTGTTAGAGGGCCTGTGGGCTACATAACAGTACAGTGTAGTGTTATTGTATAACACTCCAACCCTCCCCTGTCTGGTACTGTACAGTGTAGTGTTATTGTATAACACTCCAACCCTCCCCCTGTCTGGTACTGTACAGTGTAGTGTTGTTGTATAACACTCCAACCCTCCCCCTGTCTGGTACTGTACAGTGTAGTGTTGTTGTATAACACTCCAACCCTCCCCTGTCTGGTCCTGTACAGTGTAGTGTTATTGTATAACACTCCAACCCTCCCCCTGTCTGGTACTGTACAGTGTACTGTTATTGTATAACACTCCAACCCTCCCCCTGTCTGGTACCGTACAGTGTAGTGTTATTGTATAACATTCCAACCCTCCCCTGTCTGGTACTGTACAGTGTAGTGTTATTGTATAACACTGCAACCCTCCCCTGTCTGGTACTGTACAGTGTAGTGTTATTGTATAACACTCCAACCCTCCCCCTGTCTGGTACCATACAGTGTAGTGTTACTGTATAAAACTCCAACTGCAAACAATTTCATACTCCATCTGTTGCCACTGATCAAACCTGATTTAAATGGAATCCATCAATAGGAGGAGTACAAAAACGCAGCATATCAAAGACAAAAAGCACAGTGTTGTGAAGTTAGTGAAGTACTGTATATAAATACTTTGATATGTTATGTCTTTGTTACTATGGCAATAAGATCTTTGCTAACACTCATACAGAATACTTAGTATTATATTTGTCACTATTTTTACTAAACATTGCATCTTACTGAACAATTATGGAAACATTACATTTTCCAGATGGTTTCTCGTGTGTGCAGTATTGTAACCATGCAGCATGTAATCATCTGTGTTACAGTTCCCCATGTGTCTGACATACTTAGCTGTTTCTCTGTGTGTAGTGTTCATAACACTAAACATAAAAGCCTGCATTTTTTGGTCAGTCGTTTTAGTTTTAGAGTGGTCTGGTCATGCAGAAAAAAAAGAGGGGAAAAAATGTTGCATGTCTGCTGTATAAAACCTCAAAGTTCTTCCTTGTATCTTCACTTCCTGATGAAAAGACAGAGAGTTAAGCAGTGCTCTTTTCAACCTTACATTGAATATCCTTTTCCTCATTCAATGAACAAAAATGAATTAAATCAGAATTCATAGAGAAGTACTCAAGAATGAAATCAGTTTTGGGTGGCAGTGGTTGCGTGCTGTCAGTGAAAGCTGTGTGAATATGAGCAACTCTCTGTGTCACTCAGCTGGGCTCATAAATGTGAAAATTACATGTATGGAATTTAGCAAATGCTTTTTTCCAGAGTAATTTACCAACAGCCTAATAGTATAATTCTGTGGTTGAGTGAGGAGAGTTCTAGAGAGAGAACAAGAGGTGGATTGAGGGCAGGCAGGTGGAGCAGTGGTTCAGGAAACTGGAGTGGACTGAACAGCTAAGACATTGCTTGGGGATCCAGACCAGAAGGAAGGTCACAAGGAAGTGTTCAAAACTGAATGAGAAGTTAAACTGGGAAACCTGAAAATACAGGGAAACGAAAAGCAGAAGCTAAGACTAAAGGATTACTGATAAGCAGTGAAATGAGAAGATGTCAAGATATCTGAGGGAAATTAGCAGGTATGTATATATTGACTTCATGGCACTGTAATAGTGAACAGTTGTGAGAGTGAGTGAGAAGAGTCAGGGTGGAGCCAGCAGAACATCAGGACCCTGCTGCTCCAAACACAATTTATTATTGACAACATTGTAATTTTAGGTAATTGTAACTGAATCTGTTAGAGGGCCTGTGGGCTACATAACAGTACAGTGTAGTGTTATTGTATAACACTCCAACCCTCCCCTGTCTGGTACTGTACAGTGTAGTGTTATTGTATAACACTCCAACCCTCCCCCTGTCTGGTACTGTACAGTGTAGTGTTGTTGTATAACACTCCAACCCTCCCCCTGTCTGGTACTGTACAGTGTAGTGTTGTTGTATAACACTCCAACCCTCCCCTGTCTGGTCCTGTACAGTGTAGTGTTATTGTATAACACTCCAACCCTCCCCCTGTCTGGTACTGTACAGTGTACTGTTATTGTATAACACTCCAACCCTCCCCCTGTCTGGTACCGTACAGTGTAGTGTTATTGTATAACATTCCAACCCTCCCCTGTCTGGTACTGTACAGTGTAGTGTTATTGTATAACACTGCAACCCTCCCCTGTCTGGTACTGTACAGTGTAGTGTTATTGTATAACACTCCAACCCTCCCCCTGTCTGGTACCATACAGTGTAGTGTTACTGTATAAAACTCCAACCCTCCCCCGTCTGGTATTGTACAGTGTAGTGTTGTTGTATTACACTTGGACCCCTCCCCTGTCCCCCTGAATGAGAGAGTTCATTTGAGTTCGTGTGTGTGTGTGTGTGTGTGTGTGTGTGTGTGTGTGTGTGTGTGTGTGTGTGTGTGTGTGTGTGTGTGCCTTTATTGAAATTAAATGATTTTTGTAGTTTTAAAATACAGTGGATAGGGGAAATGTAAGATGTATTTTTGTCAGTCAGGTATTTATTCTGAATTTATTTGCAGTGTTAGAGACAAAGGTCCACAAATTTGTGCATGGAGGTGACAATGCTGTCAACAGTAAGCCCAATTGTGGGCAGAAATGGGTTATATAGGTATGGAGTTGTAGCTCCATTTGCTGGATAAAAACTTGTTGCACTTTTGTGACTTTGTAGTTCCTTGCACTACAATAGTTATATTTATGACTTTGCAGTGTCAAACATCATCAGGTATATTTGTTGTTTAGGTTACCAGCTCAGAAAATGGAGGAGGCCTGAGTGATCTATGGCACAGTAAGAACAGATTACACCTACAGAGCAAAAGAGAGAGAGAGAGAGAGAGAGAGAGAGAGAGAGAGAGAGAGAGAGAGAGAGAGAGAATAAGCTTCAACAGACACTGGGTACACTGAGTTTAATTACATGAGATCTTAAGTCCATACTAGTCTAAATTATTTATAGTGAAGTCCATGTAATATTACTCTTACTTTTTATCCTGAATCTCTTACTTTTAATCCTGATAAAATATCCTCCATCCAGTCAAACCATGAATGAGACTTGCCCAACATTATTTTAAGTCTCTACCATGGGTCCGGTGTGCACACAGAGGTGCATAAAATGTGCATAGGGGGTGCTGAAATAAATGTGTCACCCTACAGTGAAGGGAGTGAGGCTACAAGTGTGATTAATGGGACGGGCCCATGGAGTTTGTTTTTCCCTCCAGCCCCTGTATATATGTCTCCTGTTTAGTCTTTAAGAAAAACACTTTACACAATGGTGTTAAATGTTAATAAGAGTATGAAACTGCGATGAGATGAGGTGATCACAACACATCAGTGGTTCAGAGTTTTGATGTGAGAACTTGCGTCAGTTCAACCTTTTGAGTATCCAAGATTATTTTCTTAACTTGCATAGCTTTGTGGGTAGTGATAAAGCTAGTGTCATTAAACTTTAATTCTGAACTGTTATCCTTCATATGTAAAAAAGGTTTTGATTTAATAAACTATATATAATCAATGAATTTACCTATTTTGCATTTGAATATACATTAGCGATTCTAAGCCAATTTTGTTCCATATGTGTGTAATAAATTTACACTTTTTAAATACTAGTTATGTCTCATGTTTTTTTTTAAATCAAGTTATTTAATTACTTTAATTAATTACTTTTATTTATCTGTGACAATTTGAGGCTTAATAGGATGCGGAGAAGGGGCACATTCAAACATACGTTTTTATTTCACACACAGACGACAAATCTAACACCGCACACCTCACTACTAAACACCTTTCAAACACCAACAACACGTACTACAACACAAGAGACATATATGCACACAAGAGGATTACACATAATATAGAACCGGTGGACGACATGAAAGGGCGTGGCAACACGGACGAACACACACGCACACACCAAGACGTTGGAGGAGGGGGCGGGGCCGTAACGTGACATTATCTAAAACTTTAATTACATCTAATTCATTTATTTATTTATTTAATCAATGCTTTTCAAATTCAAAATTCAAAATTTATTTATTCAACGCTTTTTACAACAGATGTTACAAAGCAACTTTAGAAATGTCCAAGTATTTACATGTTTAATAAATGATGGTTTCTTTTTACATCATCTCATGTTATTTAAAGGGTTTTAATTTCATTTTAAGACATTTTAAGAACATTATGGCACA
The DNA here is from genome assembly GCF_041902795.1 of Electrophorus electricus. NCBI lineage: Eukaryota > Metazoa > Chordata > Actinopteri > Gymnotiformes > Gymnotidae > Electrophorus > Electrophorus electricus. Next base: position 3,136,564 of record NC_137514.1, on the reverse strand, counting down.
TTCTTAATGAATATTTTCAGATGTACTTTTGTACCATGTCAGACTAGCCTTCATAGAATGATTTCTCTTGTTCTTGCATATGTGGGATGTTTTTAAATAAAAGTTGATCATTTCAATGCCACACACACACACACACACACACACACACACACACACACACACACACACACACACACACACACACACACACATAAACACACACATAAAACCATTGTATAATTATTATCAAAGACTGTTAGGCCAGACAGTTATGACAGTGTTTTGCCAAGAATCCTGTTTTTTTTTTTTTTATTGTTTTTTTAAAATAAAGACGTTACAGTGAACAGTTCCATACAGTGATCCCAAAACAGAACTTTACTTATTCACTATTATTCACTCATTCACTTATATAAACAGATCTAACTGAAAGCAGCCAAACATACTGTATATAGAAGTGGACTGGAAGACAGTAGGTGAAAAGTGAAGCTGCTATGTGTCTGATGCCTTTTAGTGGCTGGATTCAGCTTTTATCCACACCCATTCCTGTGAGTGAACGGCCCAGACAACAAACTTTCTTTTTAAATTACACATCTTATGTCTACCATCTCGGTGGCTTCAATGTGTGTGCAGGTGCATGTAGTTCATTCATGTGTATGGTATAGTGTTTTAACATGAATGTATTCACATGTATGCTATAGTGTATTCACATATATAGTATTTTGGAACTGTGTTTGTCTTCATTCCTGTATCCACATTGATGGTCTCATAGTTGTTTCCCAAGAGCCTGAAAGAAGAACATACTCAGTATAGTGAACACTCTGCTACAGATAGTTACAACACACAGTAAGAAACACAAGCACACACTTGCAGTCACATCACATCACATGTCATCAGGAAGACACAATTTTGAGGGAAGAGAGACCATGTTAGTATCAGTACATTGGACAGCAACCTCACTCCTGCGCTAAGCGTTTCTGCATCCCACACACCATTTACTTACACTGCCATCTAGAGAACTTTGTAATTACATGTACACTTCATTAGGATCAACAGACTCTGATAGCAGATGGTGTGAAGGTGTATGCATCCCAACAGTGTGTGATGCGTGATGTCCGTACACACTTTGTGTGTGTGTGTGTGTGTGTGTGTGTGTGTGTGTGTGTGTGTGTGTGTGTTTGTGTGCGTGTGTGTGCGCACGCATGCATGCATGCATTTGTTAAGGGAACATCGCAGTAAAAGAGGAAGAGAAATTTTAAGACACCAAAAAATGACATCACTAAAATACAACATAGACACCACATGTTTAAAACCTCAAAGCTGTTTCTTCTGAGTTTATTTTCCTCTTTTCCCACAGTGCTGATGAGACATGGTACAGTGAGGTAAGAAGTGCTCTTTATTAAATTACATTTGCTTGTTAAATGTCCCTGTAGTCTGTGCTCTTAGTACATAGTTAAAGGTCAAGAGAACATCACCACTCTTCATGAACTCTCATCCTCATGTAGTCCTAGAGGACTTGGAATTGGTTTTAGATTTCAGTGGTGTTATGTTTGTGTGGTGTGTTTGTGTTCCTGGGGGAGAGAGTGTGTGAGTAAAATGAATGAAAAAGCATGCAAAAAATTAGTGAAGACTGTGTCAGGGAAGAGTGAATGTGAGAAGAGTGTGTGAGCGAATGAAGAAGAATGGTTTGTAGTTAATGTGTAATCTGGTTAATGTGTAATTGTTTGCACTATACCAGAGATTTGATGAAAACAAAGATGCCTTCATGAATCTGTGGTTAAGGCTTTCATTTCTACACAGGCAGGTTCTGAAAGTTCCTTCACAGTACAGATTACTAAAAAACATCTGTACTATCAGGTGTGTTGAAAAAAGAACAGAACACATTACATGTGGAAAGAAATGAGTGAATTTCCAACATAAGGACTTTTAAAAAGGGGAGTTTGCTTGTTATTACAAATCCCTCCCTCTAGATGGCAGTGCATGCTTATGGTTTGCTATTGAGTGTATAGCATCTTAGGTGTTGAATCTGAACTCTGACCTTCTGTTCTTCTCTGCATGAAAACACTTGTTATAAAGTTGTTTTTGGCATTCATTATTATGAAGAATGTTGACCCTGATGCTATGGATGACACATACACAGCTCTTCTGATAATGTCTACCACACACTTACAGTGATTATTTCTTCAAAACAGGATCATCTTGTGAAAATGTCACTTCATACCTGACATGTATTTGGCAGGCAAATTCCAGTATGCTTTCACCTTCACACGCCACTGATGGGATATTCGTGATGCTATTTTGTTAGCAGGCTCAAGGCTAGCACATACATACTGCACTGCCCTGGTGTCCACTGCGTAGGATTTAGCAAAATGTCATGAGTCATTAAGAAGGAAGTGTCCCTCTTCACAAGTTAACCACGGCTCTTTAACAGTCATCTTCTGAAATTACCTTATTTCTAGGTGGCCATTTTCTCCTGCACCCAAGAATGGTAAGAGAACATTTAATGAGCTCTTTTGCTGTTAACTTTAATGTAACCACTTGGAAAGTATTGTTAAACCACCAGTGGATGTTTATCTGAACTGTACCATTGAAGTGAACTTGGAATGTTTTAGCTCCTTCAAACCCTTTCAACCATCAGTTCTGCTTTGCTCTGTCTTTGCTCTTTTATTCACTTCTAGGTCCAAATGTCACTCTTGTTACAGTTGGCAGTAGAAATATTTTGTGAAATTTTCATTACAACAGGTACTTGCATTTCATCTTAAATTATCTTCAGTCAGACTCCAGCCAAAATGTTTCTTATATCGTTTTATTTTTCATTTTGATTCTAAAGGTTGCCAAAATCTGCAAATTCCTCAGGTCCTCCATTTTTTACATTTACATTTATGGCATTTGGCAGATACTCATATCTAGAGCAACTTACAAAAGGTTCTTTGTCATTTAATAAAATACATACTAGAGCAGTACAGTAGGTTGTGGTCTATCTCAAAAAACAATTAGTGCAATACAATACAAAAAACAATTAGTGCAATACAATAAGACAATAAGAACTACAGTTTCAGTTAGTCAACATAGAAGCAGGATCAGTGGTCATTTAAATATTCCACAGTTAGATGGGTCTTCAGTCTATGTTTGAAGACTGAAAGATACTCTGCTGTCCAGACAGCAAGCAGAAGTTGTTGTTTTTTTTCCACCATCTAGGAGCCAGGACAGAGAATAGTCTCAAAGCATGGTATTTCAAGCCGAGTCATATTTGAGGTTCAAAGTACTCGAGGTACAGATTGGGCATTGACCACTGACATCATGTGTGGAGGGGTTGGTTCATTTCTGGCTTTGTAGGGATGCATCAAGGTTTTAAATCTGATTTGGGCAGATAATGGAAGCTAATGAAGGGAGTGCAGCAGTGGAGTCACTTGTGTGAACTTCAGAAGATAGAAGTCCAGTCATGCTGCTGCATTCTGGACAAGTTGTAGAGGTCTGATGGCACTTAGAGGAAGACCAGCAAGTAGTGAATTTCAGTAGCCTAGCTTTGAGATTACAAGATATTGCAAAAGTACCTGGGCAGGTTCCTGTGACAGAAAGAGACAAATCCTTCATATGTTACAAAGAAAAGACCAGGTCAGATTTGAAACATGAGTCGAGAAGGACAACTGAGTGTCCAAAATTATGCCCAGGCTACGAGCAGCTTCAGATGGTGATACCATGGATTTCACAAAGGAAAATGTGAGGTCATGGTAAAGGTTGGGAGTTGCTGGGATGTACAGAAGCTCAGTTTTACTGGGGTTGAGCTTGAAGTGGTGGGCTGTCATCCATGACGCAATGTCTTTCAAGCATGCTGAGATGCATCCTGAGACATGCATGTTGGAGGGTGGGGAAAAAAAATAAATAATTCGGTGTTGTCAGCATAGCAGTGGTAGCAGAAGCCATGAGAAAATATTACATCACCAAGAGAAGAGAAGAGAGGAGAGGGCCTAATACTGCACCCTGGGGGACACCAGTGTGGAGTCTACATGGATTGGATGTGGATCCTCTCCATGTTACCTGTTAGGGCCGTCCCTCCATATAAGATTAAAACCATTTCCATGCAGAGCCAGTCACACCAAGCCTGGAGAGAACCGAAAGAAGAATGTTGTGGTTTACTGTGTCAAAGGCTGCCAAAAAAGAGAAATTTGATTTTAAACTGCATGTTCAATGGCTTTTGAGAGGAAAGAGAGAAGTGATAACAGTCTGTAATTGGTTATGTTGGAGCTATTGAGTGTGGCCTTCTTGAGGTTTGGTACTACCATGGTAGTTTTGAATGTAGTTGGTTCATATCCAGAAGATAAGGAGTTATTGATGATGACAGAGATGAAAGGAAACAGATCTCTTGAGATCTGAACAGAGTGGAAGGAATTTGATCCATCGAACATGTTGTCGGATTGTTGGAAGGCAGGAAATGAAGAATTTCATCTGAGGAGAGAGGAGAAAACCTCCCTCCCAGAACTACACCTGGTTTAAGGGGAAAACATCAGTAGGACAAAGACAGGCATACAACATTCCATTCCAAATCCATGCTGAAGACAGCGGAGAATACATGTGCCAGTAATAACCATGGACATAGGTCCCATTCAGTAACTCTAAATGTTTTGTGTAAGTTAATGATAGTTACAATACTAATAGTGTCCTTCTGACTTTCATAAAGACTTTTCTATTAATTATTATTTTTTTCTTACATTGTGTTTATAAGATCCTCCAAAGAATGTGTAAGTATCCATCATTCCCTCTGGTGAAATAGTGGCGGACAGTTCAGTGACTCTGACCTGCAGCAGTGATGCCAACCCACCTGTGCAGAACTACACCTGGTTTAAAGAAGGAGGAACCTCACCTGTAGGATCTGGACAGAATTACATCACCAACAGCAGTGGCTACTACTACTGTGTGGCTCAGAATGAACACGGGTTCTAAAATCAGCTTCAACAGACATCACTTTAAAGGAGAAGACATGTAATTATTATTTGATATAATAATGCTCATTATACAACAGCTGTTTCTGAACATACAATCTGGTTGGAAATAATTCTAGCTATGATTTTGTGTCTGAGAAGAGAATAGTTTAACCCTTAAAAAAAAAAAAATGTGTGAATGAGTGGGTGTATCTGTATGTGTGTGTTTGTTAGCAGACCACTCTATGATACTGTATGTGACTGTTGGTGATTTCTAATGAAAAAATTGTATAAACAGTAAGACTCTTTCTTTAGTTCAGATAAGTTTTAATGCAGCATGAATAGAGATTAACAGAATAGAAATGAACAGAACAGAGATTAACAGAAGAAATATTAAAATAATAGAGATTTACAGTTGATTTCTTAGAATTTGATTATGTCTAATCATGAACTAATTTGGTGTGTCAGTATAAAATTGACAATTCTGTTTATTCTAGTCTCAGGCATAAACTTCATCTAGGCCCATACAGTGGTGTTCTTTGCTTCTCAATGATGAACTGCTGTTTATTTAAACATTTTGGTTTGATCACATACATTTGATCACATGCATGCATGCATACATGCACTTTCTGTGGTGTATTTAATGATATTTTTGGTGTCTTAACATTTCTCTTCCTCTTTTACTGCACTGTTCTCTCTTTTTTCAACAAATGCACACACACACACACACACACACACACACACACACACACACACACACAGTGCAGTTATAGTAATCAATAAACATAAATATTTTCTCCATGAATGTGCAGCCATGGCAGTTGCTGCATGTGAAGATATGAAGAATAATGCTCTCATTGGCCCAAACCACAGGACTAACACCCACAGAGTACTGTGTATGTGTGTGTGTGTGTATGTGTATGTATATGTGTATGTGTGTGTGTGTGTGTGTGTGTGTGCATTTGTTGAAAAAGGAGAGAACAGTGCAGTAAAAGAGGAAGATAAATGTTGACACCAAAAATATCATTAAATACACCACAGAAAGTTCAGCAGTTTATTTTCCTCTGTTCCCACACTGCTGATGAGACTTGGTACAGTGAGGTAAGAAGAGCTCTTTATTAACTTACATTTGTTTGTTAAATGTCCACGGAGTCTTTGCTTTTAGTACATAGTTAAAGGTCAAGAGAACATTACCACTCTTCATGAACTCTCATCCTCATATAGTTGTAGAGGACTTGGAGTTGGTTTTGAATTTCAGTGGTGTTATGTTTGTGTGGTGTGTTTGTGTTCCTGATGGAGAGAGTGTGTGAGCGATAGGAATGAAAAAGCATTCCCCGTTTCCGAGGCAACCTAGTAACTTCCGGGTTTTCGTCATTCTTTATGGTTCCCTGTGTCCTCCACTTTGTCTCCAGTTGTTTCTAATTTATCCCTGATTATGGTCTTATAAAAACCCCGTCCCTAAGTTGTTGGTCGGTTATTGTTTCTCCTCTCGCCTTCATTGATATGTGTTTGATAATATGTCTCTCTTGGTTGTTGGTTAGTTCTCGTCGGTCTTAGTCTCACTTTGTTTTGCTAAGAGTGTGTTTCCGTCTTTCATTGAGTTTGTGATAAGAACCTGTTTTACATAGCTCCTTGCTCCTATTTTGTTTGTTTAGGTCTCATTTGTACTTTCCCTCTGTGTTTGCCGTCTACGCTGCCTTTTCCGTTAATGTTTACCCGGTATTGCTGTCTGTCTTTGATTTTGTTCAGTGTTTGTTTGTTTATTAAAACTAAGTGTTTCTTTATTCTAGGTGTCATGATTGTTATGGTTTCCCTCGTTAGTTCCATTTCACGTAACACGCAAGGCGTCGGCACTTCGCAAGTGTGTTCGCCCTCGCTCACCACCCTTTCCGCGTTACAGACACAGGGAAAAAGTATTGAATACATGAAGAAAGAGAGTTGCAAAAAGCCATTGAAAGTCATGGCACCATCTGAAATCTATCAGTAATTAGAAAACAATCCTGCCACTTAGTGCAAGTTAATATCAGATGGTTCAACTGATGGCCTATAAAAGGTGTCTCATTACCAAGGTGCCACACAAGAAACATATCATGATGAGTAAAACCAGTGAGCTCTCTCAAGACCTTCGCAACCTTATTGTTGCAAAACATACTGATGGCTTTGCTTACAGAAGAATTTCTAAACTACTGAAGATTCCAGTGAGCACCGTTGGGGCCATAATCCAGAAGTGAAAAGAACATCATTTCACCATAAACCGGCCACAACCAGGTGCTCCCTGCAAGATTTCAGACAGAGGAGTGAAAACTATTATTAGAATAGTTGTCCAAGAGCCAAGGACCACCTGTAGAGAGCTACAAAAAGACCTGGAATCAGCAGGTACAATTGTTTCAAAGAAAACAATAAGTAATGCATTCAACCCCCATAGCCTGTATGCACGCTCACCATGCAAGACTCCATTGCTGAAGAAAAAAGCATGTTGAAGCACGTTTAAAGTTTGCTCAACAACATTTAGACAAGCATGTGAAATACTGGGAGAATATAGTCTGGTCAGATGACACCAAAATTGAACTCTTTGGATGCCATAATACACACCATGTTTGGAGATCAAAAGGCACTGCATATCACCCCAAAAACATCAGAACAACAGTAAACTTTGGAGGTGGGAACATTATGGTGTGGGGATGTTTTTCAGCATACAGCACTGGCACGCTTCACATAAATGAAGGAACCGAGACATTCTTGATAAAAATCTGCTGCCATCTACCAGGATGATGAAGATGAAACGAGGGTGCACATTTCGGCAAGACAATGATCCCAAACACACAGCCAAGGAAGCTCTCAATTGGTTTCAGAGAAAGAAAATAAAGCTACTAGAATGGCCCAGCCAATCACCTGACCTGAATCCAATTGAAAATCTATGGAAGCTCAGAGTTCATAGAAGGAGCCCACGGAACCATCAGGATTTGAAGAGTGTTTGTGTGGAAGAATGGGCCAAAATCACACCTGAGCAATGCATGCGACTAGTTTCTCCATACAGGAGGTGTCTTGAAGCTGTCATCACCAACAAAGGCTTTTGTACGAAGTATTAAGTAGATTTCAGTAAGCGTGTTTAATGCTTTTTCCCTGTGTCATTTCTCATTATTACACATAATTTATGGACATCTATGGTTTGATTTCTTTGCATGTGTGGATTGAAAGGGTTGTTATTGACATCTGGTGAGAATTTCATGTCAATAGCACCTTTAGAAATATATTTACTTAGAAAATTGGTGATGTGTTCAATACTTATTCCCCCCCCCCCCCCAACACTCTGGTCTTTTACCATGGGGGACAGAGTATTTTCACAGATTCTAGCCTTGAGCTCTTCTGAAATGAGATTGATGGTTTTATTCCTGTTGGGGCCACTCCCCCCATCATAGGTGTCTCTGCCACAAGTGCCTCAATCACCACTGGGACAACCTTGCTATTAACACACACATATTTGAGGTTGTTCAGATAATATGTCTTGCATATGTTTCTATACATGGTCTCTGCCACTTGGTCAGGTCTCTTAATATTTGCTTTCCCTGCAGGAATCTTGTGCTCCTGCTACTCTCAGAGGCTCCTTTGTATAGTCTGCATCTTGTGTGGTGTAATGCACCCCTGTTACAATTAACCTAGTGCGTAGTTCTTGTATTCTTACTATCATGATCAGTGACTCTGTGCTGTCCTTCAGTCATGCCTTTTCCAGACATTCTGCTACCTGTCAGTATTAAATTCCATGGAGGGAATCCTGACATGACCGCTCTTCTGTGTCCATGGTAACCATGTTCCCTTTCTGACTGGGTAATGCCCTCATTAGCTCATCCTTGGGGTCCGGTGCTTAGATGTATTCATGGATATTTTGTGTCACATCCTGAACTGTGGTGTTGAGCCTTCTGTCTGGTGTACAGTCTTTGGTTGTTAGATCTTGGGTGGTAATGAAGAAGATTTTGGTGAGTGGTTTGGTAGACTATAGAGTTTACTCTCCCTTCTCTTTCAAGTTCCTTGTCTAGTCAGATTGCCCTACAGTGATATGACCTCTGGTGCTAAGAGTCCTGGGTCAAGTCAACTCCTCCATTACAGTGCTGCAACATTTCATGGGGGAAAAAAAAAAAAAAACTATAATAATTCTATTACATTGGGTGTGGTTTAGCGATTTACTATCAATGTGTTTCATCACCTTTAAGTTATGAAATTTAGAATTTATTTCAAGAATGAAGAGTTCTACTGGAATTCAACACATAGTGCTTGTACGATCCAACATTATTTTGTGAACATTTGAGCAAAATAATGAGGCATGGGTGAAAAGTAATTTAATGTTCATTTAATGAAGTAACAAATGGACAAAAGAGGAGTGAACTGAGGGGAACATGGAACATAAATCGAAAAGATTTCAAAAGGGCAAAATAATTAAATAGCCCTTGTGGCTTGCTAGATTTTTACTTGGAATAGAGAAGGTCAGTTTGAAACATTGACTGGAGATGTATGTGGGCTGAACTAAAGAGAGTGAAACAAAGTACATATATGTGTGATGATCAGTAAGTGGGTGATTGGAAACGTGGAAGTGATTGGATGGTCTGATTGGTTGAAGGATAGGTGATTGACAGATTGGAGGTGTCTGATTGGCTGGGTGACAAAGAGTGGTTATGAGTGCGTGATTGTGTGTGTGTGTGTATGTGTGTGTGTGTTTGGCTGGGTGTCACCATTCTTCATCTTTTGGGTGGGATGAGAATAGAGCTCCTAGAATAGACCTGAACAACAAGCTCTCACTACATACAGATTGGCCACTTCAGTCTTATACATGTAACGCGGGCTGGCCCGAGTGCCACAGGGCGAGGGGCAGGATGCACAGACTCCAACATCTGGGACATACATTTATTAACATTTAACATAGAATACTAATAGCACTCACAAGAACCACACACAATTAATACAAACAAGAAACAGTTAACACTAAGTAAAGATGATAAACACGTATACATCTAACAATAACGAATATAACGTTTAACATCACCATTGACAATAACACACCACATTAACACGTTACATCAACAGTGACCAACGACGCTGCACACCCTGACGTAGGTTTAAATACACAGACAAACGAGGTGCAGGTGTGTGCAGGTGTGGCCGCAAACGAAGATCCTCCCACTGCACATGGCGGGCCAAACCACGTGCCTCGCGGGAGGCGAGCATTCCAGGACAATACACTCCTTAGGACATAACAGAACTGTTATTAATACAATCTGTACTTGATTTATGACTGTGTAATGACTGTTGAAGTTGTTTATATTTTGTTAAAGTTGGTAGAATGGTTATGTGTTTTTATTCTTATCACAATTGCTTTCAAATTGTTCATTTATAGTCTGCACAAAGATTATTCTAAATCCTTTTGTGATTCAAATGTAGAATGAATAGCCCTCAAGAAATAAAACTGAACTGAAATGAGATGACTTAACATATATTTACTACTGTTGCTGCCAAGAGTCAAATCTCCTCAGTAATACAGATGTGTCATCAGATCAGTCTGACTCATATTTGAAACAGTGTAAACAGAAGCAGAAATGTGATGCACTCAGCTGTGTTGTGCTGTTGTGTGTCTGTGCAGGTTTGTTTAATGATGTCACTCAGAACTCCTCTTCTAACTCTCACTCTCATCACTCTGTTCATGTCTCTGGGTAAGACTGCAGTCTTCATCAAAATTGTATTTTTCTTTGTAAAATTTCCAAAACTGTTGAAACCTGCACAAATATTAGCAAAATTCTGATATCTAGTATAAAGATTTTCTAACACAGTGTTCCCATTTAATGAAGTTAATTACATTGGTTACCAAAGCCCCCCACATCCCCCACACCACTGCTACAGAGCTTGCTGAGTGCTTTGTGGTTTTTCTCAAGTTTAGGGCAGTCTTAGATTAAGAGCACACTGTGGTAAGATTAAAATTCACAACCCCACTATAACTACAAAGTGCAGATATATTTTTGTTTGTTTTTCTCTTGACTCAACCTCGTATATTATGTGACTGAGCGTTAAGTTGTTCAGAGTCACTAGTGTCCAATTCTCCCCAAGCTCCTCCCCCACCTTGCTACAAGCTCTTTTCACTTTGTGGTTTAGCTCAGAATCAGCTCAGAGTTCTACAGTAGCTGCTGGAGTTAGAGAGGAGAGAAGTGAAGCTGTAAGATAACTCCCACTCTCTTATGGGCCCAGACTCCTCTAATGACCTCTTTCATGCATCATATGTTTCAGGGGTTGATGGAACAGAATGGAGTGTGAAGTACAACCCAACTGAAATATGTGTTTTAAAAGGGTCCACAGTGTTTATTAATGGCACTTTTACATACCCAAAAGATCATGAAGTGACAGATACATTTTGGGTCATAGACCCAGTTAAGGATGTGGAATCACTTGATCTTTATAAAAGAACAGAGTTTTCAGGCAGAATTCATTATCTGGGTGATAAACAGCAAAACTTCTCCTTCAGACTGAGTAATGTGACAAACGATGATCAACACATGTACTGCTTCAGAGTTTCAGTAAACACACCAGTCAAAACAGACAAATATCTCTACTATCCTGGAGTTCAACTTCACATTACAGGTGAGAGAAATCAATGCTACTGTTCTCTGATAAAAACTACATCTCAGTTTAGACAGTCTGGATCAGTAGGCAAAATTCAGAGAAGTTCAAACTACAAATTTGTTCATTAACTTCTTGCATGCTAAATAACTGCAAGTGTTTCAGCAAATGACTGAAATTGGTGTTTTCAAGAGCCTATTTTCAATTAAAAGCTGCAATGTATATATTGAGCATCTTGGGAAAGAACAATGAACTACAAACAACCAGCAAATAGCATCTCAAACCCAGAGTTTCATGTACCTTTATTACAACACAAGAATAGAAGGTTTAAACTGTAGCTAGTAGTTACTTACCATGGACAACAAGGCAGGGGAAAGAAAGAAATTCCACATGCTGCTCCTTCTGATTCTGTATGTCTGTAATTGGTGTAATGTTGTCCTTCTCTAGCAATCTGGGAGACTGTAGTGAGACAGTAAAAGAGAGATCAATAAACATTAATCAGTTCATTTATTTGATATTACTCCTGTTGTTTATTTATTTATTTATTTATTTTGATTATATAAGAGCTCCATGTGAACATTCTGCCTGAAGTGACAGAGAGAGAAACAGCAGTTCTGAACTGTACAACCACCTGCAGTCTGACTGACAGTCCAACACTCATCTGGTACAAAAATGGACGTCGTTTATCCTCCAATACAAACCCACTCCACCTGCAGCCAGTCAGCAGTGAGGATGCAGGCAGTTATATGTGTGCTGTAAGAGGATATGAACATCTCCCCTCTCCTGCTCAAACTCTCACTGTCAGATGTGAGTTTATTATGCTTCCTTTTAAGAAATACATTTAAATTATGTGTTACTCACTATAATCTACAGACATATAATGTAACAAAACAGTTTAATCAAAAAACCCTGATAACTGTTAATATTAAGAATATAATTCTACTACCTACATTTGAAATATTTTAAAGAATATAATTCCACTACCTGGAATCTACTATCTACTAATAGATCCCCCAAAGAATGTGTCCATCAGTCCCTCTGGTCAAATAGTGGAGGAGAGTTCAGTGACTCTGACCTGCAGCAGTGATGCCAACCCACCTGTGCAGAACTACACCTGGTTTAAAGAAGGCGGAACCTCACCTGAAGGATCTGGACAGAACTACATCATCATCAGCAGTGGCTGGTACTACTGTGTGGCTCAGAATGAACACGGGGTGCTGAAATCAGCTTCAACAGACATCACATTAAAGGGCGACACACAGACAGGCATTAATGTTTATGTTTATTTATGTTTATGTTTCCCATTCATTTATCAGTTCATTCACTCATTCATTTGCTAATCAAATTACAAAAGCCCTATATTGTGTGTATGAACAATAGTGTGTATATGTCTGTTTCTCTCAGCAGGTCACTTCTACATTTTGCCTGTAGCTGTTGGAGTCGGCATCTGTGGGATTGTTGTTCCTCTCTCAGTAGTTTTATTCATGAAGAGACAAAGTTTAAGAAGGTAAACTGAAGTGAAATGTATTATATTACATTATACTTCTAAATCATAACTGTGCAGTACTTTTTTCTCTTCTTCCAAAAACACATTATTAATGTAGGAAAACTTTTTAATATGACTAGGGCCATAAAAATAATGCTATTGTAATATTGGTTATTCTGTGTTTTCTGTTTGAACATTGACATTTTTGAGATCAGGTACAAGAAGCAAAGGAGAAATCCAGATGAACCTGTTTATGAGGTGAGCTATTAAAGAAATTTGGATATCATTGTCAATGAGGAGTCTTATACCTGGTAAAGTGTTCATAGAATTTATGTCATAGCAAACCAGATCCTTTAAATGACAGTGTGAGTATTAATTGTTTTCTAGCAGTTCTTGGTGTCAGAGTGAGACCTCTATTTGAGTTGCAGACTGTTAACAGCAAAAGGACATCAATGGAAAAACTCCAGTGGAAGGTTTCCTAAACATGTAACCTTAAAGCTATTCAGTGTTTATCATTAAACTGCACATCATTAACTCTGTGCTTCACAGAACGTCGGCCTCAAGCCCTGTCCTACCTGTGACACTTCCACATTCAGCTCTCCTGTTTATGAGAATACTGCAGTGAGTTCATCATATCAGTTACATCACAGTTATAGAACTGCTTTAGAACTCTAGAATCTTGACTGTAAATAATAATAATACTCATAACGTTTTTGAGATGATATGCATCTAGATCTTGGAATTTTTTAATGATTACTGGAAGTATACAGTACACAGCTTTCTTAGTATTAGACTACTTTACATTACCTTAACTATATAGAGTCTGTAGGAATAGAATGTTTTTTTCAGTGGAGATCACCCAAAACATGCAATTTTTTTTCAGTTTCTTAAGACATGAAGGTACGTGTGCATGTCCACTGTCATGCCAATTGTCCTTGCATTCTGCTCTGTTATTATTTCCTGTGTGTCCTTTTATAGGCCTTGAGGAAACACCACTAAGTAAATCATCAATGAGATAGAGAGGGGAAGAGAGATGGATGGATGGATTGATGCACACATACAGTTTGGCAGAAAAGGTTCTGACTGTTTTCCATTAAAGAGCAATTCAAAATAAATGTGCTATTCACCTCTGCTTGATCGTGACCTCCTAGGTTACCACCCTCGTGTCTTTGTTTTACTTTGCTTTTCCTCGTTTTTAGTTTTGCCCTTCATGTGGTTGTCCCCTGCCTGTTATTGTTCTCTTCTTTTTCTACTTTCACTCTCCCTAGTTTTTTGTATATTTAAACCGTGCATTTTCTTGGTCTTGTGGCTGGTCATTTGTTGTAGCCTCTGTTGTGTTCACTCTACTACACTGTACTGTGCTCTTCCCTTGATTTATGTATAGTTAACCTGTGTTCTGTGTTTCGTGTTGTTGCCCATTTATCTGCAACCTGTTCCATATAGTTTCTCTCTGCTAGCATGTTCATTTATTTTTCTGGTTTTTGCGGTTTGTTCTGTTTGTTGTCATGTGTGCCAAATGACACACGTTCATGTTGGTTATTTGACTCGGGACTGTTATAATGACTCTGATTTTGTTTTTGCCTTTAATAAATCTCGCTCTTCTCAGCCTTTGCATCTGCCTTACTATCAACCCGCATTACCAAATGTTTCAATTATTGCATCTTTTTCATTTTTATTGCAATAACAATAAATAATAATAAATAACCTCCTTGTTGTTATTTTGAAAATCGACAATGTGCATGAGCGACATAGGTCAACAGCGTTGAAACAACCAGGCTTCTTGGTCAGTCAGATTGGATTTTCAGAGGAAGCTCGGTTAGAGAGTCATAGGCCTTCTCCGGAATTCTTGTAGGACATTATAGTGTCACGGTACGGCCCCTCCTCCCAAACGTCTCCCCGTGTGTGTTTGTGTGTGTATGTTCGTCCGTGTGGCCACGCCCTCCTTGTGCTCTACACCTGCTCCTTGTTGTGTCGTTAGTATGCGTGTATAAAAGACTGCTGTTTATGTGTGACAGTTGTCGGTGTTCAACCCTGATAGCCTGCGGGCTATGTCTTCGTCATTATGTGTGTTAATAAGCGTATGCCTATATTTTATGAAACCCGTCCCCACATCCTGCTCTAACTCCACAACATGACAGAAACACCGACCGACGAAAGATGCCTGGGAAGAGGAGCAGGAGACAGAAAGGGAAGAAGGGACGCGAACGCCCTTCCACAGCCTCACGGAGAGATCCTCCATAATCTTGGGTACAATCCTTCCCCTTATAGCAGAGGAGAGTGCCACTGGAAGATCTTGGGAGGGCCCTGAGTGTGGTCCAGGGCTGGACTCTGCAGAGTCTTACGGACCCACGCTGGACTATCAAGTCCAATGAAGTGGTACAATGAAGTCCAGGACTCGGAGTCGGACTCCACAGGGTCCTACTACCCTTCCATGGACTACCTCGAGGGCTATGTGGATTATGAAAGGAATGGGGAGAACAGCGATGTTTGTCTGCCGTCGGACTCTGAGTTTGACCGTGGAGGATACTTCCAAGAAGGTGGAGGAGGTCCTCTATGGAGACTCTCCCTCGGTCAGCAACACAGCATCTGTAGACTAACAAAGCGACATGCCTCTGGTACCCAAGGTTCCACCCAAGGCTCCATCCAGGGTACACCACTCTGAGGCAAGTAAGGTGCCCCGTGTGACTTTCAGAGAGGCATTGGCGTTGTCCGAGGAGGAAACTTTCTCCACTAGCGTGCGCAGCCTCCAAACTCGTGTGCCTGTACCTAAGCCTCATAGAGGCAAGAAGGAGGCAACACCAGTGCTCACCCCAGAGACAGGCAAAGTAGTTGGTGTGCCTCCTGAAATGGGTGCGCGGAAGTCATTGCCCCCAAATCGGCGAGGGGCGATCCCCCACAGGTAGGTTGGACTTCAGCCCAGCCAACAACTGGGGGACAGCCTGGGGTTCTTGCCAGCTTCCCTGGACTCTCTAGCAATCTTCTATGTAGTAATTACCCTGCGATATCATTTACATTTACATTTATGATATTTAGCAGATGCTCTTATCCAGAGTGACTTACAAAAGTGCTTTGTCATTTACTCATAAAATACATCCTAGCCAGTAGAGTAGGTTAGAGTCCAATATACCAATTATATAGAATACTGTATCATATCATAGTAGGTTAAATTAGCATGGTTTTGCTTTGCGGAGCTGTGGGAAAACATATATCTGTCAACAAATCTCTGTGATGAGAAGTTGGTTGTCTTGGTAAGTTTTTAACTTTTTAATTTGGGATCATGGTTCCTTGAAGTATAACCAGGCTAGTAATAGGTACCTGCATTTCAACATGATGGTTTCTGAAATCTAAGATGGGGCGGAAAGGGTCAAAAAGTTATAAGCTATCAGCTGGGCCATTTTATGGATTTGATGCTAGGCATCATGGTGCCGGAGGGGTCCTTGTTCCTGTCCGTGAGCTGGTAGTGAGAGAAATCCCACTCATAAATGTTACTCAGTCTATCTTCGCTACACTAGATTATTTATTTATTTGTTTGTTTATTTATTTATTTAGTCAATTCATTTTAAGACAGATAAAATACTCAAATGCAGTTCCCCCAAAAGCATCATGACTTTAAGACCTTTTTCAGGACATATTCTCAAAGATCCTCAATCTAGCACTTAATTAAATATTTTCACTCTACAATTTTACAAAAATTATTTTTCCATTTGTGTATTCTATATTATTTACCCTACTCTAGTTTTATCTCCAGCTTTGTTTTTGCTGTAGCGATTTTATTAGCAAGTTAAGTTTTAATTACATAGTAACTATTTAACATAGTCTAATTTCAACAATAGTGTAGTGTCTTTTCCAGTGAGGACCCCTGCAGAGAGACAGAAGCCATGTACCATTAAACGTAAAGGGGTCTTCCACACAATGGCAGTATATTTGCGCTCATATTGCTTCTTTCACTGCACTGATGCAAACTCAACAGAAAACTATAATGTACCAAACTGACATAATACCACATGCTCATTTACAGGCATATTTTACAGTAAAGTACAATCCTACTGGTTATTATTTCAAATTAACATCCATGTGCACTTCAAATTTTAAGCTCATTTTTAAACAATTTGCAATTCTACATTTAATTGTGTGAAATTCTACAGATAGCACAATGATCTCAACTCATCTAATACAGAATAAAATGTCAAAATTGCATTTTATTTTGGGGCTTTATAACGTGTATGTTGATGCTGGAGATGAAATTTCAGTCATGCTCTACATTTCCTGACTCACCCAGGTCTTGTCAGATAAAGTGAGATTAGATCAGATATTATTGTTTTTTATTTTGTTTTGTTTTCTTTTTTGTGAGTGTGTGCATGTTTTTTTTTTTCATTAAGTTAAATTACGGCCTTAGAATATATATTATGAATCAAGAGTTATAATGGAATTGAACACATAGGGCCTTTAAGTTCCAACATTATTTTCCAAACCCTACTTTATATCTTTTGGGTGGGATGGAGATCATTAAAGATGGGCTGTACAATTATAACACAACTGGTGTTAATACAATGTGTATTTGATTTAAGTGCAATAACCATAAATACACTTATAGACATAAATACATTATATAATGTAACGGCCCGAGTGCCACAGGGCAAGGAGCAGGATATCTAGACTCCCTCGACGGTGATAGACATTTATTGTGAAACACAGAAGGCAAGCGCACTCACATAAAAGGTGTAAATGTAGTATATGCAACATTGTGAAATACAAAACGCTAACAAGCAACGATACACATTCATACACATCCACGTCCAATGACTGACAACCCAGCGCACACCAGCGTCGGTTTAAATACACAAACAATATACACACTAAACCATTTGCAGGTGTGGCTATAAACAAAAACAATTACATTGGATTCCACTGCACGCAGCAGACCGAACCAGGTGACCAGTGGAAAGAGGAGCAGTCCGTGACATATACATTGCAAGTATGTTGAGATGTTTTTGTTTGGTTAAAATTGTTACAATGGTTTTGTGTATTTATTATTATTACAGTTGCTTTCAGCTTGGTCCTTTAGAGTCTGGATAAGGATTTCTGTAGATTATTTGTTATTACAAATGAACTAAATAGCCCTCAAGAAATAATACTGAACTGAAATGAATTAACTTTTTTTTTTTACTGTTGTTTCTGCCAAGACCTAAACCTCCTTAGTAATCCAGTAGTGTTAACAGATCAGTGTGACTGATATTTGAAATGATGTAAACAGAAGCAGAAATGTGATGCACTCAGCTGTGTTGTGTGCTGTTGTGTCTGTGCAGGTTTGTTTAATGATGTCACTCAGCTCTCCCCTTCTAACTTTCACTCTCATTACTTTATTATTCACTCTCTGTAAGTCTGTAGTCTTCAACAAGATATTTTGTTCTTTGTAAAATTTCCAAAATCTTGTTGAAATCTGCACTCTCATTAGGAAATTATCATATCCAGTATAAAGTTTTTCATAACTGGAAATCTTCAGACTTAACCAAGCTAATTTCCATTGGTTGCCAAAGCCCCACACATCCCCCACACCACCACTACAGTGCTCACTGAGTGTTTGGTGGTTTTTCTCAAGTTTAGCACATTGTTATTTTAAGAGCACAATGGGGTAAGAGTAAAATTCACATCACTATTGTAATGAAAGAGACTCAGATACAGTATTGGGATTCATGTATAGGATAATCTTTACTGAGGAACCAGATGAAAGCCAGAGGCAAAAATCAGAAGTCAGAAAAGCCAGGTCAAAAACCACAAAAATAGACAGAGTACCGAAGGGCAAAGAAGAACCAGTAGGAGAGGGTGATGGATCCAAAGAGAAAAGGTATTAAACAAAGGCTTTGTATACATCATTTGAGTACATTATCTCATTGGACACATTAAGACTACAGAGTCATTCTTTAACCCCTTACAAACAGAAGAATTGTCAGTGTTTCTGAAGATGAACAAAATTAAATTAGCATTTTAAAGATCTTATTTGGGATTAAAAGATGATATACATAGTGAGCATATTAGGAGAGCAATGAACTTTGAACAACCAGCAAATCGTGTTTCAAGTCCCAGTTTTGGACGAGTTTATTACAACACAGCAGCAGAAGGTTTTGACTCTAACTAGTTTTTACAAGCCAAGGAAATAATTTCCTGGCATTGCTCCTCCTGAGTTGGTACAGCTTTAGTTGTAGTAATATCATCATTCTCTAGTAAACCAAGAGACTGTAGTGAGAGAGAACTCACCTAGCTTTGGGTTCTGCAGCCCTTTTATCAGCCCTGCTACATGATGCAGGGTGAGGATGTGCAGTTGGTGTACTCAGTAGGTGTCAATTGCGTGTGACTGGTTAGGTCCTGCCTCCACTCCATGTGATTTCTATGCAGTCCAAAACATTGGTACTGACTCTGATCTGTCTCATTCATGTTCGTGGAGAGCTCCTTGCAGCTGCCATTAGTGTACATGGTCCTTGCCATACACTGGAGGGGTGTATTACCTGTCAATAGATATACATCTATTTTTCATAATTATGTTTTTATTTATTTAATTTTTCAGTACATTCAATTCAGTACATTTTTCAGTACAATGGCAGTACATTCAAAATAATCAAAATAATCAATAAACATTAATCAGTTCATTTGTTATGTTTTTCCCCCCCCATTTTAATGCATTTTTTTTCTTTTACTTGATTGTCTAAGAGCTCCATGTGAACACCACTCCTGAAATGGCAGAGAGAGAAAAAGTAGTTATGACATTTACAAACACCTGCAATCTGACTGACAGTCCAACATTCATCTGGTACAAAAATAGAAGTCCTTTATCCTCCAATGCAAACCCACTCCACCTGCAGCCAGTCAGCAGTGAGGATGCAGGCAGTTATATGTGTGCTGTAAGAGGATATGAACATCTCCCCTCTCCTGCTCAAACTCTCACTGTCAGGTGTGAGTACCTATCAAGCTTCCTTCATATGAAAACATAAATTAAATTTGCATGTTGCTCACTAAAAAATCCACATAAATATAATGCAACAATTAATTAAATGTGACAATTTAATTAATTAAACCATTGATTACTGTTAATAATAAGACAGTTGATCATATTCCACTATATACATAATAAAATATTGTAAATTACTGATATCATCTACTAATAGATCCTCCAAAGAATGTGTCCATCAGTCCCTCTGGTGAAATAGTGGAGGGCAGTTCAGTGACTCTGACCTGCAGCAGTGATGCCAACCCACCTGTACAGAACTACACCTGGTTTATAGAAGGAGGAACCTCAGCTGTAGGATCTGGACAGGCTTACAGCATCATCATCATCACTGCTGAACACACTGGACTGTAATACTGTGTAGTTCAGAATGAACATGGAGCTCTCAATGGAACCGTGACCATAACTGTTAAGAGTAGGTGGTAAAGAATTAGAGAACATAACATAAAAGTTGAGTCCGTCCATAAACTGATGAGAGACTAAGTGATGGTGATGATTCTGTCCCTTCAGCAGGTCAGAGTTTGTCTGCAGTTTGGATTGCAGTTGGAGGAGGCACCTTTCTCATTCTCACTGTCTTCATCTGCATATACAGGTCGGTTAAGTGATGTTCATTCACTAAACAGTTCTTTTACAGTGCATAGCTTATCTATTGACATTCTGTGATAGTTCTCTTGATGCAATAAAATATGCAGTGGGTTTAATAATAAGAAGGAATTAAACATTTCATTTCTTGTAATTAAAGGATTAAGAAAAAAATGAGTGAAACCAACCATAAGGAGAACACAAAGGTAGGGTGTTCCTCTAATTAATTCATGCAGTTAACCAGTAGATGGAAGTAATTTTCATTAGGAATGTTCACTCTGTCATTGAAGTTCACTGGAAATGTCCCCCCAAATTTGAAGTACTTGTATAAAATATACACACAAGGCATCTTAACACTTCTAACTCCATCACCCAATTATTTATCATTCAGTCATTTCCATCAATGTCCATCAATTACAGGCTGCTGCTCCTATTTCTGGAGCTGCTGCTGATGTCGACCATGCCACTGTTACACCCAGTAGATCCAGAACTGAGGAGGAGCCCCAGTATGCCAGTGTTACATTCCACCATCATACTGCTGCCTCTGGGTGAGTTCCTCAACTGGACAAAAGTAGTGCTTTGGATTTTGGAAGTAATTTAGAGTAATGGTATATGTACATTACAGGAGGGTTGAAATATTGAGATTCACATTTTGGTCTTTAGGTAACCAGCTCAGAAAATGGAGGAGACCTCAGTGAACTCTGGCACAGTAAAAACAGATTGGATCTGCAGAGGAACTACCACTGAGAGAGAGAGAGAAAGAAAGAGAGAGTGAGACAGACACAGAGAGAGAGAGAGAGAGAGAGAGAGAGAGAGAGAGAGAGAGAGAGAGAGAGAGAGAGAGAGAGAGAGGGAGGGAGGGGGTATATATGTGTGTGTATATATGTGCATGTAACTATGTGTGTGTTTGTGTGTGTGGACAGACTCTTGAAATGACCTCATCATTCCTGTGTGCTGTACATTGTTTTTTTGTTTGTTTTCCTTCACTTTTTAGGACATTTTGATTATCAGCTAAACTGCATCTAAGTTTGTTCAGTAGTTCATTATTTAATCTTTTTTTTTTTATTAGAGTAAATGTAGTGCTGCAATGTAATGGGTATCAGTGTGATAAATTATTTATTAGCTACGGAGTGTGTAAAGGGAGTCTCTTTAGTTATTTTAAAAGTTTCCTGGACGTTTCACACACAGCTTGTTTTAAGAGGTTACAGAGAACAGGGACAACAGTGAAACAACTGCCACTGACCAGTGATATAACTGCTGAATGCCTGTGTAGCAAAGGGTCAAACAGCAGTGGAACACACAAGAGTTCCAACTAACTAATCACACATTTTACTCAATGCCATACTGAGAAACCTGTGTTAACCTGTGTTGTGGAAGTGACGTGAGAACTGGGTTCTTTACTAGAAAGCCATGTGGTGTGGAAGTGATGTGAGAATTAGATTCTTACTAGAGGACCATGATGACAGCAAACAGTAGCAGTGACTGGTAAAGAAGGAGAGAAGAATGGGAGAAATGTCACATGGAATAGGAAGTTCCCCACAGCTTCTGGCTGTCCGATATCCATGACCCAGTGAAGGACTGGACTGGTTCACTGAATTATAATGACCATACAATTCCCCCCAATGTCCTGCTCAGCAGCATCAACTCCACTGCACAAAACACACACAGATACTGTTTTAAATATATTATTGTAATGAAGTTCAAGAACTGTATTTCTTTCTAGTATAATTTGGTTTTAGAAATTCAGTTAAATATTTATTTAAGACAGTGCTGGCTTCTCATATTCAGGAGAGGTGGATCTATATGTGTCCTCAGGAGGACTGGAATAAAAAGTCTGTACAAAGGGAAAAATATTAAAGATTTTAAACACTGATTTGGTTTTGAAGAATCATTTACTGTAAGGTGGGTTAGCGTGGAGTTTCATTTCAACAATCAGAAACATTTCTCAAGAAATGTTGAGAAATACTTTTGACGTAAACAAATATTCAGAAAACCATTACAGAGAGCAATGGAATTTACAAACTGTCAAAAAAACGATTGATTGCTTGATTTGATTGACAGCTGTCAATCGCCCCACGCCCCCTCCGCCGCCCCACATGTTTATAATGTTTTTTTATTTATATATAAATACTATTATTATTATTATTATTATTATTATTATTATTATTATTATTATTACATATGATTTATGATGTGACAATATTATATGAAAATAAATTAAAACACAATTTGGGATCCTCAAAATAGTTTTACTGACTTAAAAAAAATATATTCTTTAATTGTGAAATATTCAAGTGAATAAAAGTTACGAGTCTTAAACGATTACGTACCACCCAGTCCTTAATGTCTGCTCTGCTCCGCTGATACTCAAACACGCGTATGGGTCTCGGTTGCATGTCTCTTATTGTCTCTCACTCATCCACTCACTCACCCTCCGCTCCGCTGCGGGTCAAGTACTGATACTCAAACATGCTTATGGGTCTCGGTTGTGTGTGTCTGTCTCTCTCACTCACCCCCGCACTCACCCATCCCCCTCTCTCCCATTGGCTGATACTTTTTTTGTTATTTTTTATCAACAGATATAAGGACACAAGATGATGATGAAACAGTTTATATACTGAATAAGTTGATACAAGGTATTACATTCTAGAGGGAGCCTAACATATATTTTGTCTAATAGTTTATGCAGTGCATTAATTTGTCACACAGAGGCAGAAGTGGTGAATCCCTCTACCACCAATCACTATTCATCGAGCCCAATGGCTGAGCTCACAATTTTTTTTCAGGGGACCTCGTTTCATTCCACAGCTGAGAAAGGTGTTGAGCGGCAGGGGGATGGAAGGGACGTAATTTACAACTTTTATCCAAAAAACATTTCTTTCCCCAACGACTTTTTCTTAAAGTCGTAGTTTCAGTACTTCACTCCTTTAGTTCACAGCCGTAATTGTAAGCGATACATCTGAAAACTTTGCCAAGTCGTCCGAACGAACATGAATATGGATTAACCATTATCCTTTTTTTCTATCAACAGGTAAGCAATTCAGTAATGCTTAACTAATTCATGCTATACGTTATATTAGTATAAGTTACTAAAAAGTGTATTTAGCTATTTATTTAGCTAATGGTTGAAATACTTTATCGTGCGTTGTATGATTTAACTTGGTGGGGCTTAGCGTCGTAATGAATTTCAGGTCTAGATAAAACATATATTTTACAAACAATTAATACGTATTATCTACAAGCTATCGTAACTATTCTTTTGCGAGCTATCTAGGAAAGGATATTGTCAATGTCTTTATTCTGATGATTATTGGTCAATATGTAATATGATCCCTGTGTCATAGAGTACATGAAACATTTTGATCGACTTAAACCCTTTTGATTGACGGCTATTCTTATTCTCAGGGCTAGCTAAATAGAAAAGCTTCGAAGTCGGTGAATATATTTACTTAAAATAACCAATACATGACGTAACATCAATGCGGTTTTGGTATAAAGGATATCATCGTAATCATCTTTTCTACTCATGGTCTATAATTCTGTTCTATGTATTTTCATAGTTTCCAACGCTCAGGAGTTCCTTGACTCTGTGGAGAGAATTGCCGACCAAAGTAATTTCTTACTTGTGAACTTTTATAAATTTTAATTTTATGTATTTGTTTTGTTTATTTTTTTTGTTACTTTTTATTTGCAGATATAAGGACACAAGCTCATGAAACAGTTCATATACTGAATGAGTTGTTACAAGGTAATATTTTCTAGAGTGCGTCTACCATATGCTAAAAGCCCGCTTTATGTCTAAAAGTTTAGGCAGTGCGTTAATTTGTCACACAGAGGCAGAGGGGGTCAATCCCGCTACCGTCAACCACTATTCATCGAGCCCTCCTGCGGAGCTCACAAATATTTCACCTCGTACAACCGGCAACGTCTATAGAAACGTATACTGAGGTCACTGTGGCTTATAACATACATCTAAATAATTCTAGGCCTATTCACGCTGTTCAACCACACTAAACTGTAGGCCACCATATACACGTAAGTATATTTTTAAAAGCATGTTTATTAATCACATTTATACTAGAATAATTGGATCTTTTTTTTTTTTTCTAAGATACTCGGACGACGGGGATCAAGAGTTGAGTCCGTTCAACTGAGATGCAGATTTAAGAGCCTCCCCCATCATGTGAGTGGTCGGATAAAGAATTCTAACTAATTACTGAAAATATTCCATATTTTTCCTACTCAATTCCTAAAGCTGTTATCAAATGTGTTTAGTCAGCAGTGACATGTCGTACCAGGATCAGACACTACTACATATGGTGTACACAAATGCAATGAGTGGATACTTTGGTTTAACCCTGGCAACTTTCCATGTTAATCCATGTTCATGTTCGTTCGGACGATTTGGCAAAGTTTTCAGATGTATCGCTTACAATTACGGCTGTGAACTAAAGGAGTGAAGTACTGAAAATACGGATTTAAGAAAAAGTCGGTGGGGAAAGAGATGGTTTTCGGATAAAAGTTGTACGGCTGTGAACTAAGGAGTGAAGTACCGAAAACACGGCTTTAAGAAAAAGTCGGTGAGGAAAGAAATGGTTTTTGGATAAACGTTGTAAATTACGTCACTTCCACCCCGCCCCCAACACCTCTCTCAGCTGTGGAACGCAGCGAGGTCCCCCTGAAAAAAATTGTGATCTCAGCCGTAGGGCTCGATGAATAGTGGTTGACGGTAGAGGGATTCACCCCTTTTGCCTCTGTGTGACAAATTAATGCACTGATAAACTATTAGACAAAATGTCGTATTTTAACATATGTTAGACTCCCTCTAGAATATATTACCTTGTATCAATTCATTCAGTATATAAACTGTTTCATCATCATCTTGTGTCCTTATATTTGCTGATAAAAAAATAACAAAAAAATAAAATGATAAATAAATTACATAAAATTAAAATGTAAAAAAGTTCACAAATTAGAAATTACCTTGGTCGGCAATTCTCTCGACAGATTCAAGGAACCCGTGATCATCTGAACCTACCGAAATACATAGAACATAATTATAGACCGTGAGCATAAAAGATCGTCATGATGATGTCCTCTTTACCAGAACAAATAGATGTTACGTCATTTAATGCTTAATTTAAGCAAATAGAATCACCTACTTCTAAGTTACAGTTTTTTTTTTTTTATATAGGTAGCCATGAGAATAAGAATAGCCGTCGATCAAAAGAGTTTCAGACGATCAAAATGTTTCACGTACTCTATGGAACAGCGGTCATATTACATATTGATCAAAAATCATCAGAATAAAGACAATATCCTTTTCCTAGCTAGCTCGCAAAAATAATAGATACAATACCTTATAGATAGTACGTATTAATTGTTTGTTAAAATGTATATTTTGTCTAGACCTGAAATTAATTACGACGCTAAGCCCCACCGAGTTAAATCATACAACGCATGATAAAGTATTTCAACCATTAGCTAAATAAATAACTAGATACACGTCAGCCTTTTTACTAACTTATACTAATATGTTCTAACATGAAAGAATAAAAAGAACGTGCCTGTTGGAAACGGCTGAGCGATGTCCATGTTCGTTCGGAGATCTTGACAAAGGTTTTCAGATGTATCACTACAATTACGACTGTGAACTAAAGGAGTGAAGTACCGTGAAACACAGCTTTAAGAAAAGAAGTGTGTAGGTAGAGAAAAGAAATGATTTTCGTATAAAAGCTGTAAATTACAATCCACCCCATACGCAACACAACTCTCAGATGTGGAATGCACTGAAAAGTGTTAAAGGCCCAAAGTGTGATAACGGACAAGAAACTAATTTGATAAAACGTGTAAAGTAACCACATTTGTTTAGAGATCACAGAAAAAAAAATAAATAAAAGGAAACTTTGTGATGTTTTCTGAAAAGTTTTGCTTATTGCCACTGTTTGAGTACATCTGGCAAATAAGATGTAAAGAGGTGTCGGGGAAAGAGAGTGCAAGAGTGAAAAGAAAGTGCAGAAAAACTGGTGTAGTATGAGACTGAAACCTTTCAGTTCCTTTAATCACATGAACACTTTGCAATTAAAGAAACCTCCTTTATACAGGGCCGGTTGATTGAGTAGAAAGGAAAAAAAGGCACCAAAACTTTATGTTTTTGGCCTAGTTTTGACCTTGGGAGGAATTTGGTTTTAGGAGGGGGTTTACTGCATGATAGGGTGAGGACTTTTGAGGAGGTGTGACTTCTTAGAGAATCAGCCAATGAGAGAAAGTGGGATGGGTGAGTGAGTGGGTGAGTGAGAGAGAGAGAGACACACACACACACAACCGAGTCCCATAGGCGTGTTTGTGTATCAGCGGAGCAGAGCAGACATTAAAGACTGGGTGGTACGTAATCGTTTAAGACTCCTAACTTTTATTTACTTTAATCACTTGGATATTTCACAATTAAAGATTTTTTTTTTTAATCAGTAAAACTATTTTGAGGATCCCTCACTGTGTTTTAATTTATTTTCATATAATAGTTTCACATCATACATATATATATATATATATATATATATATATATATATATATATAGCTGTCATGTGCTGTGTTTGAATGTTATTCATAATATTAATAACTTGATGTGAAGTGTGTAGAACCATGGGATGAGACAGTGCTAATTTCTCTGCATCAGTGACCAGCAGGGCTGAGGCAGCCACAGCGTGTAAGCAGGCCGGCATGCCTTGAACTATCGAATCAAAAGTTTTAGAAAGGTAGGTCACAGGGCGATAACTGCCACCGTGCTCCTGGGCCAGGATGCCCACAGTGATTTGGGGATGTCTTCCAGCTCAGGAAGTATAGAGTGGTCGGCTATGCTGCTGGGCTGGCCCAGCATGTATATTTGGTCCGGAATGGATCGTCATTTTACCCTGCTCAAAAGGGAGAGAGAGATTGATTTTAAACATTAAATCGCGACCCAACAGGTTAAATGGAGAACCAGGAATAACTACAAATTGATACATCAAAAAAATTGAGGGGTCACCCGGACTTCTAACGGGAAAAAAGTGTGTTTTAGAACAGTCCACCTCCGAAATTCCCACATAAATGTCTCTCGAAGTGGCCTGTAGTCTAAGCAGGAATTCCTTCAGTTCCTGATAAAAAGTATCAACGTTAGTGTGCTGTGCCCAGTAATAAACATTGGCTCTGTCGCTATTCGAATTTGGGAGGGTGTCGTGGCTAAACGACAGTGACTTAATGCCATTAATCAACTCCTCCTCAGTAAACTTGTGCTTTAAACAACACATCAGAATGGTCCTGAAATCAGGTCCTGTTAATGGAGCATATTTGGTGCATCCCTTTAAAGCATCCACAAATGCATGAACATGATTTGCATCAGGTAAACTGTCACAAATATTTTTAATATCAGTCATGCTACGAGGCTTAACTCTACACAGTTTCTAACCCAGCATCAAGAATGGAGCAGAAACGTTCATTGGGGGGGCTGGAGCCATGCCCCGAAGTCTTGCCCTGCTGTAGATTGGCAAAGTTAGGATAGAGGGCAGGTGTGGGCTTGCCATCCGCTCCTCCTCCAGAAGCCCCCCACCCAGCTTCCTGATTCAGCTCAGACGTGTCTGTGGCATTTGGCACAGAAACATCTGCCCGACCAGGAGCCTGTCTTAATCACGGCATGCTTCACAAGTGGAGGAGGGGATCCTTTCAGATGTGACAGCAAAAACTATTTCAGACACAGGCGTCTTATTGGGTTTTATCCCCTGCAACTTGTCCCACACTGGCTTGGCCTTACTCTAAGAGTGCCAAGAATTCTTCATATACTGAAAATCTCAGCAAGGGTCCCCATAGCCCTCATAAACAAACATAGCACTGAGCGCTATAAACTCCCTTTCAAACGAGTCTGTACGTGGATAGTGTCTAAACCCAGCACATTCAGTCCATCCAGCCAGACACTCAATGCATGGATCACAATGTGAGCCCAAACCACACCGAAACATCCAATCCTTCAGGGTTTCCCCCTTTTTGGGTTTTATATAACTAACACTGGAACCCATGGGTCACCCAGCAAAACCACAACCAGTATACAACTATACAAAGAGCTCTCAAATAGGTACAGAGGAGGGAGGGTTCACCAATAAACAGTAAATTGCGTTTCAATAAGTCTCAGGTGGGATAACAAATCTTTACACAGTGTACAGAAAATTCAGCCTGTGCCAGTAGACGAGACTTCTTCCACCTTTTCAACAGGCAGGATAACAAGTACAAAATTCAACATTCGGCTCGTCCCAATGGACAAGACTTCCTCCACCTTATTTGAGACAAAAACACACCTAAACTAAATTTAAGCACAGAGATACTGAGCAGGAAGAAGACACATTAAATACTAGGGTGTCACTTATCTGTGCAGTATTCCACTTCTAACACCAGACTGTTAGAAACTGGTTCAAAGTGACCAGTCCTTCAGGTTCGATCTCCTCCAAGTTACCCTATGCCCTCTGTCCTCTGTAGCCAGATCAATCCGGGGAAGTCAAGAGACACTGACACCAAGGTAGTGAATCAAGAGAGTTCCACTTTATTGAGGAAAGCACAGGGTATATATGTGTCCTATATCTACTATCTAAATCTACAGGATGACGGGGAAAAGTGAGACATGTTCTAAGGGTCTACGTAGAAAGGAAAGAGACAAGGTTAGTAGACAGAGAGAGAGAGAAAGAGAAAGGGAGGGGTAAAGGAGAAAAAACAGGGAGCGGATGACCTCGGGTGGCCAGCTCGCAGTCAAGTCGCCCTGGCTGATAGGCAGAGACCTTGCGTTGAGTGCCTGAAGACAGAAAGGCTCCAGTATCTAACACTCATTTTGGCCACTGTGCCTTGGAAATAATTGCTAAATTACTGTAAATTACTGTAAATTCAAGTAAAAAAAAAAAAAAAAACTACGGCTAAGCACACACAGGCAACCAGGACTCCCACACCTGCGTGAAGCACTTTATTCTGCCCAGCTGTGTGGGAGAAAAAAAAACAAAACAAAACAAACAAAAAAAAAACATCTATCAATCTCAGCAGTGCTGTTTGTGGAGGAATGTACTTTCACAGAGGAGAGTTCACCCTACCAACAACGTTCAGCACTACACCAGCAGAGTACTGATGACCCACGGCGTTCCTGCATTTGCATTTGTATTCTCCACTGTCCTCCGAGCTGATCAGGGAGAGAGTGAGTCTTTGTCCACTCCCTACTGCACCTTTATTCTTAAACCAATAGTAGTCATCCACAGGTGGGTTGGCTTCACTGCTGCAGGTCAGAGTCACTGAATTGCCCTTCACTGTTTCACCAGAGACACTGACACATTCTTTGGAGGATCTACATATAGATATGGTGATGGTCAAATGACAACAATGTTTATGATGATTATTATTTATATTATTATCATCACTACGCTACAAAAATTTTCCCATCCAATCTTCTGGGACTTTCTAGACAGGCCACATTTGTGTGATGTCCCAGCTTCCAGTGTATGGCTCTCTGCCATTGCAAAAAACAGGATAATTTGGTAATATCTATGTGTGTGTGTGTGTGTGTGTGTGTGTGTGTGTGTGTGTGTGTGTGTGTGTGTGAGTGGAAAGCTTGTGTACTTCACTGCAGTTTTTCCTCTACAAAATAAACGGTGAAGGTTGTTGCATGTACTCACATCTGACAGTGAGAGTTTGAGCAGGAGAGGGGAGATGTTCATATCCTCTTACAGCACACCTAGAACTGTCTGTGTCTTTTTGTGTCGGTTTGAGAGAGAGAATGTTTTCTTGTTTTTCTGTCAGTATGCGTTGTCCATTTTTATACCAGGTGAATGCTGCTGTGTCTGGCAGTCTGCAGTCAGTTCTGCATGTTAGATGTGTTGTGTTTCCTTCAGTCACATGCTCAGGAGTCTCCACTCTCAGTTCTGACTGAATAACAATCACAATTTGACAAACAATGAAACAAACCAAAATGGATAAATAAAATAAATAAATTATTTACCGATCAAAGAAATGAATGATTCATATGCTTATGAACTTGTCCAAATGCCTTTAAATTATTTACTTAATTGATTC
The DNA here is from genome assembly GCF_041902795.1 of Electrophorus electricus. Taxonomy (NCBI): domain Eukaryota; kingdom Metazoa; phylum Chordata; class Actinopteri; order Gymnotiformes; family Gymnotidae; genus Electrophorus; species Electrophorus electricus. The sequence goes on along the minus strand of NC_137514.1, from coordinate 3,105,929 downwards.
CATTAATGTAATTAATTATAATAGTGGAAATGATTTCGGAATGATACATCCTATATCAATGATATGAATAAAGTCCTGACACCTGTGACTGTGAGTGCCACTCCAGGATAACCAAGATATTGTTTCTTCGGGATGTTTGTTGTGATTCTAAGACAGTACATATGCTCATCACTTTTTGTCACATTATCCAGTCTGAGGGCTAAGATTTGCTTGGACTCTTCAAAATACTTGATCCTGCCTGAGTACTGTGGAACTTCAGGTCAGTTGGTTCCACATGTTTTGTTGGGTTTTGGATCCAAAACGTCTTTATCAATTTTAGACCAGATGGGTATTTGTAAGTACCTTGTATATATACCTGTGAGTCCTTTAAAACACAGGCTTCATGTGCTGGGGTGTACACCACACTCCACTCCTTCCCAAAAGCCCCTGAAATATATGATGCATGATTAACCTCATTACAGAGACAGGAAGAAGGGCCTCATCATTTCATAAGAATTGGTACAAAGTGGAGGATTACAAGCAAAACAACAACAATAATTAAAAACCAGTAACAATTCTAAATAATGCCGAATCTTACGGCCTCCTCCCCTACTCCCTCCTCCTCGCCACACGGCTTTGTTATTGTTGCTGTTTCTGTTTCACGTGTCTACACATATATATGTGTACACAGACACAAACACACACATACGTGTGTGGGCACGCACGCACTTGTTACTCGCCCCATTAGTGCATAATTTTAAACCATTGTGGTGTCCAACTCATTGTCCTGACAATGTCATGTCTTGTGTGGCTTGCACCACATTATACTCATGTGTATGTCTGTGCATACACTGTTCACCGTTTGTCTGTCGCTGTTTGAGTTTCACTTTGGATTCCGTATTAAACGTCTCATGTTGTTCCCTGACTCGCTTCTGCATCCTATCATGTTTCCCAAACGCTCGCAACACCACACCAAATCACTTCTTAAAATATTATAATAAAAGCTATTTGCTGTGTTAGCTAGTTCAAGCTGAGGCTGGAGCTTTGTTTGATACCGTATTTAGTAATGTCCTTGGAGCTATATTTAAAAAAGTCAGGGTGAATGAAAAACTAAATTAATGTTTACGAGCTGAAGAAGAGGAGTCCAGAGGTACAGGAAGGATTCATGAAAGGATGACCCAGCTGGCATTTGACCGACCTTCAACATTGAAATGTGGTTGAAATAATGCTCGTTGTTGTTTCAACGTAGAAACGTTTAATGCTCATTTAATTGCTCATTTTATTTTCTTTGTTACACCAAAAGTTCCATGTCTTACAATAAGTTTGCACATTGGGATCCTCATCGCCAACAGTTCAAAAGCTACTGCTGGGCCTCTCTGTGTATTGGCCAGATGGCGAAATTGGGGAAAGATCTCATAGCTCATAGTCCTCCAGAGAGAACCTGCTACCACCCCCAGGCTGTGTTTCATACCCATCATGCCAGGTCACGTTTTATACCATTTTCCAGAATTACATTACTACATTGCTTACGACTGTCAGACAGCACAGGGCAAGCAGTCAGACAAACAGACAACATATAACAATAAAGACTCACCCAGAATGCTCAGCTTTAAAAACAGCTGAAAAGTGATTATGAGAGACTTCAAATAAAGCTGTAAAAAAAAAAAAAAAAAAGGTTTTATACTGACCACTTTAACTACATATTATTGAGAATATTTACAACAGCTAATTTATACACACTTCTTTATCTCTGTAACTGATTAACTGTATCTGTTGTTATCTCTTCAGACTGGAACTCTGTGCAACTAACAATGTACAATACATATGGAATTTTCATTGTCATCGTAGACAATACTGCATAAAAACCTTATCAGTAAACATAAACATACCAAAGTATGAATTAAATGTCTAATTAATGAGAATAAGTTACCATCGTGTAGCTCTCATCACTGACACTGTCATCCACTGGGTTATTTCAATGGGTGAATGCTGTTTGGGTTCAGAATCTGGCCTATAACTTAAGTGCAGGCTGTTCAATGCACAAGTTTCTTGCTCTTCCGTCATTTATTCATGAGGCAGTGTGAGCAGAGTTGTGCTGAAATGTGTCTGAAATGCAACTTCTACTTTTTGTGACAGAAGTAGAAATCTACATGGAAGATTATCTTAGCTGTACTCTTTATTCATTTGCCTGCCCCTAACATGCCAAGCCATTTTATTTCTCAGGTCATTATGTATTTCTACTGAGAATCTTTACACACCACATGTCCTGCGATAATTAAATTATAGACATTAGGACAGTGCATGTAGGAGTGAGGAAAAACTTAATTTGAAATGATCTGGTTAAATCTGGTTAACTTTGAAATGATCTGGGCTCAGTCTAAACACACACACATACCCACAGAAACACAAAATCACTATGACTCTGAAAACATGGGAGCCTTGACCCAATTTAACACTGTTTACTGGAGTAAAGTGAACAACAGCACACTATAAAACAGTTGGGAGGCTTTGCAGCAATGCATGAAATGTTTTGTGAGCACAGTAGAAACAGGTCACAGGATGTCCAGAAGGCATAGTTTAGAGACAGGTGCTGCTTTGGGGGTGGCACTTTAATTCTGTGCTGCATAGCTATGCTGTGTTTCAGTGGTGTCCACACCTGCTTAAGAGCTCAGTTCTCTAAGTCCAAAAAAAAAAAAAAAAAAGTAAGCACACACACACACACACACACACACACACACACACACACACACACACACACACACACACACACACACACACACACACATACACACACACTTACACATATAGCATAGTGTGCTGTAAATTATAATAGTATTCGGATTGTGCTCTTTAATAATGAAATATGGAAATTCTTAGTTTGGCAGGATACTAACTTCAAGTGTGTGGTAGATATCACCAGAGGCCCTGGCTGTGGGATCAAGAGTTGTACATATGACATCCATAGCATCAGCTTCAACATGCTGCAGAGAAGAGGGGGAGACATAAATAATGATCAAATTTGTTGTGCTGTCCTGGTTAAGACTGCTTTTCTTTGTGTATAAATTAGATTTCTGAGCAGACGCATACTTCAAGTGTGTGGTAGACATCATTGCAGGATCTGGACCCTGGGTTGAGATCGACATACGTGTCATGAGAAATAGAGTAGATGTTCTGTATTAGGAAAAAAAAAAGTATATAAATCAACATCTTGGACAGAAGCCACACTTCACCTGTACAGCACAATTTCCTGGTCTCTCCCACAGCTACTACACCACCTAGAGGCTAAAGACAATATTACATCACTGGAAAGTTCATTTACCTCATATTCATGTATATTTGTTCTCTTTTTCTTCTTCATCTTTCTTACAACTAATCTCAAATCAGCACAGATCAGTAAGAATTGTATTATATATTTGAAAGTTACATTTAAAAAAAGTATAAATTATAATTTTTAAATTAAAAATAAATGATATAAATTATATAAATTATAAAAACTAAATACATGTTTTCTTATTTTCTTTTTTGGTATAATTAAAGTGCAAGTCTTCCATCCCAACCTTAATCTGCTTAGTTGGCAAAACAATGAACAATCTGTTTTTCTGTTTATTTTGGCTTCTGTACTATTGTTTGGCTTCTGTATTCAGTACTACTGTACTGTACTAAGATGTATTATATGAGTAAATGACAAAGCACTTTTGCAAGTCGCTCTGGATAAGAGCGTCTGCTAAATGCTGTAAACTTTGATCAGGATGCAAATTAAAATGGCTCACTGCTTCAGCATGACACACACCAGCGATTAAAAGCACACCGCCGGGTTGGTTGAATCTATTAAAAGCACACAGCTGCGTTGATTTGGATGATTGGTTTGTGTTGGTATGGTTGCTTGGTTTGGCTTGGTTTCTGTCTATTAAAAGCACACAGCTGGGCTGTTCTGTTTGATTGTTTTAACAGAAGTAAGGGAAGTGACCGGTTCTTTCAATACAAGATGGCATGGGACAACCATACACGCAACTAGTACAACTAGCACACCTGGTAACAGTACTTCAAATGTTTTTTGTGCCATTTTACTGCTTTTAGCATGCAACAGTGTCATCTGTACCTGTGCATCCTAGGAATTAAGCATTATTTGATGACAAGATATCAACAAATGTTAAAGTGAATGCAAAGCATTTTTAAACAATTTGGTCAGATTTAATTGCTCTGTTATGTATTCCAAAGAGAGTTTAAAACGTTAATTTAGTTTTCTCTGTTCTGTTTTCCAGAGAGGGTGTATATAGGTGCTGGTCTGGCTGCAGTGATGCTCCTTCTTGCCATCTGCCTTTTCATGCTGGTAAAACAAACAAACAAAAAAAAAGCACAAGAAAGTCACAAAACAAAACAATAGTGAAGGTAAGAATAATTAGTTTTATGTGCATCTAGGTATGTTAGAGAGAGACAGAGATATTGTAGAATAAGAAAAAGTAAATAGACCTAGCTTACTTTTTGTGTTTAATTTTTAATCCAATTGGTTACGGAGGTTCATCCTTTTGTGAATGAGCCCACCAGAAACAATCCCATCAGGAAATTCAACAGCTTTACTACAACCAATCACCAGAAAGACACCAGTTTCACATCCAATCACATGAAGGCTCCATGCCTACAGAACACCCCTACAGCCAATAATAGGTCTTCCCAGATGCCAGTTCAGTTGAATACTCAACCATAATGTCAGCAACAGACTCGCGCGACTCTCTAAATTATGTGAATGTAAACTTCACAAGCAAGGCCAAACGTGCTTTCCTTTTGCTTAAAAGTACACAACTTTGAATAAACATTGGATGCAGGACCTTGGTCCATTTCTTTCATACCTAAATATCTCTTACGGGAACAACTGTGAATGCATTTTTGATTCATTACCAGTACAAAAAGTCTGTAGACAACTATAAACAAACAACAAACAAACAAATAGCCACCATTTGTTTTTCGATTCCATGATTTTTGAGAAATTTACACTTTAAATAGCACAGTCACACCAATGCGACATATTCTGGCTGCACTTTCTGAAGACATTAACATTATTATTCTCATTATTAATTGAGAATATTAGGTAATTTGTACATATATTGAAAATATTAGCTAGGTTGTACACAAACCACGATTATGTGTCCATGGATTGATTATTTAAGGCCTATTTTACACTAATAGTAAAGCGGTTAATTTCTTTCATAATTTTGATTTGGCTTATGAAGAAAGCAGAGTAATCAATATAGACCTATCAAAACAAACTTTTTTGTTTAGTAGTAATCAAAACAAACACTAAAATATAGGAAATAACTATACAGTAAATTTCATTTATCATTAGTAATTATTGGGCACATAACTAGGTTTTGCATGGCAGTGGCTTCTGATTATTACACCATTAGTGGGTAGGATATACTCCTAAAAGTGTAAATAAATCAACTGTTTTGAGATACAAAGAATTTAAAGAAGAAGAAGAAGCAAATATAATACTCTATAATAGAAGAGTATGATAGAATAGTCAAAGTACAGTGCACTTAAAAAGCAGCTTTTGCTGCTGTTTTCCATACCAGTAGATGGCACTGTTTCTGCCAATATCAAAACAATAGCAGGCACTAAAGTCAAAGAAGCCTGATTCCAGTCCTGCAGGGAACACCAGCACTGCACACACTGAGCCCTGTCCCTGGGGTAACCTGTTTCACTTGTCAGCCACTCAACACTTCTTACAGTCAACCTGCTGATTCACACACTGAGCCCTGTGTGAGTGGGAGCCGGTGCATTGGAGAAGGGGGCCCTGTTCTATAGTTCTGTAGATTCTGGAGTGGACCATGTAGTTTGACTTTCCAAACACACTAAGTGAGGAAAGGAGTCTGAAAAAAAAATTGCCAGTTAACTGTTGATTTTAGGCCTGATGCCTAAAGTACGTCAGGATGTCAGGATTTATATGTTAATTTTATTAAGTTCATTAACTGAAAAATTCACAAATGACTGAGGATACCATAACTACACCGATTTTCTTTTTATGTTAAACTGTTCTGGAGGAAAAATCAATTAGACTCGAGCCAGATGTGCAGATGAGTGATCTTTATTGGTTCTGTCCCTTATGCACCGAGGGAGAGAAGCCTCAAACTTCTCTCTCACATGAGTTCATATACCCCCACCATTCCCCGTTGTTCTCTCATGTGCTAATCTCATGACTCCAGGTGCCATGCATCTCAACCGTCTGTGAACATTCTTTCCTGCTAAAAACAAGTTGTTACTCCCTGCTGCTGCACCCCTGCCCAGCAACAGTTAAGCGATAACTGTCATACTCCATCACTTCCCTATTCGCCTTTCTTGCAGACTGGTCAAGACAAGGCCAAAGGTCACTTAAAGGTCACATATTTCTTACTTCCTCTTTTAAGCAAGCATTAAGCATTTTCCCTCACACTACATTTTAAACTTCATTGAACCCAAAGAGAAACTACCAGAAGGCTAACAGCGGCTCAAAAACCACATCCTTCCTCTCTCACTCTCCCTCACACACACACACACACATACACACACACACACACACACACACACACACACACACACACACACACACACACACACACACATGCATATGCACACAAACAGTTACTTGTACACTCACATGAGACCATCACAACAGCATGGAAGTGAACTGGACACTGAAAACATCTAAAAGAGGCAACAAAATAATATTTTGGGAATAAGAATATACAGAACCACTGAAGGGTTCCCATGGAAGTTCAGGGGTGAAAGTGCATTTGACGAAGACCTGAAGAGTTTCAAAACGTGCTTGATGCTTGAATTTCCTGAGAGATGAAGACCTTTGTCAGCCTCTCTTGTACTCTATTATCTGGTGAGGTGTTAGAATTTTTAAAATCTTCTTTTATAAGATCACTCAAACTGTCAAGACAAATGAAGTCCTTGACAAAAATAATGACTATGCACATTTATTAAGACTACCATGAGTACTGACTAACTGAAACCAGTTTTACAGGACATAATAATATTAGTTATAACAATAATAATAAGCATTATTTGTAAAGAATATTTTAAACAAATTTTATATTTCTTTAAATGACAAAGATAAATATTAAATACAAGATTTTTAAAAAATGATAGAGAAAAGAACAATAAGAAGGTACGTACAAAGTGTTTTAGAGTGAAATATAAGACAGCATGCTAGAAGTTGTAACTAATGCAGTACTGAATAAAAGCATTTTTCTATTTTTAAAGGCATTAAGGATGCCAATTGATTTCAAATTGTCAGGTAGAGAATTCCAGAGCTTGTGGCTTTGATAATTAAAAAAGAGCATTTGGACTCTACAAAACAGGATGTTGAGAATCTGAGTAGATTGTGTTTTTGGAAAGCTCTCAGTGAAGAGAACCAAGCACTTACACTCTGCTTTCTTGTAGCTGCTGTGGGGAGTATGCTGTGTGCCCAGATCAGAAAGACAGGAACAGAGGGCAATGTTGCAGTTATCCAGTGTCCTTATGCTAAAGGATATGAAGCCTATCTCAAGTATTTCTGTAAGGGAACCTATAAAGACTGTGTCTCAGTTGTAAAAACTGATGGTAAGGAGCCCTGGGCGTTTCAAGGAAGGTTTTCTCTGCATGACAACACAGAGAAAAAAATGTTTGTAGTGACCATCACTGCCCTCAGAATAGAGGACACAGGACAATACTGTTGTGGCATTGAATCAGTCGGGTCAGACCCGTTCACTGTAGTCCAGCTGACTGTGAGTAAGGGTGCGTGTTTTTTTCATAAACATTTCAGTATCTTGATTCAGAATCTGGATATTTTTCAGTATCTAAATTGAATATTTTGTTTTCATTGTGGGGCTCCTGCATTTGTAATCTGTTCAGTCTCTCTCTCCACCAGCTCCTAAGACTCCACAACCTAAACCCTCACCCAAGTCCTCTACTCCACTCTACCCCCACACCACTAAAGGTAAGATCTTCCCACTTCTGTCCTACAATGCCCCTTGAAGGTGTTTTGACTGAACAGTAAAATATCACTTGATTGCTAATATATAGCAGTAGGTGGAGAGCTAAGCTCAGCTCTGACCTGATGAATTTTTCTGTACTGACGTTGCAAGAAGCCAATCAGACGAAGTACAATTAAACCTGCAGTTCAGTGTTTGTAATGCTACATTCAAAGCTAAATTTATTGTAATTAAATGTTAAATAGTTACTACATAACCATTTAAAAGAAAATGTTAATGTCAGCATGAGTGATTACTCATGTTTCCATAATTCAACCGATTAATTTCATTAGTATTTGTTTAGTCAGAATACCAAACACACATTTACATTATGTGCATTGGTTCCAGTGTGAGAATGTTTGTGAACACACAGGGCTGTCACTTTCTACTAATGGAACAGGAAATGCAACAGAAACAGGAAACTCCACTCAGCCTTCAGGTACCAGAAACCACAAAGGCAGCATCACACTTGGTCTCAATTTCAGGTTTCTTAGGTGGTAAACATGTGCTCGAACCACCAGAACAAAGTGGCAGCTCACCAGTACAGCAATCACATTTTTCTTCTTTCAGTGACATTTTACCTTGTATGAGTCTCTATCAGTGTGTAACAGCTGTAGCTGTTGTGGGCATGTGTTTCAGAGTAGTGTTCCTCGTTCCGTTAATTTAAGAATTCCCCTTTATTTCAGTGGTTTTCAATTGTTGATGTGCTGTCTTTAATAAAATAGTAATAAACAGTGTGTTAAATAACTTAATTAAATTAGTTAAATATAAAAGTGATCTTAAATAAAGGTGGGCAGTCCAGTAGACAGCTGATGGAACATTAACACTACAGATATCAAACAACATGTCAGGTTTGTGAATAGAGACAAAGTCGAATGCAGTAAAGATATACAGCTTAATAGAGGCAATCCAAAGAGTAGTCAAATACTGGCAAATGGTCGATGCAAGTAGAGGCACAGAGCAAACAGATCTAAAGGGAACAAGCAAGAGAATATCTGAAAACAGGCAGGCAATCCAATAATCCAAAACAATAATCAAGACAACAAACTACAGCTCAGCTCAGAAACGCAAGGCTGGCAAACGAGACTTTGCAATGACAAATAGAGACAAGAGGCTATATAGAGTGAACACATTAAGAAGAACGAGACCCAGGTGAGGTTAGAACTCAGGTGACTGGGAACGTACAGGAGTTTTATGGCATGCATAGTCCGCAGTAGATCGAGTTGCAGCGAAGGGTGTAACACAAAGGCATCCTACATTTCTAGTCTAGAATTTAAATAATGTGATCAGAGATAATATTCAGTAAACAAGTAAAACTAAAATATGGAGATATTTAGTTAGTCGTGTGTGTGTGTGTGTGTGTGTGTGTGTGTGTGTGTGTGTGTGTGTTTCTGGTATTTTCTTTGTTATCCAAAAATATACAGGTACCTTTATTTATGCTGGAGGTGTTTTTATCACAGTTCTGCTGGTACTGCCAATTACTTCTGGAATTTTCTTTGCCTTAAGATGCAGGGCAGGTATGTAACATTAGCCATCAAAACAAAACAAAACCATCATCTAGATGCCTTCGATAAAGGCATTGTGCTAAGTCATGCTACTCTCTTTCCCAGACAAAAGTCTGCCAAATTCACAGGAGAATATGGAGGTCTGTATTTATTTACTATAATTATTTTGTTCAGTTACTTTCAAAATATTTGTGTTCGTTCTATTTTTTCTTTTTTATTTCCAGAATTTTCCCTTGTATGAGGAGATGCAGCAAAGTGATCCCACCCATACTAATGTGTCAGTCTCAACCAATCAGGGCCCGGTACCACCCACTGACAATGCCATGACAACTCACCAACATTCTGACCCTCCCCCAGCATGCAGTACGATATATACTCAACAAATGAAATCAGCAAATGAGAGGCAAGATGCACTCTCTGGTAACACACTGGCAACCAATCATATTCCATTCACAAACATCGCTACTATCTCTAGTGTGAGACTGGTGAGTAGCCAGAAGAACAAAACTCCTGACAGCTCAAGAAAACCAATTTACTGCCAAGTGAGTTTCCCAAAAGACAAAACCTGGAATCCATCAGTGGTTAATGAGGAGTTATATTCAGCTGTAAAAAAACCTTATCAAAATCAAAGGCCTGTCTACTCAGCCACTGTTACTTCCCAGTATTCTGCTAATGTCAATTCAGATTATGCATCTATTTGGTTACCACAAAATTAATATAAGAGGATGTTAGATGGTAAAATGCCTTTATGACAGATCAAGCTATTAACTGGCAATGTGTCCATATGGAGTTAATAAGAGTTAAAATATTGTAACTTTTAGGTAATTGGTTACAAATATTAAGTGATTGGTTTATAAGTTCTATAATGGGCAAACCAAGGGCATTCATTTGGAAAGCATTTAATTTATTTAAGGCAGTCCAAAAACCTTGTTCCAAAACAGGGTAAAGGTAGACTGGGACAGATGGACAGAAGGCAGAAGTATAAAAAATATAAGCAAACAATGGATAACAGTAAAAAAAGGCCAAAGATCTTGTAACTTCTCCAGGGGCTGCTGCTTCTAGTCTGCATGAGCTGGGCCTAAAACACAAAGAATAAGAACAATTAAAATCATGCAATAAAATCCTGCCAAATAAAATCAAGCTTGTAGTATAAAAATATACTGCACTTGATCTTAGCCAAAAGACAGAGCGTGCATATAGATAAGGCTATCAACATATGCCAGGAGGTGATCATGTTCAAGGGGGTCGGGGCTGGTTGATCAGCATTGATTGACTGTTTCCTGGGAAGCAGCATGACGGTAACAAGACAGACATGATAAATAAGTTTAAAATAGATTATTCTTTTATAAGTGATCAGTTAGGTGATTTATTTATCAGTTTTACAATTTGGAAATATTCAGTGATACCTTATGTCCAGATGCAAACTTTACAGGTGTTAAAGTGCCATACGTCCGCCACTATTGTAATATGGTGATGAGTAATAATCCTTTCGGAAGGTTGTTAACAAGGCATGGTTTTCTGTTGTGGTAAAGATTTAGAACAAATTACTTATATAAATGCAACTAGCAGATCAAAAATGTTTGCTTGTTTTATTTTTCCTCAGTTAAGTGCATGTGTTTCATGTTTGATCTATTTGGTAATTGAACAATTATGGCTAATAATTATGGCTAATTATGGCTAACAATTATGGCTAACACACACACTTTGTGCTCTGTCGATCTTTCAAACCTTTCAGGACACCTGTTTCTATGTTCCCCACAAACACCAGATGTTCAGCCAATCAGAGAGCAGACACCACAACACCATGCAGCGCACTTCCTCAAATCCTCAGATCTCACCCTCCGCTGGCCCTCAGGACTCCTGCAGAAGACCCACGCTCCTATGCAGAGTGCCGAGACCTGCATCCTGAGCCAATGGTTTCCTCCTTTATTAGACTCCCTCAGACGTATCCACTTTCCACAAACCATGAACCACCTTCCACTTTATCACGGTCACTTTCTCTTCAATACATTCCTATCGACTTTGGGCAGCTCTCTCTCATAGCCAATGACAACTCTCCCTTCTTAGGCAAGTCACAGGTTGTCTACACCACCGTCCAGTGGCACAAAGAACCGGGAGGTTCTACGTATGGCCACCATGCAGTAATATAGTTTCCTATAACCAACAACTTTTTCCATTTGCCATGCCAGTGAGGGAGCTTCCAGTGAAACAAGCCCCATGTGATTATTTGTGAATAAATTTCATTTATTGTTTTCTTTCAGCTGAATACATTTGCATTGTGTTTTTGTCATTAGTTAAATAAATATTAATGAAATGTTTATTAGTATAAAAAATACAAAGAAATCAATAAACAGTGAAAACAGAAATGTTTCTGTCTTGTCTTTCTGGGTAAATGTAATTACAAAGAAAGGAGGTTAACAGTTATAGAAAAGGACTTTCAGTTGTTCAGCCCAGCAAATTTCAGATGTTATCCACGCTTACCAATTTAGTGTTTAACGTCTACGTTGCTGTACAGTACAGCTTTAATTTGTATAGCACTGTTCCAGGGAAAGTTTACTTGACCCTTATGTAAACATGACCATGAAACATATGTGATCTCACACAACTGACCTTAGATCAGCAATTAAAACAAAAATTGCCTTTGGTGTTGGACACTGGTGGTTTGGAGTGAATGCCACTTTTGTTGGGTGTGTCAGGAAGTTCGGAAAGTCTGTTGTATGTTTATTTTGTTTGTTAGGATTATTTAGTGTGCATTTTTCTTTCAATAATGTGAGTTTTGTTTGTTGTTTTGGCCTGGGTCACTTCTGAAGACATTGCAGCAGTGAAATTGTTTGTAATTAATATCCACTGTGAAATAAACCAAAAAGGAGACTTTCATTAGTGCTTCTGTTTGTTTTGTTGCTGTTCACTTTTTACAACTTAGATTCTGAGTCATTTACATTTTTTTTTCCTTGTTTCGTTTTTTCCTAGGCCTCACAGCCTAGACAGGCTCGTAACATTGCTAGATACAGGAACTGATGTTAGTACCTAGAAATGCAAAATGAGCAGAAGTACTATATCAAACAATGACAAGTCCAATACAAATAAATTACACAAATAATACACACACAAATAGCAGCAACAAAACAAAATCAGCATTATGAACTTTCAACATCAAAACACAACAAGCTGTAACAAACAGTTAACTACAATGTTTAAGCTTTCTTCAATATATATTCACTAGTTAAGATCACAGAGAATACTTAATGGATGTAACATCATCCAGTCATACTTAACTATAATGAAATGTTAAATGGGAAAATAATGTCCACTTTTAAGGAAAAATGTGTCAGCATCTGTAATGCCACAAAAAAAAAAAAGTTAATACAAAAACACATTAAAAATCACAAAATTATGTAAGATGTGGAAGTCTGAATATTGACAACATAAAATGAGAATTGAACTTTTAATCAGTGCTGCACACTCCTGTGCTCTTGTGGTGTATTCTAATGTAATGTTCAACAAAACAGAAAAACAAAATGTTCATTTCTACTAATCATCCAGTGATTCTTTGAAACTGTGATGTGTATGAAACACAATGGCAACACAGGACTGTTTCATCATCTGTTGTCACCATGCAATTACTTACCTTGTCCTGTTTACATTCATTATATTCTTTGATTAAGGAATAATTAATAAAACAGATGAACTCCATTCTAAAGGAACTGTCATAGGCAGAGCAGCTGACTAAATATTGACCTGTGTGTGAAGCAGCATTTAGGACCCTGATCCAGAATCCCTCACATTTGTTGAAGCTTATGGAGCAGAGTAGACCAAAGGGAAGCAGCTCACACTGAAACAGTTATACGCCACTAAGCATGCTAGTTTTGCACAAGTTGCAAGAAAGTGTGGGACTGTGCACATTTCCCCATCCACTGCCATAGCAACACTGCCCCAGACAATGCAAATGCTTCCTTATACTCAGAATTCAGCCAACCTCAGTCATGTGTGAGGAGGAATTTAGGACCCAGATCCAGAATCCTCCACATAATGCCCAATAATTAAGGCCCATAAAACACTTCCATTTCTAATGTTAATGTGTTGTGTTTGTTCAAGCTTCTGGAGCATGCAGTAGACCAAAGAGTAGCAGCTCATACTGAAAGAGTGACAGGCCACAGGAAGTGGTGTGTGATGCTCTTTGGGAAGATATTAAATAATGTAATTGTTTAAGAGTGACCTACAACATCTTTCTGAGCACAAGAAGAGGTTTCAGGGAGTAATTGCAGTGTACTCTAGTAAAAGATGTACAGGGAGTCAAAACTGAAGTGAAGTACACAAGGTTCCTATAGAAGGACTTTTTAGACAGAGATTTTTCATCAGCTGTGCAAGCAAATTATCCAATACATTATGTCTGTAAGGAAACCTGTAAGCCTCTGTTTCAACTTTCCTACACTTTAAGACATAAACAATGTGTTGTTGATGTGATTAAAATAGAGATTTCACTTCATCCTTAAAATTATGTTTAAATACAAATGTCTTCAACAAAGACACAGATAGAGATCAAGGGAAAGAAACAAGAGAAAAGAGATACAACACAGGTTCAGTGAGAGAGGGGGAATGACAGTGAGGTTTGACAAGGCTCTTTGATGTCCAGTGATAAATAGTGAGGCACAGTCCTCACAGAACTCCTCACAAAACAACCAGTTCAACATGTGCACACTTCTACTCGTCTTGTCCAGTCTATTTCCAGATGAGTCGTCCATTTACTGCTCAGTTTATCATCAGACATGTTCAGCACATTATTATTTCAGGTAAAGATCAGCTAATACAGCAGGCTGATATAGTGGTGTTGCAGGCTGTCTCTAGATTCAGATCTCTGAGTCTCGTAGTGGTGTGGATGTTCATAACAATGAATCTTTTACATTTACTGTACATTACTAACACAATCATTTGTTTTGCAGCTGGAACTGGTGCTGTAACTACGGTAACTGGATATACAGGGCATTCAGTTCAGATCAGATGCCTGTATGAGTCTCAGTATGAAACCCGCATGAAGTACCTCTGCGGAGGAGAATGGTATAATTTCCAGACTAAAGACATCCCTGTTGATTCTAAAACTGCTAAAGACGAGAGATTCTCTCTGAATGATGACACAGCAGCCAGAGTCTTCACTGTCACCATCACTGATCTGAGATCAGAGGATGGAGGAAAATACTGGTGTGGGATAGAGGGGAGATTTCATGACCACTACAAAGAGATTATGTTAGAGTTTAAGATTATGTTAGAGTGTTGAGCAGATAACAACAACAACAACAACAATAATAATAATAGTCCTAAGAGAAACAAACAAATGTAAATTAATGATGAAACTACAATATGCTGTAGCTGCTGACACAAAAAGGACCTGGAATATAAGCCAGCAAACACACACACACACACACACACACACACACACACACACACACACACACACACAATTAGATTATTTCAATTTTAAAATGCACAGTTCAAACTACCAAAGTGGAGTATATCACAGTATTACACAAGATTCCTCATTACAACAAAGACTGGTTTATGTATGGACAGACAATATGAGTTGTTGCCACAGATTTTAGTCTGTCACCGTTTCCTTCCCTCAGATTCTGATAACAGTACCATCATCCACTTCAGCTACTCTACTCCAACTCTCTGCGTCAGTACATCAGTACATACTGGGTCCACACAGTCAGGTAGGTTGTCTCTGATGTCCTCCCTTCATAACACGTGATTTGCGTCGTAAATATAAACACACACACACACACACACACACACACACACACACACACACACACACACACACACACACACACACACACTGTAATGCACATATGCTGTCTAACAGTGTACTTTCTGTTAATGCCTTGCAGTTCTGTCTGAGTCAGTACGTATAAGCACAATGCCAGGCACCTCTGGAGAGGTAGCGCCCTCAACTAGCTGATTACTGCCATCTAGTGGCCAGGGACTGTACTGGGTACTAATGAAAAATGCCTTGGTGCTAATGAACATTTACGCTTGCAATACTGAATAACATTTTTGAGACACTGAAATCACAAATGAGTTGATATAGATATAAAAATGAATGCATCATAAAGATGCATACAGTTAAAGTTTTAGATAAACTTTTCAGCACATATAAATTATTTCTAAAGCATTGACAATTTTTTTTATTTAATTGATTAATTAAAAAGTACTTGATGAACACAGTTAGGTTTATTGTAGATCTGTTAGATTTTTTGACATAATTAGATTTCCATACACAATTAAATTATTTGACACAGTCAGAGTTTCTGTTAGATTCTTTGCCATTGTTATATTTCCTTACACAGTTAAGATTGTTCTTCTGCAGAATGAGTGGATCTATCAGGAGATTGAAGATCAGGAGCTGAGTACTGCAGTAACGTCCACACTCACCACTGTCTACACCACAATGGGGTCTTCACACACTGTAATCTACTCCAGTGTAGATGAGCCATCTGACTCCATCACATACTGCACTGTAAATGTGCCTCAGCAAAGCACAACCCACCTACCGAACTCCACTGAAGCTGAGGACTCTGTGGTTTACTTTGCTGCAGATGGGCACTCTGCTGTGTGTCCCCAACCTTTCTGTTGTGTGTCCCATAGAGATTCCTATGACTCTGATCATCCCTATTCACTTAGAAATTCCGGTGTTCTAGTGCTTGTAACAAATCAGGCTTGCTATGGTTCTCTATAATAAAATAAATGCACTATTGAAATGTTTCTGCGAATGTCGCATTTTATGTTTTGCAACTGTATGTAAACCCCCCCCCCAAAAAAAAAAACCAAAACAACAACAAAAAAAAAACTCTCTAGCCCCAGTGAATGCAACAAGCCCTGCTCACCACAGTGCCATCTAGTGGAAATGAAGGCTTCCTCCTTCAGTTCAATGACTTTTCCCAGAAGTGTTGTGCACCAGTGGACCTCTGGCCACGCCCTTGGCTTCTGACCATGCCCGCAGCTTCTTCAGCTGCCTCTCTTAGTGAGTATTCTACACTGGTCAGTATATCTGTGCCATTGGTCAGTATTTGTACTCCCAGACACCTAGAATCAAAATACAAGAAATCCACATTCATGGATTGCAGTCTTAAAATATGTATTTTTCATGTTAAAAGTAAAGCTAAACAAATTAATGAATTAAGTGAAATTAAATAAAGTATTTGATATTAAATTATATATTAATATATTTATAGATTTGATGTGGTCAAAGACAACAAGAACAACAATAATAATCAAGTGTTACAGAAGCTCATTTAAAATAGTTAGAGTCACTGTTGAATGGATTTTGAACACTGAGAACATGAGGCACACCACTGGGAGGTCTGCAGACCTGCCCCTCAGGCTGAAGGGGAAGCAGGTGTTCCAGATTGAAATGATAAGAAACACTTAAACTGCAAATGGCTTCTTTTCACTGTTATGCCTTTCTGGTTCTCTGTGTCAAGATCCAGTTGGCACCCAGCCAATGAAACACGCACATGCACACACACATACACACGTGCACATACACACACACACACACACACACACACACACACACACACACACACACACACACACACAGGCACACACACATACACACATGTGCACATACACACACACACACACACACACACACACACACACACACACACACACACGCACACGTACACATGCAACATAGATCTGGAGATGGAATAAGCTTTACTTTTTATTCCTTTATTCCATCATTACTTCTACTGGTTTGTGTGAAAGTCCCTCCCCAAGACAGAAGAGCCAGAAAACCAGAATACTGATTATTCTGGAAACTTATGACTTATGACTTCAGGCCTTGTGAGAAATAAGGAGGAGGATCAAATGCAAATATGATGAAGGATATGAAACAAACAACAAATATTTTTGCAATAATGGAAGTATCCTTTGTCAGATTCCTTTAAACAATTCATACATATAGTTGTTCATTTTACTCTGATATCATACAGCTTTAACTAATGCCATTAAATTTGCTAGCAGATTCGTTAGTTATTTGAAAATATTTTGCTACAAGATTTTAATAAACATTTCATACTTTACTTGCTGAGAAGGTTACAGTTGACTTGGCATCTTTTCACTGACTGTCTGTTATGAAAAAAGGGAAGTTCATCTTCACTTTCTGTTTAATAATCAGATGAAGACACAGCCCAGGCAGAGACAGTGTTGCGGTGTGAGCTACAGGAACTCTGATATCTGATTACAGTGGAGAGGAGTTGGTTTGGATATCTGTGATCTTGAACTAAGAATGAAGATCCTGTTCATCTTCACCTTCTACCTGGTCTCAGGTAATGAAATGCACTTCTACATCATCAACACTGTCCACATGGTAAGAAGAAGTTATTTGTCCAAGGGTTATTAGCACAGGAAGGTTGTTACAGTTTGAATTCACCTGCACAGTAGTGTTCTATTTGTGATTACAAATGTCATAACCGAGCTTTCATGAACATGTTATGATGTCACTCAGATGGATGTTTATCATGTATTTCAGTAACAGGAGACTCCACTAATGAAGTGACAGCATATTCAGGAGGAGGAGTCAGGATCAAATGCAAATATGAGGAAGAACATAAAACAAACAATAAATATTTCTGCAAGGGTGAAAGTACACCATGTGCTGACCAAATTAAAACAGGAGCCAAACACACATGGGTGCATGAAGGCAGATTCTCTCTATATGATAATACCAGTGCTAAAGTCTTCTGGGTGGTAATAAGAAACCTCACTGTGGAGGACTCTGGAACCTACCAGTGTGCAGTGGATATAAAGAGATGGACAGACAAATACAAAGCAGTGAAACTGAAGGTGAAGGCAGGTGAGTCGCATGCAGTGGCCAGATCAGGATTCGAATGCGGAACACTGGAGCAGTGAGGCAGCAGTGCTGATCAGTAGCAGTTAGGGAAGCAAGTCTGAAGCAAATCTGATCTCTCAATCCTACATCCTAAAAGTCTTGGTCATATGAAATGGTATAAGACTAAGCTTAGATGAGATAAACGTGCCAGATATTTACATGTATTAGCATTTATTAGCAAGGTAAATTCTAGAATAACAACAGGAGTATTAATAAATGCACATGTTTTGATCTGAGTATTTATGATTGACTATGGAAGGTCTATCAATAAAACTGACTATATAGGAGGAACTGTGAACATCAGTTACAAATACTCAGAATCCCACAGGAATGACCCCAAGTTTGTCTGCAAGAAATATGGACACTGCTGTACTTATAAAACATCAGTTAAAGAGAGTCGAAGATGGATAAATGAGGGACGCATGTCACTATATGATGACAGAATAAAGCAAGTATTCACAGTAATCATCTGAGAACTGACTGGGTCTGGTACATACTGGTGTGGAGCTGAAGCAAACTGGAAATCAGATCATTGATATAAGGTTTATAGCATACAGATATACCTGAAAGTGACTGGTTAGTACATAACATGTTCAGTTAATCTTCAGTCTTATTGCAGACTCTTTCTTTCAGGAGGCTAAATATTCTGCCCATAACATCAATGCAACATAATTGTAAAACAATGTGTATATAGGAAAGTGAATATCATATTAATAGTGCTTTAAATGAGGAACAGAAAGGCCTATATTAGTATATTTATCACCATATGCATGATGGTTTACTCTGCAGAATTCACTTTCTTAGAGAACAGCAGTCAGTATATATAAGAAAATGTGGGATTTTTTTTTGACTGAGCTATTTAATGTACACACATGAAGTATGCTTGTGTATGAGATAGACTACACATGTACAGCTGGTTACAACATTCATTATTATCATTAGTTACATGTATATAGTGCATTTCTCATAACCAAGGACACTGTCACAGCACAGCCCCCTCCTCCTTGTTGGTGTGTGTGTGTGTGTTTCTTCGTTGCCATGCCCCTCCCTTGTTACACGGTCCATGTCACTCCTGTCTCTTGTTATCTAAGGGTTAATGTGTGTATTTAAGGTCTTGTTTTAAATGATCATCCTTTGTCAGTGTTTGACCCCATGTGCCTTGCGCTTTCAGCTGATGCTGTATGCATATGCCGTTTAATGCTTGTCGTGTTCTGTGTTGCTCATGATCAGTGCTGTTTCTCCTGTTTTTGTATTTTTTTTCATTTTGTTTGTTTCACTTATTAAACGTTTGTCTGTTTGTTAAACGGACATTAAGATGGCGACT
The DNA here is from genome assembly GCF_041902795.1 of Electrophorus electricus. Classification (NCBI taxonomy): domain Eukaryota; kingdom Metazoa; phylum Chordata; class Actinopteri; order Gymnotiformes; family Gymnotidae; genus Electrophorus; species Electrophorus electricus. The sequence continues at coordinate 3,086,237 of NC_137514.1, read as the reverse complement.
TACCCCCTCTGCATACTCCCATCGTCGCACACACTTTACAATCAACATTCTGCTTTTACACCCAATCAGCACCTACACTGGTGAGAAGCAGCATCCAATCACGCACATTGTACTCTGAACCAGAAACCAATGCCCCCTTGGGGACTGCTTTGGGCACAGGGAATGGGAGGGAGGATAACACTTTTTTTTCCTTTGCAACTAAATGTTTAACCATTAATCTCTTCATCTCAAGAACCACAAGTGCCAGCACCTTCAGCATCTTCATCATCCTCATCGAACACAACTGCACAAACAACATCTAAAACCACAGTGACCACCTCTGAGTGTATAGGTGTCAAATAATGTTCCTTTTGTGACTGTCACCAATCATAATCACAATACCAATCACATCATGGACTCAGGTAATGTAATTCCTGTATTTTTCTATTTATCCAGAGATTCCAATTTCAACCTCAACACCACATTCATCATCACGCATCAGTCCACAGTTCACCAAAACATCCACATCCTCAGGATCCAAACACACATCAGCTTCTTCTCCTGATACAGGTGCTAACACACAGTGGATTGTACAGCACAGAGTGAAACTACTCACCTACTGTCAGCTTCATGAGACCTCGATGGACTCTTTCACTCTTGTGTTTGTATATCCAGATATTCCAATTTCAGCCTGATCACCACATTTATCATACATACTGCCGGCTTCATCACACACTTCTGAATGATCAGGATAAAGGTGTGATTGGTTCACTAATTATGACTCTGTTTCCTCTCCAGGATTTCCATCTTCCACTGTGATCAGTGTTGTGTGTGTGACTCTAGTGCTGCTTCTGATGGGAACCTCATTCCTCATAGTGACTTTCAGAAAGAGAAGCAAGATGCAGGGTAACATACGCACACACTCTTGTGCACACTCTTGCAAATTCACAATAATTTGGAAAATCAGATTCACCAAATAATTTACCACATGGTAAAATATTTGTCATTCCAAGGTTAAAAGTCATCTGAATGTTTAGACGTGAGTTCCACATATGTCTGTGTTGTAGATTAACCACATGCATTATAGAACAATGCAATCTGATGCACTAGAAATGAGTATGTCTGTGCAAAGCAAATTGAGCAGACAATGGAGTAAAAAGATCAAATGAACTCTTTCACAAGAGGTATTGATTTGTTTTTATTTATTTTTTGTTGTTCTTGTAATGTTTGCTTTAATGTCAAAATTCCTTCTCAGCATCATGCAAAGGCCAAGCCCTCCAAGACATCTCACACAACCATGAGGTGAATCATGACTGCATCATATAGCCATGGGGTCAGTTATGACTGTATCCCACAACCATGGAGCGAGGTGTTCACCCATTTCTACAGAGGAATTTTTTCTTACCTCGCATGCACAAAAAAAGATAAAATAAGCTTCCTTCCTATAAACTTGGTAACAGAATGCCTTTAATGGTGAAACACTACATTCTAGCTTTTTGCACATGTTCTCACATGCACAAACACAGACACAGGCACTGCTGTAACACATATAATGAACAAAATATTAGTAAAGTTACTTACTACTTTTTAATACAACTGGCGGACCATAGTTTTTATTGTTATAATTATTGATGTATTGTTTATGCTCTCAGGTTCCACTTGCTGTCTTTGACTATGAGGAGATTAAAGACCCCAGACACAATGGAGCTCCTACAGTCTACTCTACTGTCTGTCTACCCACAAACCCCTCTGATCCCTCCAAAACTGTTTATGCTTTAGCTCAACCACCGTCATGCTCCCATGATATGGACATTTACTCTACAGCTCAATTACCCACAACTCCATCTGATTCCTCAGTAGGACACGGTCAACAATTGGCCAGCACATCTGCTGAAGGACTCATTTAGGCAGCAGTGATGTTCCATAAGAGAACTGATAGTTCTGAACATGTCGTTACCACGGAGACCTTTAAGACTCATGCGACTATGCTACTGTCAATCATGACCCAGGAAGTGGTTAGGTTAGAGTTGTATGTTTTTACCCAAAATTCACTGATTGTTTATGAAAGTGTATAACTTTCCCTTTCACTTACTTTGCCTTAATATCTATCTAAGCAGTTGTTTTATTTTCTCTAAGTTAAGATGGTGGGAGAGTGGTTGATCCACATTAACAATGGTTTTGTGTCTCTCATAAACAATCACCACCATTGTTTACAGATGAGACATAAATTTACAGTTTGGCTTGATATGTTCTTTACACACTGGTTACACACAGGACTTCCATATGGATTGAAGACTAATTTGAGGACTACAGTAGTTACCCACAACCCTCTATGATTTCTCACATTCTGTTTATGCTACTGCTCTATAACCCTCTCTCTCAGGACATTTACTGCATTGCTCGGTTACCCACATTTCTGTCTTGATTGCTCAGCAGTCAGCAGGGACGTATGCTGAAGCTGCAGCTTATGCTACAGTGAAGTTCTATACGAATGCAGATAGATCTAATGATGCTGTTACCAAGGAGACCTTTAAGAAAGCAATCACAATGTTTTCATCAGAAGGATCTTTTTATCTAGATTTGTGCAATGTGTACCTGGACAGGCATCATGTGCTTGTCATTAGTAATAATGACACATCTTTCAGTTTCTTACATAGACTGTAAATTGTTGTCAGAAATCTGAAAATAGAAAGTAAAAAAAAAAACAAAAAAACAAAGCAAGGCTTCTGCACACTTCATTTGAATGTGTAAAAATCCTCTGGAAGTTTGAATAAGTTAACTAATATGAGCAGTCTAACACATAGAAGAATAATGATAGGAATGCACTAACATAAAATGTTGGTCCTGGTCAGATATTCACATTAACATGCTTAATGCAAAGCTCATACAAAAAAAAAACCTTTACAAAATTACATTTAAACACTGATGCATAATTGTTTATCTTGCTTTGTCCTCTAGATGGCAATATAGACTTAGTGTCAAATGTATGATGTCTCATCACTTTATACATATATACATTCCTTTATATATGCATGTGTTTCCCTCTGCATATAAAAATAGAGCATAATAACAAACCAATTGCAATTTTATAATAACAAACTAATTGCAATTGCAAACCGATTTTATTGCAAACCAAAAAAAATATACTGGGAGGCAAAAGTTGTTGAAATGTTTGAACATTTTTCCCCCTTGTTGCGTTTGCGTGCGCGCACACACACACACACACACAAACACACACACACACACACACACACACACACACACACACACACACACACACACAGATATGTACATGTAACAGTGAATGAACTGGAAAAGAACTGAAACACAAGGAAACGTATATAATAATAATTGCTGGTTAACCTTATAAAGTAAGAGGGACTTGGAGAAAGCAGTGAAATAAGTCAGGAAGCATCTTTAGCCCATGAAGCCAAAACATCTTTTTGTTCACTTAAATGTTATGAACTCATTGGAGATCATTCCTTTCGCAACTTGCCTCAGAAGCAATAATTGTATCCCACTTGGAAATGGAGATTTCTCTCTCTCTCTCTCTCTCTCTCTCTCTCTCTCTCTCTCTCTCTCTCTCTCTCTCTCTCTTTGCCTCTATCTGTCTATCTCTCTCTCTTTGTCTCTTTCTGTCTCTCTATGTCTGTCTGTCTGTCTGTGGGTCAAAAAAGGAAGTGGTCATCCTATCATGAACTACTTAATAAGTGGGTGAAACACACTCCTCCATATTGTGCTTAAACACTAAAATGGCCTTTATATTTTTGGCAAGTCCATTTAGGAATGTTGTCAAGGCTGTGGGGCAGAATAGAGGATGCTCTGACATCATAGTGGCCATGTGACCACTTCCTCATCAGAAAATGTTGAGCTTGTTGTTACAGTCTATTACTCTAATAAATTTGATAAACAGCACAGATTTATAATTTGACACATTTCTGTGTTTATTTCCAGATCCACAGATTATAGTTTCAACCTCATTACCACATTCATCATCACACATCAGTGCACAGTTCACCAAACCAACCACATCCTCAGGATCCAAACACACATCAGCTTCCTCTCCTGATACAGGTGTTGACGCACTGTATCAAGACTGTACAGCATGGAGTGAAACTACTCACATACTGTCAGCTTCATGAGACCTCAATGGACTCTGTCACTCTTGGGTTTGTATTTCCAAATATTCCAATTTCAGCCTCATCACCACATTTATCATCATGAATCATTTCAAAGGACACCAAACCAACCACATCCTCAAGATCCAAACACAAATCAGCTTCCTCCCCTGGCACAGGTGCTGACACAAAGTGGACTGTACAACATGGAGTAAAACTACTCACATACTGTCAGCTTCATCAGACACTTCTGTATGATCAGGATAAAGGGTAAATGTGATTGATTCACTGATTATGACTCTGGATTTTCATCTTCCACTGTGATCAGTGTTGTGTGTGTGAAACTGGTGCAGCGTCTGATGGGAACCTTACTGACCCAGTTGTATCTGCCCAATAAGGTGAATTAATCTTAATATATTATTCAATAAATGGAGTTATAAAGGCTTGTTGGTGAATGGTGGTCTGTTATGAGGGCAAACCTGAGAATAATTAAATATTACACACATTTCACATAATTATCTCACAGCGTGACATCTCTCTCACAGCGTGACAACTCTCTCTTTCTGATATCAGAGAACATCTGATATCTATTAGAAGCGGAGTGGAGATAGTCCGGATATCTGAGATCCTGAACTCAGAATGGAAGATCCTTTTCATCTTCACCCTCTACCTGATCTCAAGTAAGAACATGCACTTCAAAGACATCATCATTAGCAGTAGTGTTAGTGACAGTGGAGTCACCAAGTGCAGAAATGCTGATGGAATATACATAAATAAATGGGATTAAACAGTTTCATCTGATTGTTTAACTAGCAGATGTATACAGGTGAGCAGATTGGTAGCACTTTTGTGTCTGTGCAATCCGCATACAAGTAGGTTGCCATTTATTTAAAGAGGTCCTTTGCCATTAACAAGGTTCCCAAACTCACTCCATCACTTTGTGATCCACTATCCTGTCTCTGTGCTATTTTAGCATATGTGAACACAACATGTAATCCGAAAAAATGCAGAGCAAAACAAACTGATAACCATGCAAATCATTTTAGAGTTAAAGAGAGAAGCAGGTGTCTCACTCAGTCTTTCGGGTTAGGACTGAACCATACCTACACAGTCTGGGGAAGTGAAAAGAGACAGCAGATGCAAAACGCAATAAAAATATCAATAAACATTTGGAAATATACATCAAAACAATCAACAGTATTAGCAGTAACAAAATAAGGCTTTGCTTACATAGATGTTTGTCATATTTCTCAGTGACAAGAGAGTCCACCAATGACATGACAGCATATTCAGGAGGAGGAGTCAGGATCAAATGCAAATATGATGAAGGATATGAACAAAGAAGAAATATTTCTGCAAGGGAGAAAGTACAGCATGTGCTAACCAAATTAAAACAGGAGCCAAACACACATGGGTGCATGAAGGCAGATTCTCTCTGTATGATAATACCAGTGCTAAAGTCTTCTGGGTGGTAATGAGAAGCCTCACTGTGGAGGATTCTGGAACCTACCAGTGTGGAGTGGATATAGAGAGATGGATAGACGTGTACATACCTACAGTGGAAATGAAGGTAAAGGCAGGTGAGTTTTCTTCATTACTTCTCTTCTTCATCATACTACCTCTTCCAACATTATTTATTACCTTATTAAATTATTTATTATCTACAATCCAAAACATTAAACATGAATTGACAGATTCTCAATTCATGATAACACAAGTGTGGGACTCTTCAGTGTATTTATCAAAGCTGAGTGCAAATGACACTGGAACATACCAGTGTGCTGTTACTATATCTGATCAACTACACACCTACACTGGAGTGAAGGTGAATGTAATAGATGGTAAAAAGCATGTAATACACATTCATCTTCTAAATCACTTTCAAATTCTGAATCATTCGGGCCAGAGCCTATTCCAGCAGCACAAGACACAGGACAGGAACCAACCCTGCACAGGAAACACACACACACCCACACACACACACAAACACCCACACCCACACACCCACACACCCACACCCCAGGTCAGAGACACAAATCAATCTAACAGATCTTTGGAATGGGAGAAGAAACCTGAGTACCCATAGGAATCCCACACAGGCACATCTAGCATGATCAAATCCAAACAGGACTTAAACCCCGGGAGCAGTGCTAACCAGTAGCAGTAAGGGAAGCAAGTCTGAAGCAGATCTGATCTTTCAATCCTAAATCCTAAATCTTGGTCATGTGAAACAGTATAAGATTAGTAGAGCTAAATGTGTCAGATATATACATTTATTAGCATTTATTAGCATGATAGACTTCCCATAGTACAGATCTGTAGACTGGCTAAGCTGGAGGAGGAACTGTGATCATCAGTTGCAAATACACAGAATCCCATAGGAGTGAGCCCAGGTTTCTCTGCAAGAGAGGATACAGCTGTTTGTACTTATAAAATATCAGTAAGAGTAAAAGATGGATAAATAAGGGGCACATATCCTGGTATGATGAGAGAACAAAGCAAGTATTCACAATGAACATCTGAAAACTGACTGGTTTTAGTACATACTGCTGTGGAGCTGTGTCAGACTGATCACTGATACAAGGTCTATATCACACAGATCTTCTGGAGTGACTAGTCAGTACATAACATGATGGGTTACTCTGCAGAATTCACTTTCTTAGAGAACAGCAGTCAGTATATATAAGAAAATGTGGGAATTTGTTAAATGGCTGACTATGAGCTATTTAATGCACCCACATGAAGTATGTTTGAGTATGAGACAGATCCCACATGTACTGCTGATGACAGCAGTTGTTATTGTTATTATTATTATTGTTGTTATTTTATTGTGATGGCAGCAGGTGAATGGAATCAAGAGTCAGGTCAGCAAAGAGGTAATCTTTATTCTCCATCGGTTGTCCGCGATGGAAGCACGGGACCTCAAATACAAAATACAGAGGAGTTAATCTTCTTCTAGGCAATAGATTATGTGTGGTTCGGCTTGACGTAGTAGGACCGCTAATGTGCAGCTCCATCTCCTCGGATCTGGGGGTTAAAATAGAGCAGGGAGTGAATGTAGAATAGGTGAAAGTAATTAGTAATCAGGGGATTGTGAACGGGACAGGTGCGATGTGTAGTCTTTAGCAGGGGTGGGTGTGTCTCCCCTGCTAACTGGCTGACCAACTGGATGACATGTATTATTATTATTATTATTATTATTATTATTATTATTATTATTATTATTATTATTTACACATAAACTTGCATTTCTCATACCCAAGGACACTACAATCAACATTCTTCTTTTATATCCAATCAACACCCTGGTGAGAAGCAGCATCCAATCACACACAGTGTACTCTCAACCAGAAACCAATGCCCCCTTGGGGACTGCTTTGGGCACAGGGAACAGGAGGGAGGATAACACTTTTTTTTTTCCTTTGCAACTGAATGTTTAACCATTAATCTCTTCATCTCAATTAACAGAACCACAAGTACCAGCACCTTCAGCATCTTCATCATCCTCACCATCAAGCAAAACTGCACACACATCTGGAACCACAGTTCCTCTGATACAAAAAAACACAATTATAGGTGTCAAATAATGTTTCTTTTGTGACTGTCAACAGTCTATACCAATCATATCTTGGTGCCATGCCTAAACCCCCAATTAGTTGAATTCAAAGTTATTTCAAATATTTATTTCAAATACAAAGTAAAGATGCAAACTCAAGAATCAAGAAAATAGCAGGTCCCGTTCTTTACTGCAGGTCAACATTAACCGGCATTATTGAGGCATCCTCTAGAGAATGTCTGATAATCACATAAAGAACCCACATTTTTATAGTATCAGTTGTGATTTTAAAATTGACCCACCTTCTTTACATACTAGTATTTGAAATCTCCACCATTATATCCAAACCATGCATTATTTGGCATATGCAAATTGAGATCCAATGATGGGCATGTTACCTAGCATTATGGAAATTGAAGCTTGACAGCATTATATCCCATTGGAAGATGTTCCTTTTCCTAAACAAAAATGATCTCAACTAACACCACCAAACACCTGCAAGATAAGGTTTCCAGGTCTGCATCATCATTAACATTGTTTAGCCACTGAACTCTCAAAGAGGCTTTCAAGTCTTTTAAAAACAATAATCTTTTCCAATACTAATGAAGATATTTATCACAAGAATAGTGCAGAGTAATCTGCCTTAGACTTCCACGGAGGCCTTGAAACCACATTCATCAAAGCCTCTGCTCTGCACCCAGAGAGCTAAAAAAGCCTTTAACCCAAAACATTTTATGAACTTGATAGACTTGATAGATAATCTGTTACTCTTGTGTTTGTATATCCAGATATTCAAATTTCAGCCTCACCACATTCATCATCATGAATCAGTCCAAAGGACACCAAACCAACCACATCCTCAGGATCCAAACTCTCCTGATACAGGTGCACAGTGGACTGTACAGCATGGAGTGAAACTACCCACATACTGTCAGCTTCATCAGACACTTCTGTATGGTCAGGAAAAAAGTTAAATGTGATTGGTTCACTGATTATGATGCTGTTTCCCCTATAGAATTTCCAGCTTCCACTGTTATCAGTGTTGTGTCTCTGATGGGAACCTCATTCCTCATTGTGACAAAGATAAGCAAGATGCAAGGTAATACACACACAAACATTCGTGTGCACACACTTGGTTTTACACACAGACATTTATGCATGTTTGAAAAGGACAACATATTTATAGATCTGAATGTTCAAATGTTAGTGCCATTAAATAGGAACAGGGTGTAAGAGTGGAATCTGATGCCCCCTGCAGTTTTTCATCTTCGCATGTTAATGTCAAAATTCTTTCTCTGCATCATCAAAAGTCCAGTCCCACAAAGATTACTCACACAACCTTGCGGTGAGTCATGACTGTATCACACAACCAAGGAGTGAGTCATGACTGTATCACACAACCAAGGAGTGAGTCATGACTGTATCACACAACCAAGGAGTGAGTTATACTGTAGGTCATGACCATAGGACGTGGCACAATTAACCAGCACACCTGCTGTGCTGGACCCTCATATGTAGCAGTAATGTTCCATGTCATTACCAAAGAGACCTTTTAAGAGGAGGAAAACTCACCCCAGGAAGTGGTTCCGTTAAAGGTTTATGTTTTTACTGAACATTCATTTTTATTTGATTACTGATAGGAAGTGCATATCTTTCCCTTTCACTAACTTTATATCCATCTAGGCAGGTGTTTTGTTTTTTTATAAATTAAGATGGTGGGACACCAAAACAGTGACTCATGGTTGTTTGCAGAAATTATAGAAATCATGAATTCAAAACTGCACGGCCAAGCTACAAAACACTGCATCAATTTCATATTTCATAATAGATCTTATAGATAAAATTATTTTTAAAAAGATACAATTCTTTTTAATGATATAAAATTATTTATTTATGTTATTGTAATGGCCCGAGTGCCACAGGGCATGGAGCAGGATTCGAATTTGTGAAACGTTTACTGACACAAAATGTAAAAGACAATGGTGGCACTCACACATAACATTAACAGTGAACATGAACACACTTAACATTAACACAGGCTATACAACCATGGATACTCACATTATACTCTGACTCTAACAATGACCAACAGGGGGATGCACTGACAGGGGGTTTAATTAGACTAACAAGCACTAACGATTAACCCTGTACAGATGTGTGCCCTCACGGGGGTGTGGCCACAAACAAGAGTTTATTGTTAAGTGTTACTGTGTCTATTCAAACCCCTGTCTGTGTGTGCTCCCTTTTGTTGGTCAATGTCACTACGTGTGTGTTAACTCCTAGCTCTGTAGCAGTAACGTTGGTTTGTGTAGTTCCTGTTAATGTGTATACGTCTTATTTAATGTTAGATGTATAGTCATGTTTACTGTAAGTGTTATGTGTGAGTGCCACCTGTATCATATATGTTTCATGTTAATAAATGTTTCAACGTCGAGGAAGTCTGTGCGTCCTGCTCCGCGCCCTGCAGCACTCGAACTCATTGGAGACCACTTCCTTCGCAATTTGGCTCAGATAAAATTATTTCATGCAACTTGGACGTGCAGATCTCTCGCTGTCTCTCTCTGGGTCAGAAGAGGACATTGGCATCCTATCATAAACTAGTTAATAAGTGGGTGAAACACTGCAGATAGAGAGACCAAGCACTGAGCTACACAACCTCTGATATCTGTCTGGAGTGGAGTGGAGCTGGTCTGGACATCTGTGATCCTGAACTCACAATGAAGATCCTTCTCCTCTTCATCCTCTACCTCATCTCAGGTAAGAACAGACACTCCTAAATCCCAGCAGTATCAAATGAAGGTTTGGCTGGGATGTTCATTTAGGGAGGAAGATTCTCCCAGTTTCATGCCAGCAGTTATGTAGTAATCTGGATGATAATGAATAAAGCCAATGTAAAGATTTTAGAAACAACAGAAGACTCTGCTTACATGTTACATGTTAATGTTACATTATTACTTATAATTGGATGGTTGCTGGTTCAAGCCCCACCAAGTTGCCATTGTCAGTTCCCTGAACAAGGCCCCTAACCCTCTCAAGTTGTACTCAGTCATAATTATAAGTCACATTGGATAACAAAAGCATCAGCTAAATGTTGTAAATGTAAATTAATAAAGCCAATGTAGAGATTTAAGAAACAAAGTTGGCATGTATTTCAGTCACAGGAGTCAACCAATAAAATGACAGCATATTCAGGAGGAGGAGTCAGGATCAAATGCAAATATGAGGAAGGATATGAAACAAGCAAGAAATATTTCTGCAAGGGTGTAAGTACACCATGTGCTGACCAAATTAAACCAGTAGCCAAACACACATGGGTGCATGAAGCGCAGATTCTCTCTGTATGATATTACCAGTGCTGAAGTCTTCTGGGTGGTCATGAGAAACCTCACTGTAGAGTAGGCACCTGGAACCCGTGTGGAGTGGATATAAAGGCAAAGATAGACAAGTACAACCCAGTGGAACTGAAGGTAAAAGAAGGTGAGTATCTTACACATTACTATCTTACTTAAAATCAAAGAAAAACAATCTTATTTTATTTTTATATGCAGTGCAGTAATTAAGGCTGGATACAGTTTAAGTTCAATGTAGTGACTTGGTAGTCAGTATGTTTGCCTCTCATAGGGTTAGGGTTTATGTCCCTATCTTGGACATGCAGATATCTCGCTATTTCTCTGGGTCAAAAGAGGATATGGGCATCCTATCACAACTAGTTAAAAGTGGGTGAAACAGTGCAGATAGAGAGACCAAGCACTGAGCTACACAACCTCTGATATCTGTCTGGAGTGGAGCGGAGCTGGTCTGGACATCTGTGATCCTGAACTCACAATGAAGATCCTCCTCCTCTTCATCCTCTACCTGATCTCAGGTAAGAACAGACACTTCTAAATCCCAGCAGTATCAATTGAAGGGCTGAGTAGGATGTTCATTTAGAGGAAGATTTTCGCAGTTTCATGACAGCAGTTATATAGTAATCTGGATGATAATTAATAAAGCCAATGTAAAGATTTTAGAAACAAAGGAAGACTCTGCTTACATGTTTGGCATGTATTTCAGTGATAGAAGAGTCCACGAGTCAAGTAACAGCAAATTCAGGAGGAGGAGTCAGAATCAAATGCAAATATGAGGAAGGATATGAAACAAACAAGAAATATTTCTGCAAGGATGAAGAAACAACATGCAGTTACCAAATAATAACAGAAGCTAAACACACATGGGTGCATGAAGACAGATTTTCTCTGTATGATGATACCAATGCTAAAGTCTTCTGGGTGGTAATGAGAAACCTCACTGTGAAGGATTCTGGAACCTACCAGTGTGGAGTGGATATAACAGACAAGGCAAAGGAAGACATGCACACACCAGTGAAACTGAAGGTAAAGGCAGGTGAGTGTTCCTCATTACTGCTCCTCTTCATCATACTACCTCTTCCAGCACGATTTATTACCAACTTCAGGGAGGGTGAAGCTCCAAGCTCTCATACAGGACTCATTATAACAGTGTGATGTCAATGTGTCTTTAGCAGGGGGTGTGGCCTCTAAAGTAGTGACTGTATATGCAGGGGGAAGAGTCACCATCAAGTGCAGATTTGAGGATGAATACAAATCCAAACCGAAATCTTTCTGAAAGACTGGCAAGGATCAGTGGTGTTTAGATCAAATAACAACAAACCCAAACAGTGACTGGACTCATAAGGACAGATTCTCAGTTCCAGATAACAAAAGTGCAGGATTCTTTAGTGTGTTTATCAGAGAGCTATCGGAGTGTTTATCAGAGTGTAAATGACACTGAAACTACAAACCTACAACACTGAAGTGAAGGTGAACATAACAGAAGGTAAAAAGCATTTCAGAGCATATTCCAGCAGCATAGGACACACGACAGGAACCAACCCTGGACAGGACACACGCACACACACACACACACACACACATGGCCACAGACATAAATCAATCTAACACATCTTTTTAATGGGAGAAGAATCACAAGTACCCACATGAAACCCACACAGGCACAGCTAGAATAGTCAAACTCCACACAGGCAGTGGCCAGGCCATGATTTAAACGCAGGACACTGGAGCAGTGAGGCAGCAGTGCTGACCAGTAGCAGTAAGGAAGCAAGTATGAAGCAGATCTGATCTCTCAATCCTAAATCCTAAAAGTCTTGATCATATGAAATGGGATAAGACTAAGCTTAGATGAGTTAACGTGTCAGATAATTACATTTATTAGCATGGAAAATGCTAGAATAACAAAAGGAGTATTAATAAATGCACATGTTGTGATCTGAATATTTATAATAGACTTTAATAGTACAATAATAGTATAATAGTATGGATCTGGCAATCAATAAGACTGGCTAAATAGGAGTAACTGGGAACATCAGTTGCAAATACCCAGAATCCCACAGGAGTGACCCCAAGTTTCTCTGCAAAAGAGTAGACAGCTGTTTGTACTTCTAAAAGTGTCAAACCTTCCACAAGGACACAACCTACCACAGACTACAATACCCATGAACCTCTTCTGTGTTGCCAGTCCCCTGATTATTAGTGTCACTTGTCTCTCTTTTTCCATATATAAACGTTCCTATTCATTCAGTCATTGTGAAATATTGTTTGAGAGTTGTTGTCTTTGTTAATATTATGTTGTCCTCCTGGTTTTTGACCTCTTACCTGCCTCTGTATTGGTTCTTCTATATTTGTCTACTGCTACCTGGATTGTGACCTCTGCTTGTTTTGTGACTATGTCTCTGGATTACCCCTGTACAATTAAAATCCACCTGTTTTCCTGGAATCGACTCCGCCTCTGTTGCACCAACTCAGACAGAAGACCTTGCCTACATGAGGAGTCATCAGGTACTGGACGTTAGCCGCTCAAGGCCAGTTGCTCAATCAGCTCCACCAGCGTCTGGATTCACTGGGCAACAGGGTAGAGGAACTCACCTGGCAGAAACAGCATATTACAGCTTTAGTTCCTTTCGTAACCGAGCTAAAACATCATCTAGCAACTTTAACTTCCTGGAAGGTGAGAACTCCCAGTGTTGTTACACCTCCTTCACTGACCTCTAATGTCTCTCCCTTTTATCTGGATCTGCTGGATAAATATGATGGAAACCCAGCAGGGTGTAAAAGTTTTTTGCTGCAAGGCTTCTTATATTTTGCCCAACAGCCTCCCTGTACAGACTGTCTGCATATCTTTGATTATAATGCTTTGGAGTGGGCTAATGCAGTATGGACAAAAGGTGGAGAAATAACAAGAGATTGTAACCTCGTCACTATTTAAGTTCATGCTGTTTTTGATAACCCTAAAGAAGGCAAAGCAAGTGGAGAGATACTGTTTAATTTGAAGCAAGGTTCAAGGTTGAAGCAAAGTTCCTGTTCTGCTGTAGATTATACCCTGAAACTTTGGCTGCGAGTAGAGGGTGCAAAGAGGTAGCACTGACTACTGCACATTGGCAGGGATTTAATGCTGAACACGTTGGAATAAGACTGCCGAGATGAGTCCAAGTTGATTGAGGAGCTAACCTCCACCAGCTGAGATGGAAGAAACGCAAGTTGGTTCATGAACTCCAGGAACCATGCTCATCCAATCACTGCCACACCTACCTTACTACCGACATCTCTGATCTGGCTCACCAAAGTACTAATTACTCACCTGATGACAATTATCTCCATTACTACCTCCCTATTTAAGCTCCCCTCCAGCACACACACTTTGCGAAGTATTGCCATTCTCATTTTGCATACTGAGCCTTCCATGTAAGTGTTGGTCTTCCTGGTTTTCAAATCCTGCCTGTGTTACAGACCTCATCTCCTGCCTGACCCCTGGACACCTTCCAGACTCTGCCTTGCGTTTTTGACCTTGGGCTGACCTGACCACAATTACCCGCCTAATTCCTCTTATCTGTCTGGGAAAGCTCCAAGCCCTACTACCTCTCCCTATGATTTCTACCTGCCCCGTATCCAAAATAAAATCTCTAAGAAATAAAACCTCTCCCTTGTGTGTGTGCCTTCATTACAGATTACAACCATCTCAACTCCTATGAGAGAAGATACTCGGGATGTATGTGTTTTATGGAGAGTCAGGGCATGTTTTATGTGATTGCCATATTAGTCCCAATAGATGCAGGACAGAAGCCAAGGAATCCTTGCACACCAAGGCAGTGAGTAACACATCTTTCCATCTTGTTCCTAGACCATCTGTATTAGAAACAGAAGTTATCCATAAGGGATGTGTTGTAATTCAAGCATTGATTGACTCCACCGCATGACTGCTCCATATGTTTAGTGGAAGGGGGTGTGCCCCCTCGAGTACATCCGTATCCTATCTACTGCAGAAAATAAAGCAATGGAGGACTATATCCATGAAGCATTAGCACAGGGATATATTCGTCCTACCAAAACCCTAGCAGCTGCAGGAGTTTGTATTTTTTTTTTATTTCCAAGGATGGAGGTCTACATACTTGCATAGATCATAGGGGGTCAATGATGTCAACATAAAGTATCCCTATCCATTACCACTTCTGCCTTCAGCCCTGGAACAAATGAGAGCCAGGTACTTAATAAACATGCTGGATTTAAGGAGCGCATATAACCCAGTCAGAATCCGGAAGGGGGATGAATGGAAGATGGCTGTCATTACCAATTCTGGACACTGAGTACCAGGTTATGCCTTATGGCCTCACCCTTTCTGTGTTTCAGACATTTATCAATGACGTGCTGAGGGACATAATTTGCAGATTTGTTGTTTATTATTCTGGTCTTCTGGTTTATCAATACATGCCTTTTGTCTCACTTTTTGCCCTCTTACCTGTCCCTGTATTGGTTCTTGTATATTTGACTACTACTAACTAGATTGTGACCTCTGCTTGCTTACTGATTACATCTCTGGATTACCTACGCCTGTTTCCTGCAATCAACTCTGTCTCTCTTCCACGTACTCTGACAAAGAAAGTGGATGATGGATAAATGAAGAACATATATCCCTATATGATGACTAAACAAATCAAATATTCACAGTGATCATCTGAAAACTGACTGCTTCTGGTACATACTGGTGTACATACTGCTGTGGAGCTGAATCAGACTGGGAATCCGATCACTTGATACAAGATCTATATCACACAGATGTTCCTGAGTAACTGGTTAGTACATAACATGTTCAGTTAATCTTATTGCAGATTTTCTTTCAGAAGGCTAAATATTCTGCCCACAACATCCATGCTAAAAAAATGTGTTTAAATAGGAAAGTGAATATCATATTAATAGTGCTTTAAATGAGGAACAGAAAAAAAGCCTGTATTAGCATTTTTATCACCGTATGCATGATGGTTTACACCGCAGAATTCACTTTCTTAGAGAAAAGCAGTCAGTATATATCAAAAA
Organism: Electrophorus electricus; assembly: GCF_041902795.1. NCBI lineage: Eukaryota > Metazoa > Chordata > Actinopteri > Gymnotiformes > Gymnotidae > Electrophorus > Electrophorus electricus. Next base: position 3,070,203 of record NC_137514.1, on the reverse strand, counting down.
AATGTGGGAATTTATTAAATGGCTGACTATGAGCTAATTAATGTACATACATGAAGTATGTTTGACTGACATCTACTGCTGATGACAACAGTAATTATTATTATTATTATTATTATTATTATTATTATTTACACATACACTTGCCTTTCTCAGACCCAAGGACAATTTACAATCAACATTCTTTTTTTATACCCAATCAATACCCTGGTGAGAAGCAACAACCAGTGACACACAGTGTACTCTCAACCAGAAACCACAGCCCTTGAGGACTGCACTGCGCACATGGAACAGGAGGGAGGATAACACTTTTTTTTTTCCTTTGCAACTGAATGTTTAACCACTAATCTCTTCATCTCAATTAACAGAACCACAAGTGCCAGCACCTTCAGCACCTTCATCATCCTCATCCTTAAGCGCAACTGCACACACAGCATCTGAAACCACAGTGACTTCCTCTGATACAAAAACACAATAGGTGTTAAATAATGTTCCTTTTGTGACTGTCAACAATCATAATCACAATACCAATCACATCATGGACTCAGTTAATCTGTCACTCTTGTGGTTGTGTATATCCAGATGTTCCAGTTTCAGACTCATCCCCAGAGTCATTATCATGCATCAGTCCAAAGGACACCAAACCAACCATATCCCATGTGTATGACCAGGATAAAGGTTCAGTGTGACTGGCTCAGTGATTATGACTCTGCTTCCTCTACAGGAATTTCAACTTTCACTATGATCAGTCTTGTGTCTGTGTTTCTCATGCTGGTTCTGAAGGGAATTTCATACCTCATTGGGTCTATCAGAAAGAGAAGCAAGAAGCAAGGTAACACATGCACACACACTCTTGTGCACATGTTTGCATATTTATGTTCATTCTGAAAATTAGATTCACCAAAATATTTACCACATGTTCAACTGTTTGTACGTTACGGTCATAACAATTTCCAGTGTTAAAAGTTATGTTATTGGTTTTACACATGGACAGCAGGTTTGTAAAGGACAGCACATGTGCAGATCTCCATGCTCAGATATGAATACTACATATAATCTGTGTTGTAGATTAACCACATTCATTAAAGAGGGTTCATTTGATGCCAGAGGGTGTAAGAGTGCAGTCTGATGGTGCCCCCTGCTGACTAAAAATGAGCATGCATGCACAAAGCAAATGAAGCAAAGACGATGGATTCAAAATATCAAGTTTTTGACCTTCACAACTGGCTTTGGTATTTTTGTTGTAATGTTTGCATCAATGTCAAAATTCTTTCTCAGCATCATCCAAACGGCAGTCCCTTCAAGACTCCTCACACAACCAGGCAGTGAGTCATGACTGTATGACACATGTATGTTCACCCATTTCTACAGAGGACTTTTTTCTTACCTCACATGTACAAAAAAGATAAAATAAGCTTCCTTCCTATTAACTTGGTAACATGACATGATTTTTAATGGTGAAAAACTACCTTCTAGCTTTTTGCACGTTCACAGATGCACAAAATACACATGCAGACACTCCTGAAACACATATAATGAACAAAATTTTAGTACTTTTACTAACTAAGCAGGGACGTCAACCATTTCACTGCGAGTTATACTGTGTATGACTATGTATGTGACAAATATACCAAACTTGAACTTGAACTATCTTTTAACACAACCGGCAGACCATAGCTTTTATTGTTATAATTATTGATGTATTGTTTATGCTCTCAGGTTCCACTTTCTGTCTGTGACTATGAGGAGACTAAAGACACCAGAAGCCATTCTGACACTGGAGCTTCTACAGTCTACTCTACTGTTGGTCTACCCACCAAGCCCTCTTATCCCTCACAAACTGTTTAAGCTTTAGTTCAACCAGCATCATGCTCCCATGATATGGACATTTACTCCACAGCTCAATTACCCACAACTCCATCTGATTACTCAGTAAGAGGCACAATTGGCGAAAACATCTGCTGAAGGACCCACTTATACAGCAGTGATGTTCCATAAGAAAACCTGATAGTTTTAAACATTTCATTACCACAGAGACCTGTAAGAAGGAGGACGACTCATGCGACTATGCTACTGTCAATCATGACTCAGGAAGTGGTTCAGTTAGAGCTGCATGTTTTTATTGTAAATTCGTCTACTAATAGGAAGTGTATAACTTTCCCTTACTATCTCACTCATCTATCTATCTATCTTGCGTTATCTAAATTAAGCTGGAGGGTGAATGGTTTTACATTTATGGCATTTAGCTGACACTTTTATCCAAAGTGAGCTACCAGATGCTCAACAGTCAACAGTTCAACATTCAACATTTACTGATGTGATTTAAATTCAGTCCTTTATTAACTAGGTACATACAATACATTCCATATGGATTGCAGCCTATTTGAGGACTACAGTAGTTACCCACAACCCTCTATGATTTCTCACATGCTGTTTATGCTACTGCTCTACAACCATCACTCTCAGGACATTTACTGCATTGCTCGGTTACCCACATTTCTGTCTTGATTGTTCAGCAGTCAGCAGGGACGTCTGCTGAAGCTGCAGCTTATGCTACAGTGAAGTTCTATAAGAATGCAGATAGATCTAATGATGCTCTTACCAAGGAGACCTTCAAGAAAGAAATCACAATGTTTTCACCAAAAGGATTTTTTTAATCTAGATTTGTGCAATGTTGAGCTAGCAACCCTCTGTTCTGTATGGTATGATCACTGATGATTGGGTACATACATGAATTGCTCAAGTGATGGGAGGGATAAACTACTTTATGTAAATGGTTAGGTGAGAGATGCATGTTTATTTTAAGTGTTTTTATAGAGCTTAATGTTTATTTATTTTATTTTTTTTTCATGATTAGTAGCATTATATAAGGGTTCATTTGAATATGTCTTGTATTCTAGGTTGGAACAACCTATTTGTTATTATGAGGTTTTCCAGTTTTTTGTTTTGTTTTGTTTTGTTTTTAAGTTTCTTACTTAGACTGTAATTTTTTGCTTTCTGATATCTGAAAATAAAAGGTCCAAAACCAAAACAAAGCTTCAGTGCACTTCATTTTAATGTGTAAAAATCATCAGGAAATTTGAATGAATATCTAATATATACAGTCTAACACATCACCAGAAAAACAATGGAATGCAAATAGTAGGAACAAAACCAACCTGAAAATTACAGCACAGTAGAGGACACTGATCCTTTCATAATATAGCAGCATGGATATGAGAAGAATAATGATAGGGATGCACTAACATGAAAATGTAGGGCCTGATGGGATATTCAGCATGAACATGTTTAATGCAAAAAAAGTTTACAAAATTAAATTTAAACAGGGGTGTATCTTGCTTTATCCTCTATGTGGCAGTACAGACTCAGTGACACAAATGTACACTGTCATCTCTTTATTATGTACTTATCCTACAGCAATTATAAATAGACTCCCAAACATTTTATAGTCAAGTATCAATTGTAATCAAACACTGCAGGCAACTCTACTGTCCTCTGAAGCCAGGGGAATAACTCTGTCTGTGTTCTGTTTGTCTGGGTCTGTTCTAGGTCCCAGTCCAATCCTGTGATGTCACTCCAGTACAGGAGTTCCAGTCCTGGACACATTTTCTTTTTCTTGTGTGTGTCTTCCTAAGGACACTGCTGACAGACATGACCAGTAGGGACTGTCAGATGAGGCTTTGTGAGGCTTAGAGGGACTTCCACATGATTGGGCAGGTAAAAGAGTCAAAGCAGTTGTGCATTTAATGCAAACACCAAAGCAGTGACACCTGTTGGTTTGCAGAAATTATAGCAATCTTGGATTCAAAACTGCACAGCCAGACTACACAACACTGCATTGATTTCATTCTTCATAATAGATCAACATAAAAGATCAAATTATAGTCATTTATGTTATTTAGTGCTACAATAAATGAATGGGTACTGAAAAACTTGACTGGATTTTTAAAATAACTTTTCCTTTTTATATAAAAATGCAACACAAGCTATTCAAACTATTGCAACTAATAAAAAATATACTGTGAGGCAACAGCTGGATCTGCCTGTAGTTGGAGCTGTACATAAGTTAATTTATGAAAGTGTGAGGTTAAATATGAACATGTAACAGTGAATGAATTGGAAAAAAAAAAAAACAACTGAAACAGAGAAGGAAACATACACAAGTGTAAGAATAAATGCTGGTTAACCTTTTAAAGTAAGAGAGACTTGGAGAATGCAGTAAAATAAGTCATGACACATCTTTAGCCCATGAAGCTAAACATCTGTTTGTTCACTTAAATGTTATGAGCTTAAATGTTATGAAGGGCAGTGTTATGAATGTTATAAACATACATTGTATGAAGGGCAGTGGGTAGCTCAATGGTTAAGGTACTTGATGTGTAATCATAAGGTTGCTGGTGCAAGCCCCACTGCTACGAAGTTGCTACTGTTGGGTCCCAATTGCTCAAGTTGTATTCAGTTATAATTGTAAGTTGCTTTGGATAAAAGTGTCAGCTAAAATGCCATAAACTGCCAAGTTGGATGAGGTAATTGTATCTGAGCTGAGTTGCAAAGGAAGTGATCTCCAGATCTCTCTCTCTCTCTCTTTCTTACTGGGTCAAAAAAGGAACTGAACATTCTATCATGAACTAGTTAATAAGTGGGTGAAACAGTGCAGATAGAGAGACCAAGCACTGAGCTACACAACCTCTGATATCTGTCTGGAGTGGAGTGGAGTTGGTCTGGACATCTGTGATCCTGAACTCACAATGAAGATCCTCCTCCTCTTCATACTCTACCTGATCTCAGGTAAGAACAGACACTGCTAAATCCCAGCAGTATCAAATGAAGGGTTGGCTGGGGTATACATTTAGACAGGCAGAATCTCCCAGTTTCATGACATCAATTGTGTAGTAATCTGGATGATGATTAAGTCTTTGTAGAGATTTTAGAAACATCGGAGGAGTCTGCTTACATGAATGTATGGCATGTATTGCAGTGACAGGAGAGTCCACCAATGAAGTGACAGCATATTCAGGAGGAGGAGTCAGGATCAAATGCAAATATGAGGAAGGATATGAAACAAACAAGAAATATTTCTGCAAGGGTGAAAGTACACCATGTGCTGACCAAATTAAAACAGGAGCCAAACACACATGGGTGCATGAAGGCAGATTCTCTCTGTATGATAATAATAGTGCTAAAGTCTTCTGGGTGGTCATGAGAAACCTCACTGTGGAGGATTCTGGAACCTACCAGTGTGGAGTGGATATAAAAGTAAAGATAGACAAGTACAAACCAGTGAGACTGAATGTAAAGGAGGGTAAGTATCTCACACCAGTTTATTGTTCAAACTTGCATGGACGTGTTTTCATTAGGGACAAACCACATCAGGTGTGTAGTCAAAGTAATTATCTGTAGACCCCTATTAGGAACACAGTTTAGTACTGTGATTTTTCATACATTTAACCTTCTAAGGAAATGACTGCATATGCAGGCGGAGGAGTCACTATCAAGTGCAGATATGAGGATGAACAGTATACCAAACAAATTATTTCTGTAAGATTAGAAAGGATCAGTAGCGTTTAGATCAAATAACAACAAACCCAAACTGTTACTGGACTCATAAGGACAGATTCTCAATTCATGACAAGTGCACGACTCTTTAGTGTGTTTATCAGAGAGCTGAGGGTAAAGGATACTGGAAACATACCAGTGTCTTGTTACTATATCTGATCAACTGCACACCTACAATGGAGTGAAGATGAATGTAAAAAAAAAAAAAAAGACATAATTTTAAATTTTCAAAATGAAACGTGGAACTTTGTGGAACATATAAACTTGAATCTGATAATGTAAATTTCATTTACCACTGCTTATTAATGAAAATATGTACACCGTATTTTGTTCAATTTACAGATCGTTACTATGGAAAGTCCATCAATGAGACTGACTATATAGGAGGAACTGTGAACATTAGCTGCAATTACCCAGAATCCCACAGGAGGGATCCTAAGTTTCTATGCAAGACAGTGGGCACTGCTGTTTGTACTTATAAAACATCAGTTAAAGAGAGTGGAAGATGGATACGTGAGGGACACATGTCTCTATATGATGATGGAACAAAGCACATCTTGACAGTGACCATCAGACATGTAACAGGTCAAGACTCTGGACAGTACTGGTGTGGAGTTGAATCAGACTGGAAATCTGAACAGGGATATAACATTTATATCAGACAGATCTACCTGAGAGTAACTGGTGAGCAGAGTCTTGCTTTCGGTATCATGTTTGCTCCACAGGGTATGGTATCAATTATATGGTTTTCAGCACCTGAACTGTTTTATTAGCTCACCCAAAGAAAACACTGAGCGTATTGTTGCTGAGGCACATTTCTCTGAATACTGTTTGTTAAAGTTGGAGTCCAACTTCTCCTCCCTCCAGCTAATACAGTTAATGAAGACAAGCCCCCACCTTTCCAATTTAGCGATAATATTAATATTTGATATGGTATAATATTTGATATGGTAATAATAATAATACTTAAAGATTCTAAACTAAACCTGCACTAAAACTGCCACATAGAAGTGGCCAGGTTCAGTTTTAGAGAGAACAGTTAAAACCACAGAGACCAACTAGCACTTAGTTGTCGTAGCAACTTGAACAAGTCTCATGACTTTATGAAAAATTAATTGAGAACTGAAAAAACAATATTAGGAAATGTGTAAATGGCACATGAAACCACAAACACGTATTCTGGGCTTTTCCATGAGATCAAAATCCACAAACATTACAGGTCATTACAGGTCTCATAAATTTCTTTATCTTCAGTACAGTGTAACTGACACAGCTGATCTTGGTGCAGTCAGCATGATGTAATGATATACAGAGTGTTTCTTATTTTGCTAATTACATGAAGAGTGCAGTGAGCATGCTCAGATGAAAAGGAGCTATGGGTGTCAGAGCAGTTCACATCGACCACATAGAGCTTGGCTAGTTGTTGATAATGAATTGTTTATGAAACAAGTGCAATTTATTACCTCAGGTGTGTACCCAGTAACTCCATTAGTGCAGTTATCCACGTGGTCAGCTCACCACTCCCCATCACCTGCTCCTTCAATCCAACCTGAACACAGAGACTCTCCACCAGGTGAGACCCCTCTGTCCCTTCACACACCACTCTCTTACACCAATATTATTAGGCTTCATCACATGGTTTTACAACTCTCTCTTTCTCTCTCTCTCTGTGTGTGTGTGTGTGTGTGTGTGTGTGTGTGTGTGTGTACACATTTCTTTGTACAGCATTTCCTGGTCTGGCCATGTATTCCTCTATTGCTGTCAGTCTAGTGTTGGTTATAGCTGGTGTGATTACAGCAATTTACTGCAAAATAAAGAGAAAAGGTAAAATACACTTCAAATTGCAAACATATGCTGAACTACAAACACTAGTGCACATGTAATGCAAACATGTGGTGAGTTACACCACTGGTGCAGTGGGATTCAGTTTTACTGCCACACAGTGGATTTTAAGATAAAACCATTAGTAGATTTGAAGTGCAGAAGGTCCATCAATGCATGGGCCTTTATGTGAATACTCAATGAACTGCATATTCCACTGGAGTCAGAGTTCAGAGCCAAAAACACTCCAACAAAAACACCTCTAGACCAATACTAGTGGGGAAGGCTATATTAATACTCAGTGCACTGATACTCGGTGCATACTCGGTAATACTACTCAGTGTGTTAATCATCAGAGAAGACTGGAAAACACTGGAAAAGACTATTAATCCTCAGTGTGTTAATACTCAGTGTGTTAATACTCAGTAGTGTTAATCCTCAGTGTGTTAATCCTCAGTGTGTTAATCCTCAGTGTGTTAATACTCAGTGTGTTAATACTCAGCATGTTAATCCTCAGTGTGTTAATACTCAGTGTGTTAATACTCACTCAGCATTACTACACCTCTACTTTTTCTCTGTTGTCCTCATTTTCTCCCTGCAGAACCAGAGACAGTAACACAGTCTAGAGAGGTGAGTACAAAATATGATCATATGATTGGCTCCAGTCATTCATTGGGCAAATATCTATTTCAATATGTAGATTAATATCTACTTTTAAATGTTACTTGTTTTCACCCCTTTCAGATAAATGAAGATTATGTTAACATCCTAACAATTTCTGCTTTTCAACAACAACAAAAAAAACAATCAGAGTCTGTCTATCAGAATTTCAGTCTCAAATGTAACCATTAAGATTCAGTGTAAAATCAAAAAATTCTGAGCACAGAGACTAACCGTATCTATTATCTGCATCACACCAACATAGTCTAATGAAAGTGGGTCTTTTAGATACAAGTTTGAGAAGTTACCTACATTTAACAACTCACCACTGTTCAGCTGCTTGTCTATATATTATTTGTACTTTACCCATAATGTGTACATTTGTCTAAATATTATATGTACTTTACACATTATGTGCACTTTGTCTTTACTCTGACTTATTATTTATTATATGCAGCTGAACAGGTCAACAGGTCAACAATGTCATGTTAACATTACACATAATGCGTAAAGTACATATAAAGACAAACATACACATTATGTTTAAAGTACATTTATAGACAAACTTACACATAATGTATGTACCAGTCAATGTTATGTAAAATGATGTTGGTTGACACCAAATGTTTACCTTAAATAATATAAACAGTAAAATGTTAAGGGGGGCTTACGCTGTTAATGTCCACATGCGCTAAACAAAGGCAATCGTGCCATCTAGTGGAAATGTTCTGAAAATTAAAACCCTGTTCTTGTGCAGCAGGGTGCAACCTATCTGTAACTGGTTGTACTCTATCTATCTATTGGGGTAATGTGGATAATTTGTTCACCACTTTTGTGTCTGTGCGCTTGTTCTATATATCATTGTTATACCTCACAAAGTAAGCAGGTAGACAGTATACATTTTAAATTTCATTTTAGGTAAATAATATGTTGATAAAATTATTGTAGCGAAGAGCAATGTTTCATAATAGGTATATTTCATGAATTATTTCAACTCTGCATTGTTTTTTTGTTTTTTGTTTTGTTTTGTTTTGTTTTTTTCATTTTTTAGATCTTTAACATTTGTGCTAATGACTTTACTCTGAGTATCCTCTAGATGGAAGTAGAGCTCTTTTACCACAACAAATCTGCCATATCGCTGATCCTTATTTACACTGTCAAAACAGACAAAAGCATGCTAATACCTGACTATCACTCCTATATGAGCTTGTTGTATATCCTATCCTAAAATCATGTGTGGATTTTAATACAAAAAGCAATGTATAAAATATAAAATATTTAGAATATATAAAATATAAAATCACATATGGATTTTTCTTATAGAAAAATACATTTTTTATATACACCAAACTCCTCAGACCATGTCTTTATGTATACAGTGACATGGACTTGCTGGAACAGGAAGGGACCTTCCCCAAACTGTAGCCACATGGCTACATTTACATTTACATTTACAGTATTTAGAAGAAGCTCTTATCCAGAGTGACTACAAAAGTGCTTTGTCATTTACTCATAGAATGCATCCTAGCCAGTACAGTAGGTTAGAGTCCAAACTACCATTGAACTAGATTGCTGTTTATATACCGGAATCAATGCTGATGCCTAGAAGTGCAAAACACCTATAAGCTCTATCTCAGACAACAATCAGTGTAATAAACAATACCCTACAATAAGTACTAGAGTTTCAGTTAGTCAGTGGTCATTTAAATATTCCACAAATAGATGGGTCTTCAGTCTGCGTTTGAAGACTGTTCACTTAACTATTAATTATTAATTATTAATTATCCTGTGGTGTGATTGGAGAACATATGCAGATAAACAAAGTGACCATTCAAAACCACAACCACAACCTGTGAGTCCTCAGCAGAAACACATAATTTAGTCTAGAACCAACTGCAAGACCTGTAGGACAGAGTCCTCTCCGCCCAACAGTGACACTGACATGTGCACATATTGCCTGATAGGCTGGTCTTGTTTTACATTAAGGCTTTTTTAAATCAGGGGCCGCACTAGGAATCTTTGTTGTTTTTCAAAAGATTGCATCCTGGCCGTCCAATCAAAATGCTTTAGACTGCTTTGACTGCTATAGGATTGACACATCTATCATAGTCATCTGCTGTATAGCATAGCAGTTTAATTTTCATATAAACTTTTATAACTCAGTAGTCCACAGAATATGACAATAAAAAAACAAAGTATGTTGTGCTGTTGATATTTGGGGAGGAAATCTGTCATTTCGCTTGATCCCCTAGTACACTACATTACCCAGCAGGCTGTTTGTCACCTGGCCAGCAACTCATCCAACCATGGATGTGCCATCAGATCATCATCACCAGAATATTGAATTCACCTGTGTTTACTCAGGAGTGTGTATATAAGCCTGTTTAGAGCTCCCATACATTGAGAAGGATTGTTTTTAGTATTATCTGAGTGTACTGTCCTTGATTTTGTGTTTCTGATTTTTGCCTGCCCTTTTTTGGATTTTTCTGCCTGGTTTTGGATTGCTTTTCTGGTTGAGACACAGACTGTTTCTTCTCAATGATTCAGATTAACACCTATTTTGTCCTTTTGGTTTCAACCCCGGTTTGTTCCGCTACCACTGTGTTGAACTCCAATAAAGCTCCTGTTTCATATCCGCGAGCATCTGACTTTGCCTGGCCCATCACAAAATCTTGAAAACAATAAACTTTAGAGTAGGACAGGGTTTGGATTTGACAGCTCCATTACATCACTTCATATCTGACTGACTACTGCAGTTATGGAGTTTATTTACTTGTGATTGCTTGGCAGTGTTACTGATTGAGTAAGATGTAGTTTTAACAGTTAGCCATGTTGCCTTTTTGAGCAGAGAGCATTTTTGTTAACTACTGTATCTACTTTAGGTATCAGTGTCAGGACCATCACAGGAAGTGCATGCACTGTTGGGCTTCAATGGTAACATGGACATGCTCACAATACTGCTGATAACATGCTTGTGGTCATCACAGTGACGCAAAGCATTCATAATAGACAATCCAAACACAAACTGGACTGAAAGGCTGTGTTCTTTTGATGTAGGCTGATATTTACCACTTCCAAATAACATGTGAACATGTGGTGTTCGTCTTCTGGATATCAATCACTCTTCTTAAATGCAGGTCATTGAGGAGATTGTCCATTTATGTTGTTGTACACTTAGTGCTTCACCCTGTGCTGCCTAATGCTACCTTTCAATAATTTCATTACTAATATGAGCACAGGCACATTTATTACCTTTGGTTAATTTGTCAGGCAGAAATAAATGCACCTGTGATAAGGTCGGTGGAGTGATGCAACAGTGCTGTGACATTTTAAATACAGTGGTGCTGCTTTAGTTCTGAACCCATTTTGGCCTAAAACAACACTTGCAGTTCTGCCTCCTCAGACCTGCTCTCATCACAAACACAAGTGTCCTCACTTCCTCACTACAAGCAGGCACATACAGATCTATGCAATTTCTCACAATGGGACTTTGACCAGGAACATTACCCCACTTCAAATATTTCGCATCTTTGATGTCAACCCTAATGCTTGTAACGTTGTCGCTGGCCCAAGTGCAGATAGGCGTGGAGCAGGACCCACAGGCTCCCTCGATGATGTGAAACATTTATTAACATAAAACATGAAGAAAGGTGGCACTCACACACAACATTAACAACAGACATGACTTATACATTTAAATAAACACAGGCTACAGTAACATCTAACGATGACTACATACGCATTTTACATACATCAGCAAACAAACAATGACCAATGGTGAGGCACGTACTGACGGGGGTTTAAATAGACGGACACACATTAACACGTAACCCCGTACAGGTGCGTGCCTTCACGGGGGTGTGGCTACAAACATGGGTGAACCACATGACTTGTGGGGGGGAGCGTCCCGTGACAGTGCTGACTCTAGTTGTGTCAGGGTGTAATGCCTCCACAGCAGATATTGTATTTATTATTGACAAATAAGAATGCAAATTAAGAAAGAAAATTATTATACATGATGTTTTGTTTGGCAGACTCATACTGTGAAAGGTGCATCAGTAAGACTGGCTATGTAAGAGGACCTGTCAACATCAGTTACAGTTACCCAGAATCCCACAGGAGAGACCGCAAGTTTCTCTGCAAGAGCGTGGACACTGGTGTTTGTATATTTGGTTTATTTGTAGTAGATGTGAATATTATTTATCCTCAGAGTCACCTGCAACTCCAAACCAGTCCCTCCAAATTTCACAAAATCATGGGGTGAGTCATGATGGTGTTTTAAAGTAGGTCACAACTGGAACATGTTCACAAGTTTCACCAATAAAATGTATATCGTCTATAGCTGAAACATTTATCTAATCCACATGCATTTTGTTACACAGGAAAATGTCACAATTTTATTACAAGGGACAAGCAGTATTTGTGTTTTTATTTTTGTTTTCTTTGCTGTCAGGATCCACTTTCTGTCTGTGACTATGAGGATATTAAAGACACAAGAAGCCATTCTGTCTCAGACACTGGAGCTCCCACAGTCTACTCTCAGTCTACCCACAAACCCCTCTGATCCCTCCCAAACCTTTTATGCCAAGACACAACTACCCACAAATCCCTCTGAAAGTATTTATGCCAACACACACAATTACCCACAAACCCCTCAGATCCCTCCCCCCCAAATTTAGCTCAACCACCTTCAAGCTTCCTTGATGTGAACATTTAATCCACAACTCAACTACAACTAAACTGAATTTCCATATAATAGTGCTGTAGTTTTGTAACAATATTGTCAATAACACTTTTCGTAGGGTTAGAATATAGCAATTTATATGAACACCTTTGGTTACTTTTGTCATGGACTTGTTTGTGACTTTTATAACAACTTTGTTTTTCCATTATATCTATGATATCCAGTTACTTGAGACAATTTCATGTGTTACATCAAATTGTTTTCTATTAAATAATTATATTTAATGGCAGAGAAAACTGTCCAGCATGTGTATATGTGCAGAAAATGTCTATTCTACCATTTAAACACTGAGATGATGATGTTAGTGAAACTTTTTCTGGTACTTCTCATGATTTCACACACATTTTATTGTAATGTCCAAGAGATTTAAAAAAATGAGAAATATCACAAAGCAAGAGCTCTGGATGTGTCCGTGTGAGGACATTTTGGTGTGAGTAGACATCCAAGATGAACCAGTAAGTAAGTAAAGTTAGACGCCCCTACGCATAGTTTAATAGGTTGTGAGAGACATAGCCTTGCTGTAAAGCAGAAAGAGAAATCAGTTTTCCTCCATACTCCACCCCAACATGGAGACTTCTACACTGATGAATCACCATCTGCTGTCTAAACTATCTGGGGCACCATTTCGCACCTATCCAGAACACCCCCAGTTCAAACTGTCAGACCAGCTTACAGGCCAGCAAAGAATACTGCAGCATTTCCTCACATGTTGCTGCTGTTCTCTTCCTTGACCTATTGTAATGCTAAATAAACTATTTTCCTCCATTAATCTATGCTACTGGTGTTTAATACAAAGTCCTTGAGGTATCCGACGCAGCCAGAATCTGCTACCTAACAAGTGATTTTTACAGTTACTGTTTTCCTTTGTTGCACATATTTTCCTCTAGATGGCAGTAAACACATTTTGACACAGACACAATGACATTAACTTAAAGGAGAAAAAAAAGCCAGAAATTGAGCTGTCATGGTGAAGTATGTCCATGTTGTTCATATTACAGTCATGGTGAAGTATGTCCATGTTGTTCATATGACAGTCATGGTGAAGTAGGTCTATGTTGTTCATATTGCAGTCATGGTGAAGTAGGTCCATGTTGTTCATATTACAGTCATGGTGAAGTAGGTCCATGTTGTTCATATTACAGTCATGGTGAAGTAGGTCCTTGTTGTTCATATTACAGTCATGGTGAGGTATGTCCATGTTGTTCATATTACAGTCATGGTGAAGTAGGTCCATGCTGTTCATATTACAGTCATGGTGAAGTAGGTCCATGCTGTTCATATTACAGTCATGGTGAAGTAGGTCCATGTTGTTCATATTACAGTCATGGTGAAGTAGGTCCATGCTGTTCATATTACAGTCATGGTGAAGTAGGTCCATGCTGTTTATATTACAGTCATGGTGAAGTAGTTCTATGTTGTTCATATTACAGTCATGGTGAAGTAGGTCCATGTTGTTCATATTACAGTCATGGTGAAGTAGGTCCATGATGCTCATATTACAGTCATGGTGAAGTAGGTCTATGTTGTTCATATTACAGTCATGGTGAAGTAGGTCCATGTTGTTCATATTACAGTCATGGTGAAGTAGGTCCATGATGCTCATATTACAGTCATGGTGAGTAGGTCTATGTTGTTCATCTTACAGTCATGGTGAAGTAGGTTTATGTTGTTCATATTACAGTCATGGTGAAGTAGGTCTATGTTGTTCATATTACAGTCATGGTGAAGTAGGTCTATGTTGTTCATATTACAGTCATGGTGAAGTAGGTCTATGTTGTTCATATTACAGTCATAATGAAGTAGGTCTATGTTGTTCATATTACAGTCATAATGAAGTAGGTCTATGTTGTTCATATTACAGTCGTGGTGAAGTAGGTCTATGTTGTTCATATTACAGTCATGGTGAAGTAGGTCCATGCTGTTCATATTACAGTCATAATGAAGTAGGTCTTTGTTGTTCATATTACAGTCATGGTGAAGTAGGTCTATGTTGTTCATATTACAGTCATGGTGAAGTAGGTCCATGCTGTTCATATTACAGACCATAAACACAGCTGATGAAGGACCTATGTCTGAAATGTTCTTTTTCTCTGGAAACTGTTCAAAAGAACATGTGACACAAAGGTCCTGGTTTTCCAGACTGGAATAAGACAAGATGCTGAAGTGCAGTCCTAACACTGACTGGATATCGTTAGTCACTGTGTAAGGCAAACATTGTCATGTGCTTCTGTTTACAGCCCTCTTCTTACTGTTTCTAGTTCTGCTTTCTAACACAACAGCACTTTCTAAAGCAGAATATGGATTACATTTGTTGTATTGCTTTGTTGTTCACCAGACACATCTATCTAGTTTTATTTAAAATCTTTCACATCAAGTTCTGTAAGTACTTTATTATTTCTGATCCGATTTTAATCTGAAATTATTAACAGTTCCAAACATTTATAGAAATATATCATGGTATAGTATATTAAAAAAGGGCAGCATTTTTATAATAGTGATATGTTTTTGACTATACCACTTCTGTGTATGCGTACAGGTAAGAAGACCAGTTATTGCAAGACATTTCTCACAGATGCATACAAAATTTCACCTGCATGTGTGAACAAGATAAGCAAGTACAGATGTTACCTCACTCGTACACTATGTATGTGTGCTTGTTAGGACAAACCGTCCATAAGAAACTAGAATTACGGCACGGTCCCTAGAGTCTCTGGAATGAATACTATTGTCATGAATGGACATCATCCTGGCGTCTCTGTTTCCATGGTTTCCCTGTCGCGTCTGTTTTCCTTTACTTCCTTGTTGTTCCGTTCCTTGGTTTCGTTTTCTCCGCCCCCTCGTCTGTTTTTCCACGCATATCATTACTTTCACACGTGTCTGGTTTAGAGTTGATTAGTTCATACATTTAAACCCTGTCTGGTTGCCTGTGTCTCTGTTGTTCATTGTATGTAAGTAGGTTCATTGATTATCCAAGTCTAACCGCTGTC
Organism: Electrophorus electricus; assembly: GCF_041902795.1. Taxonomy (NCBI): domain Eukaryota; kingdom Metazoa; phylum Chordata; class Actinopteri; order Gymnotiformes; family Gymnotidae; genus Electrophorus; species Electrophorus electricus. Next base: position 3,054,438 of record NC_137514.1, on the reverse strand, counting down.
TGTATTCCATGTATGTAAAGTCGTGTTTATTTTTCCTAGCCTGTATGTTTATTCTCATCTTTGTTCACTCAAGCCTGTGTTTCATTCTAGCCGCTGTTTGTGTTTATTAGTTGTTTGTGTAACCTAGCCCTTGGTCTTGTCATGTATCCTCATACTCTACGTGTTGGTAAACTGACCCTGGACTACCCTAACGACATGGACTTTGGATTTGCCCCTAATAAATCTCCGCACTTGCGTCCGCCTCCTTATCGCTCATCTTTACAACTATTGAATGGAATAGAATAATAATTATTATTAAAATAATAATAATATTTATCAAATTTATCTTAAACTCAAGGGTGCATTACAATATTATATGAAAGACAGGAGAAAAACTAAATCTGTTACAAAAAACCAAAAGCCCTCCACAATAACAGCATTATAATATTATTGACATTTTTTTTTTATTACTGAATATGATCAATTTAATCCTCATTTTTACCATTTCCAGAGAATTTCACAATTCTTCGGTAGTCTATTGCTTGTGCAGAAACTCAGAGAGACAGTTCTGATTTACACCTTTCTCTTTGGTTAGCTGCTCACACTTAAAATTGTTATTATAGTAACAGCAGTATATGTTTGGTCCTTGAATTGCTGTCATGGCTTCAAACACTTCCTCGCTTTTACGAGTTTTTAGGTCTTTGTTGTATATGTTTGTAAAAACCAAGGCTTTGTATCCTTCTGCTACATGTACAAATGTGTTTTTTAGGGGTTCATAGATGTTTTTATCGAACTTTGCATTTAGGCAATATTGAGTGCAGGGGCTTAGATATGTGTAGACGATGACACACTGATCATCCGGTTGACCACCGGTACTGGTATAGACAAAATGTTCTAACACTCGTTGTTCTGCATGGGTGTCAATTACTTTAGAATTAGCATTGTACACCCGAGTGGGAGTCGCTGCTGTGATCCTTCCATCACAGTATATGTCTCGTTTTGCCATCATCTTTCTGATGACATCGAAGTCAACAGTGTTCAAGCTGTCAGTTTTTCCTTCATTACAGTCCTTCTTGGTAAGGCGTAATGCAAAAGAAAACTGAACACCTCTGAAGAAGGAGGAAGGGAGACGGTCAAGAATACATTTTAACTGGCACAAAACTGGACTGCAAACAAACTTTCACTCAAATTGTGTATGTATTGCAGTCACATACTGGTTTTGCACAAACTCTCTGGAATTTAGTGGTCAAGCACTGTTCTATTCTTTATACACATTACATTGAACAATTTACAAGTAAATTACAAATTCACAGCAAAAAAAAAAAAAAAAAATAATAATAATAAGAGTGATGGTGCAGATTAACACTCCAGAAAATAGATCAATAGAAATGTATCTATTACATGAGTATAATGTGTAAAAATCAGTAAACATTTTAATAGTAGTATTGCGCATTGTGACAAACTATGATGAATAGTTACCCTATTCTTAGATCCTCAGGAAGATTGTTATTCTGTTGATTAACTTCTTTTCTTAGTTGATCTCGATCAATCCTGAAGAGAAGATCATTCATCAATAGACACTCAAGAAATCTTGAGCACATTAAAACATTTGCGAATGTGACCAGCCAACTCTACAGGCTGGAAAAGAAGCTGGTTAAAAAAAACCACCACTTACTCCACAGAAGTAAGCAGGTCAAAGTGGACTGTGATTGAAAGTGAATCAATACTCACTTCTCCAGCATTCGTTCAATGATGATTGCCAAGTTTTTTTTTGTGATTCCATTATTATTGCACCCACATAAGAAGCAGGTGCATATAATCATAATGATAAAGATCCGCACCACTTTAAAGCATATGGTCTTCATCTGGGCCCCAAAGGTCATTAAAGTAAGAGACATGAATTCAAGCAGTTTACTTAAATGGCCGATGAAGGACTAACAATTATTTATCTGTCTATACACACACATATATATAACGCTATATCTTCATCTCAGATGAAGCACACAGATTACATTATACAAAAGATAAAAGATCACACATTGTGGAAAAGTAACATAAAGGTAGTTTAAAGATAGTCGTGTTGACAAAAGAAACTTAATGCCACAAGTCCAAAACTGACCATGTAATTTCTGTCGGCCCTGGTGCACGGTGTCGGCTTCGGTGAGGTGAAGTGAAGTGACTATTTGCCTGTCAAAGAAGACCCATTATATTCCTTCACTGGAGGTGACGCCTCTTTCTGATCTGACGTCATCTACCTCTGTGTCTCTGCTTCTGCTTCGCTCTCACCCTCTCAGTTCTGTCCAGATCTAGTCAAGGTCATTCAGATCAACTCAATTTTACTCACTTCGACACATCTAATGATTGCATTAAGCATAATATTGTCAAATGTATGTCCTCCCTTTATTCTGCTCTCCTTCTTTTATCTATTTGTCTTCTTCTCTCTCCCATCTGTGAAAGAAGGTGGCAGCCATGATGGACTACTATCCCATAAATGATGGACTACTATCCCATAAATGATGGACTACTATCCCATAAGTGATGGACTAGTATCCCATAAATTTTTAAATTGCGATTTCAGTGCCTCTCACAGATCCTAAGAGGTGTCAAATAGCAGTCTGCTGTTTTGAAACTTCACGCTCCGCTAGCCCACATAAGTTCTGCACATTTTTAAGATAATCTTGCCGACACCGTTGGTAAAGCATGTGTGGTAGTAATGATAGCAATAACTCTAGCCACATGTAAACATTTACTGCAGAAAACCAGTTATGTTTGCTTTGATTATTTGTTTGCAAATTCATGTTTATCCACCAGATACAAAATACAGGACCCCATTGACAACATTACTTTTGGCAGTTTTATTCTCCCACCCATTAAAACCTCCTTAGGGTCATAAAACTAGTCTGGATAGGTCTGGACACTTGGTCATGATTAGGGATATATTAAAAATTCTCTCTGGTCATAAATGTTTGTATATATCCTTATATGTTGTAGAGCTTTTAGAGGAATTGTATCTATGATGTGTTAATTTTACAACCCCCACCTAATAAAACCTGTTTTACTCCCAGCCTCTCCACTCCATAACACCTGCACAGCCACTGTGACCCCACCTCCGCCCAACTCCTGGCGCCCTAACATCCCATAACACCTGCACAGCCACTGTGACCCCACCTCCGCCCAACTCCTGGCGCCCTAACATCCCATAACACCTGCACAGCCACTGTGACCCCACCTCCGCCCAACTCCTGGCACCCTAACATCCCATAACACTTGCACAGCCACTGTGACCCCACCTCCGCCCAACTCCTGGCGCCCTAACATCCCATAACACCTGCACAGCCACTGTGACCCCACCTCCGCCCAACTCCTGGCGCCCTAACATCCCATAACACCATCACAGCCACTGTGACCCCACCTCCGCCCAACTCCTGGCGCCCTAACATCCCATAACACCTGCACAGCCACTGTGACCCCACCTCCGCCCAACTCCTGGCGCCCTAACATCCCATAACACCTGCACAGCCACTGTGACCCCACCTCCGCCCAACTCCTGGCGTCCTAACATCCCATAACACCTGCACAGCCACTGTGACCCCACCTCCGCCCAACTCCTGGCGCCCTAACATCCCATAACACCTGCACAGCCACTGTGACCCCACCTCCGCCCAACTCCTGGCACCTTAACATCCCATAACACCTGTGCACAGACTTCCACCTCCGCATTCAAGGAGTTTTGTGCACACTAAGTTATTTGTAGGGTGTGTTGTGAAGTTGGTTGATCTCTTTGAAGTAGGCTAAATCCAAACTCCCCCCACTTTTCTTGTACATGTCCAGACATATTGTGGACCTTTCAGGATTATTGTAAATTTGATGTGTTAATTTTATAGCCCCAATAAAACTTCCTAGGTAAACATTTTTTCCAAGCAATACCCTGAGTAATAAATGTGTTTTGAAGTTGGTCTATTTATTTGACATATGTGAAACACCTAGACTCTTTCTTTGATTTGTACAGGTGTCCACATGTTGGTGGAATTGGATTTTTAAAGTGTTCAATTTATATTCTCCCCAATAAAATGTCCTTAGTAAATGCTTGTTTTCTCCAAACACTGTCCTGTTATAAATGTGTTTTGAAGTTGGTCTATTTATTTGACTTAGACTAACTCCAAACTCCACCTTTCTTGAACATGTCATATCATGTTGGGGGGGGGGGGGATATTTTTAATGTTTTAATTTTATAACAGCTGGTAAACATTTCCTAAATGTTTGTTTTCCCCAGACACATGGTCTGCATGGTAAATTTAAGGGCATTTAAGGGCATGTTAATAAAACCTCCTTAGTAAACATTTGTTTTCCCCGGACACATTGTGTGCATGGTAAATAGACATTTATGGGCATGCTAATAGAACATCCTGTTTAAACATTTGTTTTCACTGGACATGTGTGCATGGTAAATAGACATTTAAGAGTTTGCTAATAAAACCTCCTTAGTAAAACTTAGTTGTCTCCAGACACCATCCTGTTATGAATGTGTTTTGAAGTTCAACTATCTCTTTGCCATAACTCTTCTTTTGCTTGTATAGGTGTCCACACACTTGTGGAAATGTATCTTTGAAGTGTTTACAAATGTGGGTAAAACTTACTGAACATTTGTTTTCTCCAGATACCACCCTGTTATATTCCTTAATTTTATTAAAGAGGCTTACTAAAAACATATACAAGAATTTATGACCAGAAAGGATTTTTATTGCATACTGTGGTGGAATTTTGAATAAACAGCAAGTCAGACGTGATTAAGAGAGTAATTTAATAAAGAAAATAAGACATACAAAACATACAAAAAGCTGTGTGAGAGCTAATGCTCTGAAGCAAAAGCTCTAAAGGGGTAGACTGGCTCTGCTCCTTATACCTAGACTTCACCCCCAGAGAGGGGTGCTCTGTATCCCTGTTTACCCATTCCCTGCTCCTTATACCTAGACTTCACCCCCAGAGAGGGATGCTCTGTATCCCTGTTTACCCATTCCCTGCTCCTTATACCTAGACTTCACCCCCAGAGAGGGATGCTCTGTATCCCTGTTTACCCATTCCCTGCTCCTTATACCTAGACTTCACCCCCAGAGAGGGGTGCTCTGTAATCTGTTTACCCATTCCCTGCTCCTTATGGCGATGAACATTCCTGCAGTACCAGAGCACTCACCAGGACAGACACAGTTTGCAAGATAAGACGAATCCCTCTTTACGACACATTCAGGTCACGAAGCAACATTCCAACAGTCGCTTTGTTCACACAATATACAGAGACAGAGTGTGCAGACTAAACTATTCATATAGGATTATAGAATGAAAGGATTAACGTGATTATATATGAATCATTACATATGAATCACACGATAATACATGATCGAATAATATTTTCCATCACAGAGAGAAAGAAATATTAGTGTTAGACGCATGTTTCTCTCTCTGTAGTAGGAGGCTTAAGGCCATTCTATTAATGCCATTCTATTTTTCACTGCCCTCAAAAATAGAAATGAGAGGGTTTTTTCATGTGAGTTAAGCCATAAGAAGATGAACAGAATGGGTACGCCCAGACACAGGGGCAGGGACCAACACAGACAGGCACACAATCTCTAACACACATCTTATCTAGGAGTTGGAGTCAGTGGACATAAAGCTGAACTCAGAATGAAGATTCTTCTCATCTTGACACTGCACCTGATCTCAGGTATGTATGAATACTCAAACTTTAATCATCATTATCAGCAGGGTCAAATATAGTATTTGTTTAGATGGTCACTTTTGGTGAATTTTTAGATCTTAGTGGGGTCTCTACAAAAGTAACTGGGAGTCGCCATGAAGTGCAAAGATGAGATTTAAAGAGAGTTAACCTAAAAGATAGTTTGACTAGCAGTTCATTGCAACTGTGTGTTGCCTGAATCAAAAATGCATTTTGTAATGTGTAAAACAGGAAGATCAGAGGCCTCACTGTGGAGCTGACGTATACTCGTAGTCACATTTGTTAAATGTGAAGCACACATTTAAATTATAACCAGGGTATTATTAAATAAACCTCAAACAAGAAGATCATCTAACCCTTCTAACCTTGAAGTAGTCAAAGATCAGAGTAATGCATACAGCTGAGAGGCAGAGTTTACTGATTTTAAAAAAGTTGTAAGCAAAAAAAATCCCTGCAGACCACTGATTTAATTGTTAATACTTTATCTGTCATGTTTATATCTCTTTATACAAACGATTTTAGACAGACCTCATTAACACATAAACATACTGATGAGGTATTTTGTTTTGGTTCATGTTAGTAACCAGGTTGGTTGTTGATGTCCTCATACCTCAGCATGTCCCTCACTGAGGACATATAATGTGTGTCTGTTGAGTGGTAGATTATAACGGTGAACGGTAGGGAGGCGGTGGCAAGTACGGAGAAAAGGAGCAAATCCAGGGTCGTAGTCGTCGGAGTAGTCCAGGGTGAATTTACCAATACAGAGATTACAGGGATACATGATAAACAAACCAAAGCACACGAAGGCAAACAGGGGAAGCAGGCTATAACAGAGACTAGGAAATAACGCATGGAGGTAAGGAAAAGCAAAGGGTTAAGATAACACACGGGGTAAAAAAAAAACCAAAAAAAAACCCCGAAGGCTTCGAAAAAGAGACGAGCTTTCAAACACATCCATACAACGAACAGCAAAAACACGGGGCCTCAGTCAGGGTTTAAATACATGAACTTAACAAGGCTAAAAATGAAGAACAGGTGTGGGAAACCAAACTACGGAATAGAACCAAGTATACCTGCTCCTCATTGTGTCGTTAACATGCATGTTTAAGTGTCGTTTAGGTGTTCGTTGCCGATGTTTGAGTCCATCTGTGTGCATGTTTAATTGTGAATGTTACATAAAATAAGTATAGTCTTATATTACACGCGACTCGTCCCGTCATCCTTCTTAAAATCTCCAGCGTTATAAGTAGTATAGTTTCTGAGGAGGAAGCAATAGAACAGTGACAGAATTAATTTTAAATAAAGGTATCCACAAAGACCTCATAGAAATTATATATATATATATATATATATATATATATATATATATATATATATATATATATATATGTATATGTATATATATATATATATATATATATATATATATATATATATATATATATATATATATATATATATATATATATAATTAATTATTTTTTTTTCAATTTTAGTTGGAAGTCTCTGAGCCACAGAAGTCTTGAGTGTAATTATGACAGTGTGACATTGTAATCTGTACTGATGATCAGTGGTACAATGGTGTTATAACTGACAACATCTCCCAGGGAATTTCATACAGTGACTTACAGAAGGTGCAGAACAAACCAAACCAAGACTAAAACTAAGACTAAAACACAGTAGAGAAACAAAATGATCAACTTCAATATGAAGCCGTTTCTTACATGGATGTTTGTCAGGCCTTTCCGATACAGGAGAGTCCAAAGACGTGTATAGATCAGTGACTGCATGTGCAGAAGGAGTCACCATCAAGTGCAAATATGAGGATGAATACAACACCAACCTGAAATATTTCTGTAAGAATGTAACAGATCAGTCAGGCTTAGATCAAATAACAACAAATCCAAACAATAATTGGACTCATAAAGACAGATTCTCAATTTGTGATAACAGAAGTGTAGGATTCTTCAGTTTATTTATCAGAGAGCTGAGTCTAAATGACACTGGAACATACCAGTATGATGTTAATGTATCTGATTAACTGCATAACTACACTGAAGTGAAGCTCAATGTAACAGCAGGTTAGTAGCATGTAACATACAGTTTTGCCAAAATCACTTCATCAATTAAAGCTTTCAGAAATAATAACAATTTTGCCAAACTGCACTTTTGTAAATCATCCTGGATAAGAGCATCTGCTAAATGCCGAAGATATAAATGTATACAGGTTAAGATAAACTTGTTACTTTCATAGGTTTGTAGCTATAAGGTAAGTGAGACTGATACAGATCTGATCTCTGAAGCATTCCTAAAGTGACATATTTCCCTTTTATTAACATAGCAAATCCTAGAACAAAAGAAACATTAAGAACTATTAATAAATGCAAACCTGAATGTGTATGATTGACAGACTCATGCCGTGGTAAGACCATCAATGCCTATGTAGGAGAAACTGTGAACATCAGCTGCCGTTACCCAGAATCCCACAGGAGTGAACCCAAGCTTTTCTGCAAGAGACTGGACACTGGTGGCTGTAATTATATAGGATCGGTGAATAAAACAGGAAAACCAGAAACTAAAAAAAAACATATCATTGTATTATGACAAAGAAAAGGAAAACTTGAATGTGACTATAAGATATGTAACAGTGCAGGACTCTGGTGAATACTGGTGTGGAACTACATCAGACTGGACAACTGATCATGGACTCAAGATTTATAGTACACAGATCTACCTGCAAGTTGTAGGTGAGTAAATAACAAAATCTGTATAATGCTTTATTGTTTTGACAATGCAGAGGCAGCATCTATACATCATTCTAAATTGCTTAATCAAAAAACTATTTTAGCAAATCCTAGAGAGTCCAGAATCAGTTGATGCTGTTTAGATGACAGGAACTAAGCAAATGCTTTTATCCTTGAGTAGTAAAGGCTGTAAAGTAGTCTAGTGCCTGTAGGTAGCCAAGGCTGTAGTCTAGTGTCTGTAGGTTACCTGGAGACTGTAAAATAGTCTAGTGTCTATAGGTAGACAAGGCTGTAAATTTGACTAGTGTCTGTTTGTAGCCAAGTGTCTTTTCTGTGTTTTATTTGTTCACTGCCCTCCCAACCCATATGACTGATCAACAATATTATAACTGTCTAAATGAGTAGAGTCTGAATTAGCTGTTGAACATTGTTACACTTCCCATCTAATTTACAGCACTAAATTTGTTTTCAAATTTACAACCACCAGCACCAAAATGCAGAGTTTAAAAGCAAACACAAATAGTGTTTTTTTTTTCTATTTAACCAGAAAGTCCAGTTTCAGCCTCATCACCACATTCAGATCTGTATGTCCAGATGTGAGTGTAGCATGTATCTGTATGGTATCCTACAATGATGACAGCCTGAACTAAATTCACTCCCCATAATTAAAACTACTCTTTTCCTTTTTTGCTTCTCGTCTCCCCACAGACCCTGCCAGTAACCAAGCAGATTCTGTCTACCAGAGTCTGAATCTTGCCAACAACCAATGAGATTCAGTCTACCAGAGTCTGAACACAGCCATTAATGTCACTTATCCTTATGCTCCAAACCATAAATAAATGGATAAAATATTACAATTTAATTCAAATATTAGGCTGACGTATATACAATAGATCGGAATCATTTTAATCCTGAATTTAAACATATACAAATAACATAAAAATATGTGATTTCTGTACATGTTAACTGTATGTTTTCAGTTATTTTGCTATATGCTTTTGGTTTGTTGATGTGATGTTTTCATAGCTTATTTGTGGCCTTTTGGCACCCTGCCTTCTTTCATATTTATAGGGCAAAATATGCATATCCTTAGATTCCTTGTAAACAAAAAAAAATAAAATTATATATATATATATATACATATATATATAAATTGTATTCCCTTGTACTGTTGTATTATTGCTTTTTTATTCAAATAATATATATTTTATCTATTCACATTTTTCTTTATATGCAATTGTCAGACATTCTTATCCAGTGAAATTTACACATTTATCAGTATGACAGTTTGTGATCACTGGGACTCAAACCCATGACCTTGGTATTGCTCATTGCTTTACCTGCTATACTGTATACTAACCTTTAGATACTAAATAGTTTAATAATATATAGTAACATTTGACTAAATTATTGAACATTTATTTTGGTGTGTGATAATAGCTACTGTAATTAAACATTAAATAAAAACAGAATATTGTTTGTTGAATTTTGTGCATTTTAGTGTGTTACTGAGCAGTAATGAGTAAGTGACTCTGAACAACTCTGGACAATCTCCTCCATGATCTCCATCTAAGAATACAAATGGAATTGAACCACAAAAGGGTGCATTGCACATAATGACCTTATTCTTCAAATTTGCATACAAAAAGGGCCCAGCTCTAACTGATTATTGATACAGATCAAACAGTTTATATAACTGAAGCACTGATTATTAAGAGTGAGGTGTGCAAAATTATTATTATTATTTCCTGATTTTCCATGATATTTGAATATGTCATATTTGCAACAGTTTTGATCATTTAAACAGAAACCCAGTATTTCAATCTGTTACACCATGTGCTATTACTCTCAAACATATTCATACCAGATAAAAGTTTATCATACATACATATTTGTCAAAGGTGAACATGATGAGGAATGATACCTTCACAGAAATTTGTATACATGGATTTTCCTTGTTGATCATATTTGATCATATGTACCTTTCCATGAATAAGAGCCAATAGGAAAAGGGCCAATCTGGAATATTACAAGGGGTTATTATTTACAGCCAAATAAACATACTGTTTGAAACAGATTCTAACAGCTTGGTGTCAGAAACTGGGATACTACGCAAGTAAGTGACACCCCATTTAATGTGTCTTCTTCCTGCTCAGTATCTCTGTGCTTAAATTTTGTTTAAATTCAGTTTAGGAGCATTTTTGTCTCTAATAAGGCTGATGAAGTCTTTTCTGTTGGCACGAGCTGAATGCTGAATTCTGTACGTATTTGTTATCCTGCCTGCTGATAGGGCGGAAGAAGTCTCATCTGTTGGCATGAGCTGAATTTTGTGTACACTGTGTAATGAATTGTTATCCTGTCTGAGACTTATTGAAACACAATTTACTATTTATTGGTGAACCCTCCCTCCACTGTACCTATTTGAGTGCTCTTTGTATAGTTGTAGACTTCTTGTGATTTTTGCTGGGTGACCCATGGGATCTGGTGTTAGTTACATAAAACCCAAAAAAGGGGGAAACCCAGAATAATTGGATATCCCGGTGTGGTCTGGGCTCACATTATGATCCGTACATGGATTGTCTGGCTGGTTGGGCTGAATATGCTGGGTTTAGACACTATCCATGTACAGGCTCGTTTGAATGGGAGTTTATAGTCCTCAGTGCTATGTTTATTTATGAGGGATATGGGGACCCTAGCTGGGATTTTCAATATATGAAGAATTCATGGCAGGCCTGGAGTAAGGCCAAGCTGGTGTGGGACAAGGAGCATGGTGTAAAACCAAATAATATGCCTGGGTCTGAAATAACCATTTTTACTGCCAATTAGCTGAAAGGATCCCCTCCTCTGCTTGTGAAGCGTGCACTGATAAGACAGGCTCATGTTCAGGCAGATGTTTCTGTGTCGCAGGCCACAGCTGAGAGGGTGGCTTATGGAGGAGGAGCAGATGGCAAGCCTGCACCCACCCTCTATCCTAACCTCGCCTCTCTACAGCAGGGTGAGACTTTGGAGCATAGCTCTGAATGACGATCCATTCCGGACCAAATATCTCTATGTTTACAGGCATACTGGGCCAGCCTAGCAACACAGCAGACCATTCTATACTTCCTGAGCTGGAAGACATCCATAAATCTATGTGGGCCGCCCATAGGAATGATGTGGGGTTTATAGATTGTTCTCCCTACAAGGCTCGACTCAAGCATGGCACCCCTGTTTACTGTAAACAGTATCTGCTATCTCCTGAAAAAGAAGCAGGTCTGTCATCTATCATTGACTCCCTGCTTGCCCAAGGCATTATCATTCCCACTGTGTCACCCTACAATACACCTGTAAACCTGGTGTGTAAACCAGTCGGTAAGGGGTGGAGATCTACACAAAATCTCAGGTGCATTAATGATATAGTAGTTCCTATAGTGCCACTGGCGCCTGATGTGTCTGCTATTTAAACCAAAATACCTGCACAACATCACTATTTCACTGTTATAGATATTTGCTCTGCCTTTTTCTCTGTACCAGTCCACCCAGACAGCCAACCACTCATCGCATTTATATTTCAGGGTAGGCAATACACGTGGTGCCAGCTCCCCCAGGGCTTCCTGGACTCCCCGGCTGTGTTCTCTGCTGTCGTAAGAGACACATTGGCATCCAGGGGCCATCCTGAGGACTGTGATATTATCAGTTATGCAGACAACATCCTTTTGTCCTCAACAATGGAAGAGCGCTGCTTGATGGGATCTTGCTCACTACTGAAACATATGGCTTCATGCAATTTTAAGCTTTCACCATCTAAACTCCAGTTGTGCAAACCATCTGCCATCTATCTGGGTTTCCTGCTGTGTGCTGGTGAATGCTGCCTCTCTGATGACCCTCGGGCAGTCATACATGACTGCCCAACACAAAACAAGCCATGCTGAGTTTCCTGGGTCTGGTTAACTACTGCCACCAATGGGTGCCAGATTCTTCCTTTCATCATAAAGTCCTCAGGGAGGGCTGTGGAAAAGACTGTCCTGTTACATTGGTCTGGACTGAACTCAGGTCTCACTCATTTAGGTCTCTGAAATCTGTCTTGTGCTTTGCTCCAGAGCTTGGCCTGCTAAACTATAATCTGCTCTTCCACCTTTATGTTTCTGAAAATGGCTCCACAGCTGTGGGCATCCTGGCCCAGGAGCACAGTGACAGTTATCGCCATGTGGCCTACTTTTCCAAAACTTTTGATTCGGTCGTTCAAGGCACACATGACCCTGAGTTCGCCTGCTAGTCTGTTACAATCGCTTTTGACATTGCTAAATCATTCTGCTGACTCTGTGCCCCATGACTGCATGGAGGCTATCCATGCGTCCTCGAGCATGGACTCTGATCTCTCTAGCATGCTGCTTGAAGGCGGCTATCACATTTTTGTAGATACCTCATGTTTTAAACCTTCTGACTCCGAATTTCCCTGTGGTTATTTTGTCTGCTCTCTGCCTAATCTCATTTGGGAGGCTTACTCTATCCCTTACAGATCTGTACAAGCAGCAGACCAGGGCCTGTCATCTATTCCAGGATCAGGTTGTCACCATATACACTGATTCCAGTTATGTGTTTGGGGTTGCTCATGACTTCAGTAAGATTTGGCACTCCAGGCTGTTCCGCATCTCAGATGGTAAGCCCATTTCTAATTCAGGACTACTGTCTGCACTTTTGTCTGCATGTACACTACCAGCTCGGCTGGTTATCGTAAAGGTCAAGGGTCATGACACAAGCTCTGAATCTGACACGGCCACTTGCAATGCCTTAGCAGACGAGGTTGCATGTTGGTCAGCTGTTAATGCCCCCTCATGTCCATACGCTGTATTGTCGACATGTGAAGCTGTCTTCATGTTTTCTTATTGCTTGGTGCTGACTTTACGCACATGCCACTTTGTGGTTAGGTGAAGTACCTGCTAGTGATTGTAGACAGTTTTCCAAGTGGACTGAAGTGTTTCCTTGTTCTAAGGAAGATGCCCGCAATGTAGTTAAAATCCTAGCCAATGAGATAATACCGAGGTACGGTGTGCCACGGGTAATAGATTCAGATCAGGGACCCTGCTTCATTTCTAAGGTAACTCAGAAACTATGCACCTACCTAACTATCGACTGGAAGTTTCACATCCCTTATCATCCTCAGTCATCTGGTATTGTTGAGAGAATGAATCCTACCTTGAAATAAAGGTTAACAAAGGCCATGATGGAAACAGGAAAGATCTACTGCCAGCATTGTTTTGTGAGATCAGAATGACCCCCAAATGCCACCACTATATTGTCACCATTTGAGGTCATTTTTGGTAGACCATTTACCACCCCATGGGTCAGAGGTAACCCAGGTGTTTCTCATTCAGGTGACATGGACATGATCCTGGCAGACTACACCCAAATGTTGATTGAGAAATTGAACAGTGTGCATGGTGACTCTTGCTCTCCCTCTTACCACAGACAACCCTACTCATCCATTTATTCCAGGTGACACAATTCTGGTCAAATCATTGAATCCTCGGAATGTTGGTGAAGCTGCATACGGACCCCCAACAACCGTGATTGCGGTGAGGCAAACCCCTGTGCTAACATAGGGATCAGCACAGTGGATACACGCCAGCCGGCTGAAGAAATCACCAGTAGCTGACGCGTCCAACAAGACAAATGCACCTTAACACATTCACATATAGTACAAAATTTGTTATATGATTTCATGCTGGGGGGCTGCCCCTCGGCTGCACCACATATCAAAGAAGTACTCCTTGGCCCTGTTGAAGTAAATACACTTTAGCATTATACTATAAATTGATAGATATCCTATCTGCCTACTAACATCCTTTGCAGACTCTTTGTTCCTTTCTCTCCTTGTTTTCCTGATAATTGCCTGCAAAAACGTATTGTACTAATAATGGGCCCCTGTTTATTGCCATTGTTGTGTTCTTTCATAACTCGCATCTCTACCTCTGTGATGAATCATGCTAATGCTGCCTTGGCGCCTGCGTATGAGAAAGGTCTATATACTGATATATGATTCCTATTAGAATCAAAGGGGGGAATATTAGACACTGGAGCCTTTCTGTTTTCTGGCACCCAATGTAAGGTCTCTGCTTATCAGCCATGACGTGGCTGGTTGACCACGAGCTGGTCGCCCGAGGTCATCCGCTCCCTCTTCTTGTCTCCTTTACCCCTCCCTTTCTCTTTCTCTCTCTCTCTGTCTCTCTCTAAGCACAGGAGTGGCTCATGGTGGGCATGGGAACAGCTTGTGGCTCGTTCATGCAGAGAACATCTAATCTTTACTAACCTTGCTTCTGTCCCTTCTACATAGACCCTTAGAACATGCCTGACTTTTCCCCATCATCCTGTAGATTTAGATAGTAGATATAGGACACATATACACTCTGTGCTTTCCTCATTAAAGTGAAACTCTCTTGATTCACTACCCTGGTGTCAGTGTTTCTTGACTTCCCCAGATCTGGGTACAGAGGACGGAGGGCAGAGGGTAACATAGAGGAGATCAAACCTGAAGTACTGGTAACTTTGAAACAGTTTCTAACACATACTGGTGCAATGTCTTCAGAAATGACCCAGGCCAAAACATCAAACAAAGAAAATACAAAATAAATAATCCTAACAAAAGGAAACATACAAAACACTACCCTCACTACCTAACACATACACAGAGGTAAAAACCCACACCCAACAAGTTACTTCTTACTACGAATATCCAAAACCAAAACACCATACACAAAACAATATTTACATATTGTTTCACAGTCCAAAAACTCTTTCTCTTTCTCCGTCTCTCTCCTGGGAGTGGCCATTAAATAGGCAGAGCGGCTGGCATGAAAACACAGACGAGAAGGGAGCCGGAGTTACAAACATGGAAATCCCAGCAGTGAACCTGGAACAGACACAGAGACACAATACAACATACACACACATCCATCTTTTCATGACACAACCAACCTAGTATGCAAAACCAAACGTGGCGTCTGGGTGAAAAGCTTTACAACCACTCATGTGCATTGTACCAGGCCCCACATCCTCCTTTATTGGGCCCCTCCACTGTCCCTGAATAATTAAACATATTTCCATCCAGCACTGCCTTTCTCAACACTATGGCCTCGTCTCTTTACAGAGCAAGTCACACGATGTTTATGCCAAACGTGCAGGATGTAAGTCGTCAACTCAAACATTAGCAGTGTATAAAACAGTGTACCAAATAGATAACAAAATAAAAGTTGTGGCTCAACTTGCCCCATGTTATGAGTAAGTTAATCCATCTGAGCTGAAAATAGTTACAAATATTATGATTCCAAATATTATTTTATTGTTGTTCACAGAAATAATATTACAACTAATTTGTCTACAGTTCTGAAACCTGAAGATGGTATGCAAAGTCGCTAGGACTAGGAAATATACTTGGCAGTCTTAAATTAAATAACATTTTTTTTTTATTCTTCTGGGAAAAATTCACACATTATTTGTTTTTCACTTGCAGTGTAGACACCCATGTTGGTTGTGACAGCAATCAGTTTGTAATGGGCCAGGCAAAAAAAAAAATCAGACCCTTGTGGATAAAAGATAGGGCTTTATTGTAGTTCCACGTAGTGGAAGAAAGAAAAGGTTGCAACAAGATGGGCCAGGTAGAGAGAGCAACGTGAATTGTGGTGTATCCAAAACCAGAAAGACAATCCGAAAAATCCAGGCAAAAGTATCTAAAGGGGCAGACAATAACCAGTAACAATAAACAGAAAATCCAAGGTACGATGCACGGAAATGAAATCAGGGAAAAACCGTTTGACCTGCACAGAAAATTCTGGAGGCAATACTTTGCAATGTGATGACATTTTAGACCATCTTATATATATATGTTCCTAAATGATACACATGTGAGTTCAATATTCGGGTGATGATGATCTGACGCAATGCTCATGATTGGTTGAGTCCTGGGTTGGGTGATGAACAGCCTGCAGGGTATTGTAGTGTGTTAAGGAATCGGGTGATATGACACAGCTGTAGAAAATTAAATGAATAATTCTCCATTATATGTGAGTAGGTTTCAGTAAAATATGAAATGTTGCTGTCCAGAGAAGCAGAGCCACAATCTGGTTTTCTTCTGAAAGCATTACATCTGTAGCATTACAACAGTATAGATGGTACATCTAAAATATGAAACATAATGTCAGTTATTCATTGTTAAGATGCAACACTAACTTAAATCCCTAATATCTGACTTATTTTCATATAAACAAAGGGTCAGATGAACCGGCGGTTGAACCTGTCCTCAAGTCTCTGGCTCAGCAAGTCATGGGTACACTTCTGCTAATTCAATCACATGTTTTTTACACATTGTTCATCAGCATATTTCATATAACCTTTAAACTGAGATATATTACTTTTGATGTGAGACTGATTGTACCTGATATGCAAAAAAAAAAAAAAAGAAAGTTAGCAAAGGCCATGATGGAAACCTTTAAAAAGGCAAAAACTTTTTAAAAACCTTTTTCTTTTTTTTTTTGTGAAGAAAATATGCCTACGTCTTCACCCACATGGTGCTTCTCATTTGTTGGAGCATCTTTGAACAGGTATGATTTGTATGCCCTCATATGGGACTAGCCATCATAGCTCTTGAACAGTATTTTCTTTAAATCTTTATTGGGTGTGGTATGCAGTTCAGATGGCATTGGGTTTAATTGTGCAATGCAATGGCCATGCCCCACATTGGTTACGGTATGGTCATGCCCCACTTTAACCTAAACCATGGAGTTCAGTATTATCAACTTTGTCAAGTTACTATTTTAGGGTTGCTACTTCAATTTCTGTAAATTCAACAAGAATCATGACTTTTCTCTACTCTATTGCACACTGCTGAAAACAAAGGCTAGGCTTAGCTGAGTAAAGGTTGAACTATGCTATTGGGCTGTTAATTGGAACATGCACATCACACTGCCTCAGGGATTCTTAATCGCTGAGTTCTCTAAAGTCCTGTAATGATGCACTGATCTTTCTACCGTGAAAAGGTCCAGTAGGCAGGTCTACTGGAAATGGATAGAATCATTTTCAAATTTGTTGGTTGATGGTTTTTTCTGTGTCTTTAAATACAGATTCAAACGTGCTTCTTTAGCATATGTGTAGTTTATTAGGTCTTATATTTATTAGGTTAATTTCATTTTATTTTAGTTTTCCATTATTGTTTTAGCTGTATATCCTCAGTTGGTTCTGACAGAGTGATGGCTGAGGTTAAGGCTGTACAAAAGCTGTATCTTTTCCCACATGTAAACTGGGGGGAGCGAAACAGACTGTGTGAACTGATAAAACTGCACTGTGGGGCCTTTAGTGTAATTTGTGAGCGTGTGCATTTTGTCTTGAGCAGCACTTAATTTGTTGCTGTGTATTAGTCGATGTATTACTGGTTGAGTTGGCACTTCCCAGACAGAGAAGTTCTATTGATTGTTACTGCTATACTAGCTTCACTGAGTTGTTTTTCTTTGTTTCTTTGTGTATGAACTGTAATAAAGCTCATGTAATTCAATATCATGGCTGTGCAGTGGTGGGTGAGGGCTATGGGCTCTAAATTGTCAGGTGGGGTCACCTGGTCAGGATAGTGGCGACATTACTAGGTGTAGTTCAGCATGATCCCAGAACACACATTCAAATGGACAAACAACTGAATTTGCAGGTAAGACCAGCCCAACAGAACATGGCACAGGAAATATAGTTCTCAGGCAGACACTAAGGATTTGGGACCTATAACTTCATCACTTATGGAGCTCCATAGTACCAGTCTCTTATTGTATTTCAAACACAAACCATGGTCATTAAGAGTTCTGAAGTTGTTAAGACTGACTCAATATAACTGCTAAATGAACACTGTGAACACACAGATACAGCATTAAGAGTCATGAAGTGAGTGAATTCTCATTGAATATACATCCAGTTTGTAATAGTTGTTTTTTTTCTTATTCTCCTCTTTCTGAGACTCCTTTGGTTAGATATCTGTGCTTATGACCACCCTGAAATTTCTTCCACCTGTGATCACAATAAAACTTTTATCTCTATGAAAAGTTAAAATCCAACACAGCCATAAGGTGCAAACATTTTTCTGAATATTCTGAAATATGTTGATGTCTCTGTGTAGACATATACACAAAAACATATAAAAAGTAAAGCAACTTTTAAGTATATACTTCTGTTGTAAAAGAAACCATTTGTGAAGCTTTAGCATTTTTAAATTTATTTCTTTTTTACTTATTAATTATTTCTGAATGATCAGCAGGATAATAACTTCCTTAGGCAGGCCTGCACTAGTTCTACAGCAGGGAGACTGGAACGAGATTGATGAACAACGACTGAAACCAGACTTGATGTCCGCACTCACTGACTGCACTGTCTACAGTAATGTAGAGGAATAAAACCAAAGTAAAGCTTTCAGTATGAACTAAAAAGATAAACAAATAAGGATGGAAAGAATGTAGTTTTAAGGTGCTGGTATGGAGCATTTTTGAAGTAAACAGGAAGTGTTCTTCCAAACATTAATCATGTTTTTCAGCTACTGGAGAGTCCAATAAGGAGCCACATAACTCTCTGAGACAGAGGCATCTGAACAGAAGTCCTGAGTGTCCTTATGACAGTGTGATATTTTAATCATCCTTCTTAACATTACACTCCTGTAGCACATTGTTACAGTACTGACGAGCAGTGGTACAATGGTGTTAAAACTGAGAACATCTCTCAGGGAATTTCATACAGTGACATGCAGAGGGTGCTGAACAAACCAAATTTGCAGCATTTAGCTGATGCTTTTATCCAGAAGCGACTTACAATTATGAATGAGTACAGCTTGAGCAATTGAGGGTTAAGGGCCTTGCTCAGAGGCCCAACAGTGGCAACTTGGCAGTGGTGAGGCTTGAACCAGCAAAACACTAAACACAGCACATAAAAGGGAAGAATGAAGTGAAACAAAAAGATAATGGATGGATGTTTGTCATGTCTTTCAGATACAGGAGAGTCTAAGCAGGATGTGGTGTCTAGATCAGTGACTGTGTATGCAGGAGGAGGAGTCTCTATCATAAGAACATAAGAACAGATTCGCAATTCATGATAAAGGAATTGTAGGATTATTCAGTGTTTTTATGAGAGAGCTGATTGTAAATGACAGTGGAACATACCAGTGTGCTGTTAATGTATCTGATCAACTGCACAACTACACTGAAGTGAAGCTCAGTGTAAAGCAGGTTAGTAGCATATAACATACAGTTTAGCCACAAATACTTTTGGAAAGAATAACCTAACTTTTCCAAACTGCACATTTGTTCTGGATAAGAGCATTTGTTAAAAGCTGAAAATGTAAATGTACACTGGTTAAGCTAAACTTGATATTTTCATGGGTTTGTAGCAGTAAGGGAAGTGTGTATGAAGTAGATCTGATCTCTGAATCAGATAATTGTTCTATGAATTCCTAAATCAGTCATCGTCATGTCAGTCAGGTTAATACCAGTAGAGCAAAAAGTGTCACATTTCCTTTTTATTATGATTATATTATTATTATTATTATAGTATTTTTTTATTAGGATGGTAAGTTCTAGAATAGAAATATTAAACATTGTTAATAAATGCAAATGTTTTGATCTGATAGATCTGCACTATGGAATTTTCATCAATAAGACCAGCTGTCTAGAAGGAAATGTGAACATCAGCTGCAAATACCCAGAATCCCACAAGACCGAACCCAAGTTTTTCTGCAAGAGAGTGGACACTGCTGACTGTTCTAATAAAACATTTGTTAATAAAACAGAGATACACATAAAACACATTAAACAGAGATATACATATAACTTACATATAACTAAGGGAAACATATCACTGTATGATGTCAGAGAAAAGTAAATCCTGACTGTGACTATCAGATATGTAACAGTGCAGGACTCTGGTACATACTGGTGTGGAGCTACATCAAACTGGAAATCTAACCATGGATACCGGGTTTATAGTCCACAGATCTACCTGAGAGTTACAGGTGAGTAGACAACATGACCTGTGTAATATTTGTTGTTTTCACAATGTAGAGGTAATGATGTTTAATTGTTCATGCTAAACTTGTCTAATATGTTTCTAATCTTGAGTTATGCAAGGCTGTAAAGTCTAGTGTCTGTAGGTAGTCGTGAACAGTTTGTTCACTGCTCCTGTCTGACCCATGTGTCCGATCAGCAATGTTAATACTCTCTAAATGAGAAGAGTCTGAATTAGAAGTTGACCATTATTATCCATCTTATTGATTCTGCTAAATTTATCTTCACTTAATAGTATTCAGCATGTCAAAGCAAATGTGATGTGCATCAAACACAAATATGTGGTCAAATGAACCACATATTTCATTAAACATTCAGAAACCTGTTAAAAGACACATAGCATTTTACTTTAGTAATCTTTAAGCTTTAAAGTGCTTGTCCAGAAATACAACCATGAATACCTCCATCATTTACAACTGCAAAGTATATGAGCAACTCCATGCACAACATCTGAAGCAACTGTCACATTCTCTTCTACAGCAAATACATTAAAATATGTTACAGATGCACTGGGCGCATGTCACTGTCCACAGTCTATACCAATAATAACATGGACTCAGATTATCTGTCACTCCTGTGTTTATTTTTCTATCTATCCAGAGATTCCCGTTTCAACCTCATCATCACATTCATCATCATGCATCAGTCCACAGCTCACCAAACCAACCACATCCTCAGGATCCAAACACACATCAGCTTCCTCTCCTGGTACAGGTGCTGACACACTGTATCAGGACTGTACAGCATGGAGTGAAACTACTCACATACTGTCAGCTTCATCAGACACTTCTGAATGATCAGGATAAAGGTTAAATGTGATTGGTTCACTGATTATGACTCTGTTTCCTCTCCAGGATTTCCATCTTCCACTGTGATCAGTGTTGTGTGTGTGATTCTGGTGCTGCTTCTGATGGGAACCTCATTCCTCATTGTGGCTCTAACAAAGAGAAGCAGGAAGAAGCAGGGTATTACCACACACACACACACACACACACACACACACACACACACACACACACACACACACACACACACACACACCCTTCAAAAATGATCACACAAAGCAATGCTTATCAATCAACATTGTCATAAGAATAACACATTCAGATGTATGTCCAGATGTGAGTGCAGCATGTATCTGTGCTGTAAGCATTGTAGATTAAACATTGTAGATTTAATGTGAACAATATCATGTATTCATGTAACATTTTATTATTTAATTTATTAATTTGTGATTAATTCCTTAATTCCTTCTCAGCATTGTCCAAAGGCCAGTCTGTCCAAGACTCCTCACACAGCCATGGGGTGAATCATGACTGTATCACACATCTATGGGATGAGGCATAACTATCACACAGCCATGGGGTGAGTCATGACTATGGGTCATTAGCAGGCCTACACCTGTAATAGAATTACAATGCCTTTTCTAGCACAGTCACAAAGAGGCCTGATGTGTGTGAGCATGGTTACATGCAGGCTACCAGAAATCTTAAAGCTGCATCTCTATTATTTAAATTTAAAAAATAATAATTTTAAACAGATTTAGCTTTAAGATTTCAGACAAACATAAAAATGTAAAAAAAAATAATAATAATAATAATTTAAAAAAAAAACAGTTCCTCCAAATGTGTCTCCAGTCCAGTTTCTAGTGCATTTCTCATGACAGTGCCTGTTGCTCCCTTATACTGTATTTACACTTGCTACCTCTGACACCACACGGTGTTCAAACTGGGCAAAGCAAGGAAACTACAGACACTAGTGACCTTACTATGCCTCCAAAAATGAATTTTCCCAAACCAGGTAGTGATGCAGCTGCTCAGGATGTTCTCTATAGTACCTCTAGAGAAGGTAGTGAGGATGGGTGATGGGAGATGGGCTTCTCTCAGCTTCCGAAGAAAGTAAAGACGTGGCTGGGCTCTCTTGGTAATGGAACTGGTGTTCAGGGTCCAGGTGAGGTTCTCCGCTAAGTGAACACCAAGGAACTTGGTGTTCTTGACCTTCTCCACTGAGGAGCCAATGATGGTAAGCAGGTGGTAATCTTGAAGCATGTTGGGACATCAGTGCAGCTCAGAGAGATATTGAAGATGTCTGTCAGGACATCTGCAAGCTGGTCAGCACATTCTCTGAGCACACGACCTGGGATGTTGTCTGGTCCAGTAGCTTGCACAGTCAGGCACAGCACCTGGTCATTTTTACGGAGGAATGGACTTTGCCACTGCAACATTGTTCTGTGCTTCAAACTGTGCATAGAAGTCATTCAGTGCATCTGGGAGGGAGTAATCACCATCAGAGGAAAGTGATGTTTCCCTGTAGTTAGTAATGGCCTGAATACCCTCCCACATGCGCTGTGTGTCACCAGTGTCTCTGAAGTGTCCATGGATCCTCTGTGTGGGTACATGCTTTGCTTCCCTGATCGCACTTGACAGTTTGGCTCTCGCTTTTCTAAGAGCCTCTGTCATCTGCTCTGAAGGTCGTGGGTCCTCAGCAGTCATCCATGGCTTCTGGTTGGGGCGTGTGATGATGGTCTTGGAGACAGTAATATCAATGCACTTTCTTACGTAGCCAGTCACTGATGCTGTATACTCCTCCAGGTTAACAGTGTCACCTGCTCAAAACAGTCCTGAAGAGCAAAGATGGCTCCTGCTGGCCATGTTCTCACCTGCTTCAGAAGCGGTTTTGAGCATCTGACAATTGGTCTATATGCAGGGATCAACATTACAGGCAACATTACAGGCAACATTACCGGGCTCCGCCCGGTACGCACTGAAGATGTTTGTGTAAACGAGATCCAGCGCGTTCGCTCCTCTCGTTGCAAAATTCACATGTTGATGGAATTTAGGCAGTACTGACTTGAAATTTGTGTGGTTGAAATCTCCGGCAACAATAAACAGTCCATCTGGGTGAACGTTCTGCAGTTCACTAATCACTCCATACAACTCCTGGAGAGCATCTCGTGTGTTCGCGTTGGGTGAATGTACAGCGCGACCAGCACGATTATAAACATGGAGGTGAATTCCCGCAGTAAATAAAAAGGTCTGCATCTAACAAACTCCACCAGCGGTGACAAGCACACAGTTTTTACACCAGGTCTCATTGATATAAACGCATATACTGTGTGTTTTGCCGGAGAGTGCATTGTCTCTATCGGTATGGATTGAGACTAATCCCTCCATCTGAATGGTGGCATTTGGAATGCTGTAGCTGA
Organism: Electrophorus electricus; assembly: GCF_041902795.1. Taxonomy (NCBI): domain Eukaryota; kingdom Metazoa; phylum Chordata; class Actinopteri; order Gymnotiformes; family Gymnotidae; genus Electrophorus; species Electrophorus electricus. Next base: position 3,030,720 of record NC_137514.1, on the reverse strand, counting down.
GCCACATTTCAGTAAAGACTAAAACACAGCAGTCTCTGAACTCTCGCTGTGTAGTCTGCTGGAGTTTGATGCAGTCCAGTTTATTATCCAAGGAGCAGACATTTGAGAGGAATAGAGATGGTAGAGCTGGTCTGCTAGGATTAGCTGTTATTTTAGCACAGACCCCAGCTCGCTTCCCCCACTTCAAGCTAACTTACCAAAATAACCGACAACCTAGGGAACAAAACACAGGGCTTAAACAACCAAAACAATCAGGCACTAAACAAATAAAGGTGAACATGGGAACAGTGAAAACTAAAACAATGAATAGAATAAAGGAACAGACGGGGGAGGAGAAAATGAAACCAAGGAGCGGAACGAGGAAGTAAAGGAAAACAGACATGATAGGGAAACTAAAGAAACAGTGGCACCAGGAGGGTGGCCATTTGTGACAGTAGCTTAGTACAACTACAACACGCTAGATGGCACAATGGGTCATCTATAGTTGGATCATGTTTGATCTACTGGCTTGGCTTTTGTACTGAATCTGCAGAGGATTCTTTCGTGTTTTGCAGGGTAAAACATATCTTTATATTTCATTCACATTGTATATGATTCACATTGTATATGTATTATCACCTGTTTATTTCCTGACATTTTCCTATGACTATAGAGTATTATCATGCATGTAATTTCTAATTTTAAAAAAGACAATTAAAAAAGTATGTTTAGTCAATAAATATTTCGATAGACTATCGAATTTCCTGAACAAATAAAGCCCAACAATGTTCAGATGCAGTGAATGAAAACAGTGCTAGTAAAAGGTTTTAGCTACATTTTATCTTCTGCCATTTCTTTCTCATCTGTTCTAGGAGAGCATCACACAAAGTCAGTAAGTCATGTGTGTAGTCTTTTGAAGTTTGTGGTAGTGTTGAGCTCAAAGGCACACATTATAAAATAAAGAATATTTGAAATATGTTACTCTAAAGTATTATATTTAAACATTGAGCAAAAAAAAAAAAAAAAAAAAAAAAAAAAAAAAAAAAAAAAACCATGCCAACCAAACAAACAAACTATAAATGAACAGAAATATGAGAAAGACAAAAGAGCCAGTTTGGCTTGTCATTCTTAATGGAGAATGAACTAGGTGTGGGCCTATAATAATAATATTATATATATTCCAATATATTATATGTTTTCTATCAGGATCAAAAGTAAACTAAAGACTTAAATACAAATGCCTAAATTTGTGGATTGTGAAAAAACTGCATTGCAAAATAACCTGATCTGTAATGGTGAGAGTAAAACTTACCTAAGCTTTACACAACATAAGGGCCACCCATTTCACACCAGAAGGGGAAGAATTCTACAAAGGGTTAAATAAACTAGCTAATTGCTGGACTTTGAAACAATATTCAGAAAAGGACACACTGTATATGTCCATTGTGTACAGAGAAGAGTAGGAATAATCTAATTAATTAGGAATAATCTAAAAACCCAAAATCTGTTATATATATATATATATATATATATATATATATATATATATATATATATATATAACAGATTTTGGGTTTTTGGGGTGATCACATGGTTGTTTTCTTCTAACTTAGCAGGACAAGTTCCTGATGAGACCATCCTCACACCAAGCTCTTGAATGCTTCCATGTGTGTGTAGGTTTTGTTCCCCTACCCTGAACACCATAAACTCCCACAGATGCATAAATTATATAAACTACAACCTTATTTAATGCACAAAAACACCAGCTACTCTTGAATACAGAAAGATGTGGGATCCGACCCCCCTATACTGTGATAATGCTGGCGCCTGCAGATCTTTGGATGTTGTTGTGGGGTCTTTTGTGACCTCTTCGATGAGTCGTCACTGCGCTCTTGGGGTAATTTTTGTCAGCCGGCCACTCCTGGGAAGGTTCATCACTGTTCCATGTTTTCGCAATTTGTGGATAATGGCTCTCACTGTGGTTCGCTGGAGTCCCAAAGCTTTAAAAATAGCTTTATAACCTTTTCCAGACTGATAGATCTCAATTACTTTGTATCTTATTTGTTCCTGAATTTCTTTGGATCGTAGCATGCTTTGTAGCATTTGAGGATCTTTTGGTCTACTTCACTTTGTCAGGCAGGTCCTATTTAAGTGATTTCTTGATTGAAAACAGGTGTGACAGTAATCAGGCCTGGGTGTGGCTAGAGAAATTGAACTCAGCTGATAAACCACAGTTTAATGTTTTAACAGGGGGCAATCACTTTTTCACACAGGGTCATGTATGTTTGGATTTTCTTCCCTTAATAATAAAAAACGTAATTTAAAAACTGCATTTTGTGTTTACTTGTGTTATATTTGTCTAATATTTTAATTTGTTTGATGATCTGAAACATTTAAGTGTGACAAACATGCAAAAAAATAAGATATCAGGAAGGGGGCAAACACTTTTTCTTACCACTGTATATGCACCATTAATAAACTACTTGCCTACTTGGTCCAATTGAAGCTATTTATATTCACAGTGATTATTTGTTTATATTTCTATATTCTTGTTGAGGTATTATTTAGCAGGATAGTATCAATGTTTAGAATATTTATATATTCTAATAGTAAGAATTCATTTAGTGTCCCCTATCCTACACTGACCACTTTTAATCACTCTCTGTGTAATTTTCTGTAATACTCTGTTATTTCAGTATGTGCTTTAAATATTTAATCATCTGCCCTGGAAACTTTAACAAACAGTGTACTTATTAATATTATTAATATAAGAGTTTTATTAGCATAAAAATGTTTAGCAACTGAGAAATCTTAGAAGTGTATGTGTGTGTGCGTGTGTGTGTGTGTGTGTGTGTGTGCTGAAATGTGGGAGAGGTTTGGCATAGAGGCAGTGAGGGTTCACCACACCAAGTCACTTCACACACACGTCAGAGCTCCTGGAGCTTACTGCATTTCTCTGTCTCCATTTATCTCTAAATTTTGTCTGCATTTTAACATAATGAACCAGCAAAAAAAATATCCAAATTTTATTGAGAGAGAGAGAGAGAGAGAACAAAAGTAGTTTTAGATGCATGTTTCTCTCTCCATAGTAGGAGGCTTAAGGCCATTGTTTTAATCTTTGAACATTTACATTGTATATACATTTAGTGGTCACTTTATTAGACACATAACCATGTTGATGGGTTATCACCTCCATTTGACTGCACTCCAGGACATTTATTATTATTATTATTATTATTATTACATTTACATTTGCGGCATTTAGCAGATGCTCTTATCCAGAGCGACTTACAAAAGTGCTTTGTCATTTACTCATAGAATAAATCCTAGTACAGTACAGCAGGTTATTATTACAGGTTATTATTATTAATATTATTATTATTATTATTAGTTTTAATTTGTGGGTGGTGGGGTAACTATAATCTGTGTAGCTCTTACTCTGGTACTAGGTCTATCTTGGTATAAAGGCTACACTTCTATTAAGGATGATCAGTGGAAACTGGATGCACCTGATCTCAGTTTTGAGTGTCATGGCAAAGGCTGTGAATACTTATGTACATGTGATTTAAAAAAATTATGAGGGAAAAAATGAATTTAATCCATTTTGGAATAATGCTGTAACATAATAAAATCTGGCAAAAGGCAAGTGCTGTGAATACTTTCCGGATGCACTGTATATTCTCTATGAAAACAGCTGGGTTGAGAATCAAGATTTAAATCCAGATTGGTCCTTGGGCAATTTTTCAGTACTGATGATAACAATTTGACCTCAAAGGCCATTCTATTAATACCATTCTATTTTTCACTGCCCGCAAAAATAGAAATGAGGGTTTTTTTTCATATGAGTTAAGCCATAAGAAGATGGACAGATTTAGTAAGCCCAGATACAGGGGCAGGGACCTACATAGACAGACACACACAATCTCTAACACACATCTTATGTAGGAGTTGGAGTCAGTAGACATAAAGCTGAACTCAGAACGAAGATTCTTCTCATCTTCATACCGCATCTGATCTCAGATATGAAAATCAATATTTAATCATTAAACTTTAAACCTTTCAGCAAATAGGTGTTGAGAGGTTTATGAGTATAAGCAAAGTTGTAGTAAAATTCTTACTGTCATGAAGAGATGTAGACCAGGATGAGTTCTCCATCCCATACACCCTGCACTCCACCCTTCTCTACTTTACCAAGACAGTAGAGACAGTCTGGGCTTGACTTCCTTTATGTATCTGAGTCTTGTGTTCAAGCCTTTTCTGTGGTACTAGGTGTGACAGTGATTATTTGCTTATATTTGTGTATTTCTAGAATGCTAAAATACATTTTTATTATAGATAAGCAGAGGAGGAAGAAGAATTGGAATTTCATTGGCCTCATCTCCCATTTTAACCATTTTAACCAATAACCAAGAAATGATGGTTTGTTCCACACCACCATGTTTACATTAATCTAGTATCTTATTTGTTTATATGATGCTAAGTCTAAGTGATCATAGGCTGTTAGGGGATGCTGTCCAAACAGTAGTTTCAGCCCTGTAGACAGTGCCTGGCACTCTGCCCCCTGCTGCTGGGTGAGAGACCTGCCCCTAATCCCCCTTCTCTCCATTAGTGTCAGCTATTCAACACCCACCTCTTTGAACCACTAGTAGAATAACTATGTAGTTTTCACTATACCTTGGGCAGTGGTAGCTTGATGATTAAGGTACTTGCTGTGTAATTGGAAGGGTGCTGGTTCAAGCCCTGCCATTGCTGGGCCGCTGAACATGGCCCTTAACTCTCAAGTTGTACTCAAACATAATTGCAAGTTGCTTTGGATAAAAGAGTCAGCTTAGCAGCATCTGCAGTTCCTAAATAACTGTTGAATGTGTTTAACCAATTAGATCTTCTATTTAAATATGGTCCACTGTATCCCAAGCCAGTATTTATTATGAACACACATGATTGCTACTAGCTCTGTAAGCCTGGAACTCAAAACTGCCTGCCACATGACTATATCAGACAACTAGATTAGCTAGTTTATTCTGCTAATAACACACAGAAACTGTCTTTTACATTTCAATGTACAGGCCCTACTGTTTAAAACTCAGTTATTGTGATATAGAGGAAGTAGCTTCACTATAGCTTTGGATCTCATACCTTGTATTAATAACACATAAAGTAAAAAGTTCTTAACCACTTCCTGTGTACATCATTATTTCAGTATGTGCTAAAGCCTTTTAGTCTACTGCCCTGGAAACTTGAACAAACATTGTAACTGTATTATGTATTGTAACTGCATCTACGTCTTTGGATGCAGTGACTGTGAGCTGTTCACTTACTTTTAATACTTATCTCTTTTATACAGAAACCCAATAGAGCCAATAGAGCCACTGAGGGTTTAGTCCCGCCCACTGCTGCTGCCAATACGGTACAACATTCTAAGCACATTATTTACATTGTAATGCATTATTTCCATTATTTACATCAAATATGGCCATCAGAATTGAGATCTAGATACTGAATGACTTCAGCTACAAAGATAAAACACTGGCTCAAACACAAACAAAGCTGTAAACCTTGCACACATTTTAGTTAAATCAAATATCCATGATCAGATTATCTGTCTGATTCAGCTCACCAGTACTCACCAGAACAAAGCACATCTTCACAGTGACCATCAGATATGTAGCAAATCAGGACTCTATCATCATATAGAGACATGAGTCACTCATTTATCCATCTCACACTCTTTAACTCATATTTTATAAGACACGTTAATATTAGAATAGTAAAATATCTCATGTAGGTCCCTTTTATTGGCATATTAAGTGCCAGGATATGCAGTGATTATTAATAATTGTTATTTGATTAGAACATTTATCAGATTGTTCATAATTGACTCTCATGCTGTGGAAAGTCCATTACAAAGTCTGGCATGTAAGAAGAGCCATAAACCTCAGCTGCAGTTATTCCAAAGAAAAGACCTCAAGTGGACACTGCATACAATTATAGATTGGGAGCTCAGACATCAGCTTTATGTGATATTCTCAGTCATTCTCACAGTTTTATGTGCTCAGATGTTTGTAGTGATATACTAGTTTCTCAGGAGGAAATTTACAGTCTTCTTTACTTAACAGTCATGCTCCACTTAGGTGGGCTTTAAGTAGATCAGAAGTTTGTCTCTGAAAAAATGTTAAAACCGTAGAAGGCATATGGTTTAAACATAATATATTAACAATGAAAATAAAGCAATCGTCCCTTCACTCATGAATTATACGATCCACTTTCTCTCTCCTACTCTTCCCCACCCTGTTCTCCCAGAAGCCGTGCAGTAGCTGCACTGATCACATGAGCTCACGCACACACCAGTACCAGTTACAGTCTGTGTGTCTGTGGTGTGATGGCTGTACAGAACATCCAAAAAGTCAGATGTTCTTCCTTCACAGGTGAGTGAATGATGTACAAGTGTGTGTGTGTGTGTGTGTGTGTGTGTGTGTGTGTGTGTGTGTGTGTGTGTGTGTAAGATGGGGGTGCTGGTCTCATTGAGTGCTTTGCACCCCTAAATCTCTAATCCTAGAATCACCTCTGCTTCTAATAAATCATGTATTTCTACCACGGTGATCATTGTAACTTACTCGCTTTGTGCTCTAAATGGCAGTACAGACTTTCTTGCTTAGAAAAGCACAGGCTCCTTGACAAACACAGGCTGGCTGGCCTTATCTTCTTGTAAATAATTGATTGGTTGATTGAATGTATCGTGGTTCCTGGAAGCATTCAAATGATCCAGGCAGAATCCACACAAACATGCTGCTGTTTCTCTGCCCCTGTACCACTGACAGTGCTGCAGCTAACAGACAGGGCAGCACACTGGTGACTTGTACTTCCAGCTCTCATCCCCAGCGCCTCTTTTATTTCTTTTTTTGAGGGCGTTGAGAAATAGAATGGCATCTAAAGCTTGTCTCTCTCCTACCTCTCTCGCCTCCCAAATGACATGGTGGACAAAGGCACAAGTCCTTGGACACCTTCACACCCTTCATGAAGGGTTGTTTCTTGTGTAAGCTCAGTTGGCAAGGAGAATGGCATAAAGAAACATTTTCATGGTTTTAACCTCTTTAACTTAACATATTTAATTATCTCTTGTATTAAGAATATACAGCATAGTTGCTCTTAACTACTACCTTGTGTCTGATACATTTCCACAGTCACTACAGCCAAAGAAGTACATACAGTCACAACATAGTTCTTTGTACAACAACATGATCTTGTGTGTCACCTACCCTGCTGCCATACCAACAGTGCCACAAATAAAGCAGTTTTTTATCAGTGTCGCACAATTTTTTTAACGGTAATAAAATGTTTATATTAATAATTTCAATATGTTCACAGTAAGTGGTGAGCTGCTCACTTACTTTGTATTGGCTTATTCATTTCTACAGTGTGACGGTGGCAACACAGATGGAGCGAGAGACGAGGCTGCTAGGAAGTGCTCTTTATTGTCCATAGCGTATACACGTAGTGTAGAGCAAAAACAAGAATATAACCTATGAGGCAACGTGAAGCTCCGTCGTATACGTCAGTCATAGGACCATTAATGTGCAGCGGTGCCTTCCGGGACCTGTGGGTTTAAACATCGAGGGTTCGGAATGTGAAACAGGTGAGTATGACTAATATGAAGGCGATTGGGAGCGGAGCAGCTGTGTGCTGTGATCCTGAGCTGAAGTGGGCGTGTCCTTCATGCTGGATGGCCAGCCACCTGTGTCATACAGAAACCAAAAGTGGTCACTTCTCTGCTCTGCTTCTGGGTCTCAGAGTTCCCTCAGAGTAAGGATAATATTTAATAGTTATGCACTTCAAGTTAGAATCTATAATATCCTGACTAAAAAATTAGAGATCATTTCTGATATTCCGTTGTGTGCATAGTCTGTTGATCTGTCCCTGTTCAAACATTCTGAACTGTATTGTCTGTATGTGACTGGTGATTTCAGGCTGCACTGTATTTTCTTCAGGTCAGTTTTCTTCACATCACTGTTCACTTTACTGTTTTTTATTCAGGTCAGTTTTCTTCACATCACTGTTCACTTTACTGTATTTTCTTCAGGTTAGTTTTCTTCATGTCACTTATTTCTTCTGTCATTTTCTTCTGTTTTTCTTCTACTGTTTTCTACATTACAGTAGAAGGCACCACTGAAGTTCTACTGTAATGTATGTGATACCACAATCTTCTGTCACATGGGTCTCATTCAGACAGCAGGTGTGAATACTGCTGAAATGAGAATTCAGGTTATCGGCTACTGTATTACAAAATATATTAATCTTCATGAGCATTACTTTAAAATCCTAGCCCAAATTTAATGTGCACAAAACTCAAACTTTCATTGTTTTAAAAATTTTAAATAGATTTAAAAACATTTTTCTGTTAGTTATGTTTCTCATTTTCTTTTCACTGGCTGTTGATTTGGTGTTTTGTACCCATGGTGTGCAACTTCCTGACTTTATTTTTCCAAGTAGAAGAACCTACAGGTGTCCGTCCCAGTGGAGAAGTGAACTGCTTTAAAATCAGTGGCACCCTGGTTTGAAACCAAGTTTAACTGTGATGTACAGATTTCTACCGCTCATTAGCATCAGTGTATTTGTCTTTAGTTCTCATTAAAGTCTGTCCATCACAGTACAGAGAAAAAGGAAATGTAACACTATGAATGAGGGACTTACCACTTCAGTATTGGCCTCCATTGCACTTGGTGGAATTGACTCTGCTGGGACAGCAAAACATTCAATGGAGTTCTCTCTGTCTGTCTGTGTGTGTGTGCGTCCGTGCGTGTGCGTGTGTGCGCGTGCGTGCGTGCGTGTGCACTTATATTTGCTATTTGATTGTGTGGAAGGGGTGTGAGGGCTTGTCTACCCACTAAGACACTATTAAAGACTAATAGTAAAATATTAAAGACACTATTAAGAATTTTGTACGTTATTAAAGACACTATGTGTAAGGGTTGTAACCAGGCTGAGGCCCCCTCCGGCCATCAGATGGAGGCCTCAAGTCAGACACACGCCTAATCAGGCTTGATGCCCAACAGATGGGCTAGATCTTTATAAGCCCAGTATTGCAATCACTCTGTGTTGGGTCTTTGCTAAAGTTGTGAGCCAAGCGCCTAGCTGGTAACTCTGGGTATTGAGGTCTGTGAGCCCTTGTGCTACATCCCTTTTCTGCTCTGCGAAGGGGTCTGTGTTTTTACACATCCCCTCCCTTCTCCAGTTTTGCCCTCTCGAGTCTGGTTCTCTCCCAAGGCTCCCCTTAGCCAAAAAAGTTCCTCCTTGTTTTCTGGTTTTATTTGGGAAGTTTCAGAGTTTGGTTTTCCCCAGTGCATCAGGGCTGCCATTCTTCCCGCGGCATCCTTTTTTTTTGCACTCAGTATGGTGTTTAGTTTTTCCTCCCATTTTGTTGTCTTCCATTCCTTTGAAGTGCGATATACGGGCAGGTTATTTTATGGCTGCCATAGTCTAGTGGGAGCTTGTTTGCATCGCAACAAAACGGCTGGGATTTGATTATTTCTCTTGTTTAACCTATTCTAAGATCTAACTGTTTTCACATTAGCTCACCGTCATTAAAGTGTGGTAGCTCACCCAGCACAGTGTGGGGGTCATCACCTATGTGTCCTGGGTTTAAGCCACATTACACTAAAATACTATTGCACTATTAAAGACACTAAATCACTATAATATGAAATATACACATATAATAAGATATGTAACAATTAAATGTGACTTTCTTTTACAGACATTTTGCATATGGAGCTGGAGAGATGTCATCACGACATCACTGAGCTCAGCCTATAGACTCAACTGGCCATTCATCAAGATTGACTGTCACATAGTCTGTTCTTAGAACTGCACTGTTTCTGGCTGCAAGTCTCTACCATGTGGGAACAGCTGAGGAGATCAACAGGGTTTATCTAACCATCATTAATACCACCTAGCACAAGCACCACATACTGTGTGGTGAATGACCCCTCCCCCTAAAGGGCTTAGGAGGTCCCGCTGGCTCCACGCGACCGCCCTCTTTCTGGTTTCTGAACTCACCCCATGGCTGTGAAAGGAGTCATGCAGACACTGGGTTTGGGGTGAGGCTGAGAGAATGTTGACAATAAACCACAAATTAATTAATGACAAATATGTTGTAACGGTGAATTAATTTAAAAATAAACATAAGTTAATCAATGAAATGATAAATGAGTATATATCTCGTCCGTTTATTTGATATTTGAGCTATCCACATGCATGTATATTTCTAGCCAGCAGGGGGCAGCAACAGGCTGTCACTGTTAGACACACTGGGGCCTAATAAACCCCATTTCTTACTAATGAAAGTGGAGCAGACGTACACTGTCACATCTAAAAATGGCGATTTCTTTAGTACAAGTAGTTAAATGTGATAAAGATATTTAACATAATTAGTTCACACATTATGTGGAATCTGTGTGTGTGTCTGTGTGTGTGTGTATTTCCTACCTTTTGATGTCTTCTTCTTTTTCTTTAGCTTTCCCAGCATTATTACACACACCATAAGAATGATTGTTATTATGACCAAAACTACAAATAAGGGAATGAAGGATCCTAGGAAAGCATTAGAGAGGAGAGCACAGATCTTAGTCTCTGGTAGAACAACAGGGCCCACATATAATGCATAGAATTTACATGAAATCAAATGTGCATGCAATACTGCTATATCTTTGTCATTAGAGAAAATAGAACTGATCTGATTCAGTGTAACTACATGTCAAGTTTTGTGGTCATAGCAAGTCAGAATCTTCTCTAATTCCACGACACAAAATAGCAGGTACACATGGTCTGGAAGCCTTTCACATACATTGTGGGTACAGGCCTTTATAGATACATTTATGTCTTTGGGAATGTTTCACTTGACCACTGGCTGTACAGGCTTTATCGGGTTTTGGACCAGTTCGGTTGCTGATAATATTAACCGTGTATTTATTTATTTTATTTTTTTTTGGGGGGGGGGTTCCTCTAGCAGTAAGCCTGGGGTTATAGTTGTTGACATGCAGATGCTACAGAGGTAGTGATGTACAAGTATGCTGTGCTGTTATATTGTGTGTGTAAAGTGTGTAGGGGTGAGTGTGTGAGGGAGAGGTGACAGGGATGTGTGATATGGTAGAGTGAGATAATGTGGTTTGAGCCGGGCTGGGTGTGTCACGTCCCTGTAGTGATGTCGTTCAAGGCCCTGCCTGCCATCTAAACTGACAGAGAGGTTTTTAGCTTTTACTCTTTACCATAATTAATTCAGTTTCTGTATGTTTGTGGTGAGTTTTGTGTTTCACAGAAGCATATCTTCCTAGGTAATAGAGTGTAGTTTGCTATCCACTGAAATGGCTTAGGAACAGCTCACAGGAATCTATACCAGTGAGATTACAACAGTTTCCAGGAAATATGCAAGTAGATACATTCCATTCATCTTAGAATTTAATGTTAATTATTTTATATAGATGCAGCTGGAACTATTAAAATATGACATAAAATATTACAGCTGAAACATTAAGTTTCTCAAAAATCCAGTGTTACTTAAATCTTACTTAGAGACAGTGGACAGGAGTTCACAACCATGTTCAGGAAAAAAACTGTTTGTCAGTGGAAAACAATGATTACATTTAGCTAATGATCCTGTATGAATCACAGAGAACTGCAGGTAGAAAGCCATTATTACAGAGGGTTCATTTTAAAGAAGTGAATGCTACTGTAAAATGCTAAGGACAAACATCTCAGCTGGACAGGAGACATGACAGTTATAGAAAACAGAAGCTCTTCACACTCTAACCCGCAGTGGTGAGTCGCATGGTTCAAACTCATATGTAAACATGGCAAGACTTCCTGTGTCTCTCTCTGTTCTATGGTGGTGCTGTGCTTGTTTTCTCTCTCATTATTTCTGTCTCTCTCTCTCTCATGTTAAAGAACTGCCAAACTCAAAGTGCATAAAAGCAGCCCAACATATATGAACCATTAAACTACTTGCCTACTTGGTCCATGTGAAGCTATTCATATTCACAGTGATTATTTGATTATATTTCTATATTCCTGTTAAGGTTCTGTTTAGCAGGATAGTCTCAGTTTTTAAGAATATGTATATATTCTAATAGTAAGAAATAATTTAGTGTCCTCTATCCTACACTGACCACTTTTAATCACTCTCTGTGTATTGGTCAAGCAGTGTTTACACTGTCACTCACCAGTATATTCCTCCATCCTCTGATCTCAGATCAGTGATGGTAATATTGAAGACTCAACCTTCTGTAACATCATCCAGAGAGAATTTTCTACAGCATTTAATGTTAGTGTTTATTCAAAAAAAGAAAACCTTACAGTGAACAAATACATGTGCAAGTGAGAGTGGCCTTGCTCAGTGGCCCAACAGTGGTAAGCTAGCAATGTTGGGGCTTGAAACAGCAACCTTCTGCTCACTGGTCCAGTACATTAACTGCTGGACCTTAGATGCTCCTTGCTTTTCCAGATTGAGAATTAACATGGATATCTGTAATAGTTTTGATCAGTACTTGTTTATTACTTTGTTTTCTGTAATGTCCTCCTGGTCTGTGAGCTTTTATCAGTAAATCTTTTGTTTTACTGAAACTACACTCGACTCAACTGCAGCCTGTTCAGCCAGACAATGGTACATACCATGGAGTGAGGGACTGTTGGTTTGGAGGTTAGTGCCATTTACTGTGTGAGCTGGAAAAAGAACAGATAAACCGTATGATCAAAACATAGCAAAGGAGATGTACAAACCCCTTGTTAGGCATGTACATAGATAGATATCTACCTTCTACCTCTGCCTACCTCCAGTTGACCATGTGGACTCAGTATACACCGATGTGCTGGGATCAGGTGTTGGAGGGGTGTAGGTGGAGTGTGAGACAATAACATTCATAGGTGTGTCTGAAAGACAGAAACAGACTTCTAAATTTCAAATATTTCTCATATTCAGTACACACAAAAATCTTGCTTTTTTATGTATTATAAATCCCAACTTCACATAATTGCCTCAGTTAATCATCATCAGCATCATCATCATCATCATCATCATCATCATCATCATTGTCCTTATCTGCTCATCACTCACCCACTTTAACCACTAACAGAATCTCTGTGTAGTCATCACGCAGTGTCTGCTCTGTCACACACCAGTATTTTCCTCCATCCTCAGATCTCAGATCAGTGATGGTAACAGTGAAGACTCTGGCTGCTGTGTCATCATTCAGAGAGAATCTCTCGTCTTTAGCAGTTTTAGAATCAACAGGGATGTCTTTAGTCCGGAAAGTATAACACTCTCCTCTGCAGAGGTACTTCATGTGGGTTTCATATCCAGACTTATAGGGGCATCTGATCTGAACTGAACGGCCCTTGTATCCAGTTACTGTAGTTACAGCAGCAGTTCCAGCTGTAAAATAAATCATTGTGTTAGTAATGTACAGTACATGCAGAAGATCCACTGTTATGACTATTCACTTCACTACCAAGTCCCTCTCTGTGTGGCAGGTAAACTAATAATGTGCTGAACCTGTCTGATGATAAAGTGAGCAGTAAATGGACAACTCACCTGGGAATAGACTGGACAAGACGAGTATAAGTGTCCACATGTTGAACTGGGTGGTGAGAGTTCTGTGAGAACTGTCTCATAGTCTGACACTTCCCCCTTCAGTTCTCATCACTGCTTAAAGTGGTGTGTGTAACCAATCACCGCCTCTATTCTCTCTCATTTTTTCAGAGCTCTTCTCTCTGTCTTTGGATTTCTCATTTTGTTCTCTTTTCTCTCTTTCTATCTTTCTTTCAGAGTGTGACTGAACTGAGTTCACTGAGAGTGTGACGTAGTCCAAGATCAGGTGTAGTATATATCTGGAGAGCCATCACCTAAGTCCTAATGTGACCTCACACACAGTGGTGAACACACTGATGTTAAACAATGATGTGAAGGAAGTCTTGGACATGTTTTGTCCAGGTGTTTTATAAACAATATGCATGTTCAGAAAAACAAAAAACCCACAGTGAGCTCCTGCCACTTCCTTTTTCTTTTTCTCAGACTCATTTCTAAGCCTCCCTGCACCTTTTCCTGTGTGTGTCATTATTTCATATATATACTGTTGTGCTTTCCTTTACTTTAGACTTTTTGCTTTACTGTACATCAGACCAAAGCAGCAACTGTATTGTATGTGTCTGTGTTGCTATGACAAAGACTAAGGTCTCAGATGCTGTCTGTCCTAAATAGTCTGTGGTAATGACGAACTCATCTTATTTATTTGTTTGTTTCCATTTAGGTTAAAAACATTTCATGTTTTGTTTGACACATTGTCACAAACAAAGAGCTGTACAGTTATTGGTAGCTGGTTCCACAGTTGTACACTCTGCTGCACCACTGTGCCATTTAGTGGTAAAAACATTTTATGCAACCTGGCATTGCTAAATGGGCCCTCTGTCTGGTCCCCATTCCCCTGTAGCAATTTTACCCAGTAGAGTTTAATGTATCCAAACTTCAAACTTTCACTTATCTGACACATTTATATAGTACCTTTCTCAACACAAGGACTCTTTACAGACAGAAACCAGCATGTTACAATCAAATCACTCACACACCTATGAGAAGCAGGGACTGTACCCCCTAGAGGAAGGGGAGGAGGTTAAGATATTCCCAGTTAGTCAAAGGTCCATGCTACAGTACAGCATACCAGTACTGCCATCTAGAGTTCAGTGAGCATCACTGCAGCTGCAGTACGAGTACAGCTGCAGTAGAGTATGTCTACCCACTTAATCTCTGAGTGCAACAGGTTTGTCAGCATAGACTGTATACCCTAATAATGTATCATGTCTTTCTGAGGAAAAATAATCACACAGTAAAATGAGGTTTTACTTGTGTGTTTTTTCCTCATCTGAATGGTATGAGTGCAATTAATTTTATGGCAGGGATTTATTAGGCGTGGTGTGGAAATGAACTAAAATATCGTGAATTGTATTGACGAAGTGATTTATGCACATGTGTGATGGTGACCACGTTAAATGTCAGAGAAGCCCTTTGTGCTTGAAATGCAGAACCAGATTTTCCGCTCATTGTATTTTACTTTATTCAAGTTCAAAGTTCAAAGTCCAAAGAGGTTTTATTGTCATTTCAGCTATATACAAGTACACAACAAAAATGAGACAATGTTCCTCCAGGACCATGGTGCAACACAAAACAACAGTGCAACAGACAACATGCAACACAAGTGCAAACAGTCCAATATAGCGCAAAAATGTCATTAAATAAACAATAATAAATACAGAACAGCACAAATACAAAATGAGTAGACAGTGCAAATATTTAGTCCAGTACACAGCACTGGGCATATGTAAAGCAAGTTGTGCATAGGAATCAGTGACATGCTATACTGAACATAGCAGTCACCGGTAGCAGCCAGAACAGTTCAGAGTACAGTGCTGGTTTAGTACAGTACTCTAGCAGCAAGTAGGATAATGTGCAAGACTGCAACAGGAGTGCATAGTTTATTTGTGTGAGGTTTGACTTCAGCACTAGTCCGATGCAGAACAATGTGTGAGTGTGTGTATACGTATGTATGTACATTTATGGTTGTTAAATTGCATTAATAAACCTGTAGTTTATTGACACCAGTGAAGTTGCTTTTTAAAAGGCCTAAGGTGGTACCTGTTACAATAGACTCCCTTGCTCTGGTCAGTTCAGCAGGAGTAGGGTGTGGTTGCCATTTGTGCTGAACTAGGTGTGTCTGTCTGTGATTTTGGAATAACTAAGGACTGAGGGAAATGTTTTTTATTATACAGAGTTTAAAATATACAGTCACCTTCTCCTATTTTCCCTCACTTTGTCATTTTTCTTTATTTCACAAGCACACACACACACACACACACACACACACAACACACACACACACACACACACACACACACACACACAGACACACCTTTATTTACATGCAGATATGCACATGCACACACATACACATACAGTAGGCATACATTTCACATCATTTCTTGTTAGAGTCTGTCCTAGACACCCTGTTATTAGATCCGCTTGGACAATTTATTTTAGCTTGTAAAAGGTTTTTTTACACATGAAAACCTTTAATATATCAGAAAACATATTAATATAAACAGCATATTATTTCCACCAGATGACACTGTTTCCTCCTGAACTCATCAGGTAAATTCCACTGCCACAAAAACAGAACAAATAGAATAACATTTACATACATGATACATGTATATTATTATATTATTACTGAGAGTCCTCTGTGCAGAATCAGCTTACTGGCAAACGTTCCTTTGAGAGTTTTAAACAGTGCAGTGCTGCCAGCTCCACAAGTTGAGTAAGGAGATCCGAATACCTACAAATATTTACTCTTCTCCTCCTCACACTTACCCTGAGTGTTGTCTTCTCCCCACACTTACTCTGAGTGTCTTCTGCTCACAATTACTCTGTGGCTTGCACCTCCCCAGATCAGCTGTGCATAGACTGTTATGATAGCTATGCAGTTCCTAAGGGAAGAGTTTTTCTGAGTTGTCAACTGTTTGCAGCCTTTAAATGGATGATTAAATGAGCCGTTGTTCAGTCTTATGTGTTGCTCTGTTGATGACTGGAGAGACTGGGTTTTTTGGTTACACTTAGAAGGTCATGTTGGAGTAAATTACAGAGTCCTCAGCTTCATTGGAGTTTAGTGGGTGGGTTGTGCTTTGCTGAGACACATTTACAGTGCAGTATGTGATGGAGTCAGACGGTTCATCTACACTGGAGTAGATTACAGTGTGTGAAGACCCCACTGTGGTGTAGACAGTGGTGAGTGTGGACGTTACTGCAGTACTCAGCTCCTGATCTTCAATCTCCTGATAGATGCACTCATTCTGCAGAAGAACAATTTGTGTAAAGATTCTATCTATGTTCATCAATACAGTCAAGCTAAAATATGTTGAAACCTTCTACATTACTGTGGAATTGTTATAGCACAAATATTGTAGCTATAGAGAAGTTTGCATAGTACCACTTTACTCAGTGTTCTGCAGCCATTTTAAATGCATATCTAGTCTCCGTAATAGATTGAGTGTCCTTCAGAAACATTAACAAAATTCTGCGAGAGAGTAGGTATACAACAGTATTAGCATCACATTTGACTTTGTCCTGAGTACTGTCCCTGTCCACTGGATGGCATATGGTTTAGTTCAAGGCATGATACCTGTCTAGTGGTGACTGGCATTGAACCTACAAGGATCAGCTCTGTAATGCCTGCAAAACAACAAGAGAAGTTATATTACTATCAGATAGCAATGTACAGAGTGTATTTTTCTGTTTGTGTGTGTGTGTGTGTGTGTGTGTGTGTGTGTGTGTGTGTGTGTGTGTGTGTGTGTGTGAGTGTGTGTGTGTGTGAATATGTGTGTGTGTGTGTGTGTGTGTGTGTGTGTGTGTGTGTGTGTGTGTGTGTGTGTGTGTGTGTGTGTGTGTGTGTGTGTGTGAGAGCCCATGTATTTAACTAAAATGGCAACATGCATCCTTAGGCTGGAGGTCTTAGTTTATAAAAGTTTTATGTGTGTAAAAATACGTGTGAAATTGATAAAATGCAGAAATATCTGTTTAAGTTGATCTTCCTAATCCACTGAGCTTTAAAAATGAGAAACATTTAGTACACACAAACATCTTCTTTACACATGTATTTAAATACATGTTGTCATTTGTGCAGCTTGTTTTTTTTTTATAAATCATCTGCAAGACCTCTGTCTACATGTACAAATTAGGACTTATTACACATTATTATTTTAGTGGTAATGGTTGACTTCTTGTAATGCCTGACAGCTGATGTTGATCATTATTAAAGACCTCCATTCACTGAATGATGCTGCTAGTAGTTTGGCTAGTAGTTTGGACTTACTGATCAAATTGTTTTTCAGTTGTTTCTAATTGCACCAGGGGTTATTTAAGCATTCTGAGGTCAAATTGTTATCATCAGTACTGAAAAATTGCCCAAGGACTAATCTGGATTTAAATCTTGATTCTCAATCCAGCTGTTTTCATAGAGAATATACAGTGCATCCAGAAAGTATTCACAGTACTTGCCTTTTGCCAGATTTTGGATTAAATTCATAATTCTACACACAATACCCCATAATGACAAAGTGAAAAAAGTTAGTTTGGAATTTTTGCAAATTTTTTTTTTTTTTTAAATCACATGTACATAAGTATTCACAGCCTTTGCCATGACACTCAAAACTGAGATCAGGTGCATCCAGTTTCCACTGATCATCCTTAATAGAACTGTAGCCTTTATACCAAGATAGACCTAGTACCAGAGTAAGAGCTACAAAGATTATAGTTACCCCACCACCCACAAATTAAAACTAATAATAATAATAATAATAATAATAATAATAATAATAATAATAATAATAATAACCTGTAATAATAACCTGCTGTACAGTACTAGGATTTATTCTATGAGTAAATGACAAAGCACTTTTGTAAGTCGCTCTGGATAAGAGCATCTGCTAAATGCCGCAAATGTAAATGTAATAATAATAATAATAATAATAATAATAATAATAATAATAATAAATGTCCTGGAGTGCAGTCAAATGGAGGTGATAACCCATCAACATGGTTATGTGTCTAATAAAGTGACCAGTAAATGTATAATACTGTAAATAATACTGGTTTCAACTGCAATACTTATAAGATGAACTTATATGCTAAATTAGTATTCCCAAAATAAGTTCAAGTTTACTTACCATAATGTAACCATATTTGCAATGATGAGGGACCATCTTCATTCTTTTGCAATTACTGAATTTCATTTTTCTTTTCAAAAGGCGTTCCCTTTGTATCCATTTTATAGGTTTTAGTGGAGTCTTCTTTGTCTCCATAATATAAACCTTCCGAATCTATTTATTTGGTAGACTCGTCATAGCTGTTCACACCATAGGAGGTATGCATCACATATACTGAACTAGTGTGAAAGACACCAGAAGTCATTCTGTCTCAGACACTAGAGCTCCTACAGTCTACTCTACTGTCAGTCTACCCACAAACCCCTCTGGTCCCTCCCAAGCTGTTTATGACTAAGTCCAATTACCCACAAACCTCTGTGATCTTACACATACTGGTTCTGCTAGTGCTCCACTACCATCAAACTCTCCTGCTCAGGACACTTATTGTACGTCTCAATTACCCACACTTCTCTCTGATTCCTCAGTGTGTGATACACATCAGTCAGAAGGGTTGTTTGCAGAAGCTCAAACTTATGCATCAGTGAAGTTTTGAGAGAATGCAGACAGTTTTAGTGATGCTGTGACCAGGGAGACCTTCAAGGAGGACTCGTGTGAATATTCCACTGTTAATCATGTCTCAGCATGGGTCTAGGCTTGCATTTTTAATTGGTTACCCTTGCATTCTTTCATGTTTTTATGAAGACTGTGTAAGGGAGAGGGGGAGGGGCTGGGGATGAGAGCTGGAAGTACAAGTCACCAGTGTGCTGCCCTGTCTGTTAGCTGCAGCACTGTCAGTGGTACGGGGGCAGAGAAACAGCAGCATGTTTGTGTGGATTCTGCCTGGATCATTTCAATGCTTCCAGGAACCACTATACATTCAATCAACCAATCAATTATTTACAAGAAGATAAGGCCAGCCAGCCTGTGTTTGTCAAGGAGCCTGTGCTTTTCTGAGCAAGAAAGTCTGTACTGCCATTTAGAGCACAAAGCGAGTAAGTAGAAATACATGATTTATTAGAAGCAGAGGTGATTCTAGGATTAGAGATTTAGGGGTGCAAAGCACTCAATGAGACCAGCACCCCCATCTTACACACACACACACACACACACACACACACACACACAGATACACACACACACACACACCTGTACATCATTCCCTCACCTGTGAAGGAAGAACATCTGACTTTTTGGATGTTCTGTACAGCCACCACACCACAGACACACATACTGTAACTGGTGTGTGTGCATGAGCGCATGTGATCAGTGCAGCTACTGCACGGCTTCTGGGAGAACAGGGTGGGGGAAGAGTAGGCGAGAGAAAGTGGATAATATAATTCACGAGTGAAGGGACGATCGCTTTATTTTCATTGTTAATATATTATGTTTAAACCATATACCTTCTACGGTTTTAACATTTTTTCCAGAGACAAACTTCTGATCTACTTAAAGCCCACCTAAACAGAACATGACTGTTAAGTAAAGAAGACTGTAAATTTCCTCCTGAGAAACTAGTATGTCACTGTAAACATCTGAGCACATAAAACTGTGAGAATGACTGAGAATATCACATAAAGCTGATGTCTGAGCTCCCAATCTATAATTGTATGCAGTGTCCACTTAGGGTCTTTTCTTTGGAATAACTGCAGCTGAGACATATGGCTCTTCTTACATGCCAGACTTTCTAATGGACTTTCCACAGCATGAAGGTCAATTATGAACAATCTGATAAATATTCTAATCAAATAACAATTATTAAAAATCACTGCATATATTGGCACTTAATATGCCAATAAAAGGGACCTACATGAGATATTTTACTATTCTAATATTAACGTGTCTTATAAAATATGTGTTAAAGAGTGCGAGATGGATAAATGAGTGACTCATGTCTCTATTTGATGATAGAGTCCTGATCTGCTACATATCTGATGGTCACTGTGAAGATTTGCTTTGTTCTGGTCAGTACTGGTGAGCTGTATCAGACTGGCAACTTGATCATGGATATTTGATTTAATTAAAATGTGTGCAAGGTTACAGCTTTGTTTGTGTTTGAGCCAGTGTTTTATCTTTGTACTTGAAGTCATTCAGTATCTAGATCTGAATTGTGATAGCCATATTTGATGTAAATGATGTAAATAATGCATTACAATGTAAATAATGTGCTTAGAATGTTGTACCGTATTGGCAGCAGCAGTGGGCGGGGCTAAACGCTCAGTGGCTCTATTGAACCATCAATTATGTGCAAAGGGCTCTGAGGTCACGTGATGTCCACACCACCGTGGCTCAGTAGCACAAAACATCCAGGAGTTCCATCATTTTTCCCGACTAGATGGGGAAACACCTTTCTTTGTGCTTACAAACCACATAGTGAACAGCTCATGAGGGAAAATAATAAATAAAAGAAAAACTTTTTAAAATGTCTGTAAAATGTTCACATTTTAAATATTTGAGTTTCCAAACAAATTTGGGATGAGCTCATATTCTTATTACAGCAGTACGCTGAAAGGTGGTGACATCATGTATAAAATGTAGGAAACAACAGAAGAAATATAGTACAGTGAACAAATTACATGAAGGAAACTGACCTGAAGAAAATAGAGTGCAGCATGAAATTACCAATTACCTACAGAAGATACAGTTCAGAACATTTGAGCAGGGATGGATATTGCACTCAAGGTAATATCAAAAAATGATCAGTAACTTGTAAGTCAGGCTAGTACAGATTTTAACTTGAAGTACACAACTATTAAAGATTATTTCCATTCTGCAGAATTGAAATGGCTTTTTGGGTTTCTGTATGAAGGAGATAAGTATTAAAAGTAAGTGAGCATCTCACAGTCACTGCATCCAAAGAAGTAGATGCAGTTACAATACATCATAATAATAATGAGTACAATGTTTGTTCAAGTTTCCAGGGCAGTAAACTAAAGGGCTGCAGCACATATGAAATAATGATGTACTCAGGAAGTGGGTAAGAACTTTTTACTGGATGTGTTATTAATACAAGGTATGAGATCCAAAGCTATAGTGAAGCTACTTCCTCTATGTCACAATAACTAAATTAGTAGGGCCTACACATTGAAATGTAAAAGACAGTTTCTGCATGTTATTAGCAGAATTAACTAGCTAATCTAGTTGTCTGATATAGTGGTGTGGCAGGCAGTTTTGGGTTCTAGGCTTACAGAGCTAGTAGCAATCATTTGTGTTCATAATAAATAGTGGACCATATTTATATAGAAGATCTATTTGGTTAAACACATTCAACATTCACTTAGGAACTTCAGACACTATTGTATATTTATAGTATTGAGCTGATTCTTTTATCCAAAGCAATTTACACTTATGACAAGTTGAGGGTTAAAGGCCTTCCTCAGAGGTCCAATAATGGCAGGGCTTGAACCAGCGACCATCCAATTACACGTCAAGTACCTCAACCAGCAAGCTACCACTGAGGTCTTTCACCCAGCAGCAGGGGGCAGAGTGCCAGGCACTGTCTACAGGGCTGAAATTACTGTTTGGACAGCATCCACTAACAGCCTATGATCAGCCTAGACTTAGCATCATATAGACAAATAAGACACTAGATTAGTGTAAACATGGTGTTGTGGAACAAACCATCATTTCTATGATTAAAACTGTTATTGGTTAAAATGGTTAAAATGGGGGATGAGGCCAATGAAATTCCAGTTCTTCTTCCTCCTCTGCTTATTTATAATATAAATGTATTCTAGCATTCTAGAAATACAAAAATATAAGTAAAAATTCACTGTCACACCCAGAACCACAGAAAAGGCATGAACACAAGACTCAGATACATAAAGGCAGTCAAACCCAGACTGTCTCTACTGTCTTGGTAAAGTAGAGAAGGGTGGAGTGCAGGGTGTGTGGGATGGAGAACTCATCCTGGTCTACATCTCTTCATGACAGGGTGTGCAAGTGTGGAGGGACAAGTCCCCTTGACTGCTGAGCTGAGAGAGAGAGTGAGAGAGAGAGAGAGTGAGAGAGGGAGAGCAGGAGAGAGTGAGAGAGAGAGAGGGAGAGAGAGAGTGTGAGAGTGAGAGAGAGAGAGAGAGAGATAGAGAGAGAGAGAGTTTTAGATGCATGTTTCTCTCTGTAGTATGAGGTTTAAGGCCATTCTATTAATGCCATTCTATTTTTCACTGCCCTCAAAAACAGAAATGAGAGTTTTTTCATATGAGTTAAGCCATAAGAAGATGAACAGAGTTAGTAAGCCCAGATACAGTGGCAGGGACCTACACAGACAGACACACACAATCTCTAACACACATCTAATCTAGGAATTGGAGGCAGTAAACATAAAGCTGAACTCAGAATGAAGATTCTTCTCATCTTCACACTGCACGTGATCTCAGTTATGAAAATCAGCCTTTAATCATTATTATCAGCAGGGTCAAATATAGTCTTTGTTTAGATGGTCACTTTTGGTGAATTTTTAGATCTTACTGGGGTCTCAACAAACGTAACTGGATATTTGGGAGTCGCCATGAAGTGCAAAGATGAGACTTAAAGAGTTAACACAAACTCAAAGATAGTTTGATTAGCAGTTCATTGCCACTGTGTGTTGACTGAATCAGAAATGCATTTTGAAATGTGTAGAACAGGAAGATCAGAGGCCTCACTGTGGAAGTCAATAAAAGGTACCAGTGTGGAGCTGATGTATACTCGTAGTCACATTTGTTCTAAAGTGAAGCACACATTTAAATTATAATCAGCATATTACTAAATAAAACTCAAATGGGAAGATCCTCTAACCTTTCACCTTATTAGAAATATGATATTGGCATGTTGCCAAACAGCTGTAGTTTACTACAGGACAACAAAATCGGCTAAGTGCTGAATCCAGCAGCAGCTGGAGCTCACTTCCTCTTGATAGCTGTGAGTAACATCTACAGGAAAGAGCAATCCTTGTTTTAGCAACAACAGACGCATGGGTGACACTACAGCAGTACAGTTTCTGAAGATGAAGCAATAGAACAGTGACAGAATTAATTTTAAATATGGGTAACCACAAAGACCTCATAGAAATAAAAAAATATATATATTTTTTTTCCACTTTTACTTGGAAGTCTCTGAGCCACTGGAGTTTCTGAGCCACAGAAGTCCTGAGTGTCCTTATGACAGTGTGACTGTAAGGGTTGGCACCAGGCACACTACTAATCAGGCTTGATGCCCAACAGCTGGGGTAGATCTATATAAGCCCAGTGACACAGTCACTCAGTGTTGGGTCTTTGCTAAAGTTTTGATTCAAGCTCCTAGCTGGTAACTCTGGGTATCGAGGTCTGTGAGCCCTTGTGCTACACCTCTCTTCTGCACTGTGAGGGTGTTTGTGTTTTTACATGTCCCCTCCCTTCTCCAGTTTTCCCCTCTCGAGTCTGGTTCTCTCCCAAGGCTCCCCTTAGCCACTAATGTTCCTCCATTTTTTCTGTTTTTGTTTAGGAAATTTCAGAGTTTGGTTTTCCCCAGTGCATCGAGGTTGCCATTCTTCCCATGGTGGCCTTTGTTTTCCTGTTTTCTATGCTTGGCATGGCATTTAGTGTTTCCTCCTGTTTTGTCATCCTCGATTCCTTTGAAGTGCAATATATGCGCAGGTCATTTTAGTCTAGCGGGAGCTCGTTTGCTTTGCAAGAAAGTGGCCAGGGTTAGATTCCCTACTGTTTTTTTTTTTTTTTTTTTTTTTTTTAACTTATCTTGTTTCACCCATTTTAAGATCTAACTGTTTTGCACACGGGCCCACCTTCATTAAAGTGTGGTAACTCACCCAGCAGTGTCAGGGTCATTACCTCTCTGTCCTGGGTTTGAGCCCCATTACAGTGACATTGTAATCATCCCATTTAAGATCATACCCCTCAAACACTTTACAGTACTGATGATCAGTGGTACAATGGTGTTATAACTGATAATATCTCCCAGGGAATTTCATACAGTGACATACAGAAGGTATAGAACAAATCAAACCAAGACTAAAACACAGCAGAGAAAAAGTGAAGAATGAATTGAAACAAAATGATCAACTTCAATATGAAGTTGTTGCTTACAAGGATGTTTGTCATGCCTTTCAGATACAGCAGAGTCCAAGGATGTGGAGTCTATATCAGTGACTGCATGTGCGGGAGGAGGAGTCACCATCAAGTGCAAATATGAGGATGAATACAAAACCAAACTGAAATCTTTCTGTAAGAATGTAACAGATCAGTCATGTTTAGATCAAATAACAACAAATCCAAACAGTATGTGGACTCATAAAGACAGATTCTCAATTCATGATAACAAAAGTGCAGGATTCTTCAGTGTTTTTATCCGAAAGCTGTGTGTAAATGACACTGGAACATACCAGTGTGCAGTTAATGTATCTGATCAACTGCACACCTACACTGAAGTGAAGCTCAATGTAAAAGCAGGTTAGTAGCATGTAACATTAAATTTAGCCACAATCACTTCATCAATTAAAACTTTCAGAAATAATAATTTTGCCAGACTGTACTTTTGTAAGTCGCCCTGCATAAGGGCATCTGCTAAATGCTGAAAATATAAATGTATACAGGTTAAGATAAATCTGACACTTTCATGGGTTTGTAGCTGCAAGTGAAGTGAGACTGATGCACATCTGATCGCTGAAGTGTTCCTAAAGTGTCATATTTCCCTTTTATTAACAGCCAATTCAGAACAACAGAAACATTAAAAATTGTTAAAAATGCAAACGTTTTGACCTGAATGTGTATGATTGACAGGCTCATGCTGTGGTAAGACCATCAACGCCTATGTAGGAAAAACTGTGAATATCAGCTGCTGTTACCCAGAATCCCACAGGAGTGAACCCAAGCTTTTCTGCAAGAGAGTGGACACTGGTGGCTGTAATTATATAGGATCGGTCAACAAAACAGGAAAACCAGAAACTAAAAAAAACACCACTGTATTATGACAAAGAAAAGCAAATCCTGACTGTTACTATCAGATATGTCACGGTTCAGGACTCTGCTGAATACTGGTGTGGAACTACATCAGACTAGACAACTGATCATGGATTCAAAATTTATAGTACACTGATCTACTTGAGAGTTACAGGTTAGTAGATAGTAAGATATGTGTAATGTTTTATTGTTTTGACAATGCAGAGGCAACATCTATACATCATTATAAATTACTTAATTAAAAGACTATATTAGCCAATCATACAGAGTCCAGAATCAGTTGATGCTGTTTAGATGACAGGAAGTAATCAAGTGTTTTTATTCTTGGGTAGTAAAGGCTGTAAAATAGTCTAGTGTCTATAGGTAGACAAGGCTGTAAATTTGACTAGTGTCTGTTTGTAGCCAAGTGTCTTTTGTGTGTTTTATTTGTTCACTGCCCTCCCAACCCATATGAGTGATCAACAATATTATGACTGTCTAATTGAGTAGAATTAGTCTGAATTAGCTGTTGATGATGAGCTGTTTATCCAGAGATTTCAGTTTCGACCTCATGCATCAGTCCACAGTTCACCCAAGCAATGATGAAGTGTCAGCTTCATCAGACAATTCTGAATGATCAGGATAAAGGTTAAATGCGATTGGTTCACTGATTATGACTCTGTTTCCTCTCCAGGATTTCCATCTTCCACTGTGATAAGTGTTGTGTGTGTGATTCTGGTGCTGCTTCTGATGGGAAGCTCATTCCTCATAGTGACTCTCAGAAAGAGAAGCAGGAAGGAGCAGGGTATTACCACACGCACACACACACACACACACACACACACACACACACACACACACACACTCTCACACACACACACACACACACACACACACACACACACCCTTCAAAAATGATCACACAAAGCAATACTTATCAATCAACATGAGGATAACACATTCAGATCTGTATGTGCAGATGTGAGTGTAGCATGTATCTGTGCATTAAGCATTAAAGATTAAACACATTTATTAGTCATGAACAGAACTCATTAGACCCCAGAGCTGCCTGCTGCTGCCCTCTGCTGGCTAGAAATGTACATGAATGAGCACTGTTAGAATATGGACTAAAGACAATGAACTAATGCCTAAGTATTCTACTGTTTATTTGCATTTGAACAGTACCTACTCAGATTAATGTAAATATATGTATCTAACTGTTAAATGTGAACAATACCATGTATTCATGTAGTATGTGATTACAATTTATTCATTTGTGATTAATGTCAGGAATCAGCATCATCCAAGTGTCAGTCCCTCCAAGACTCCTCACACGACCACTGGGTGAGTCATGAGTTTATCACACATCCATGGGGTGAGTCATGAGTGTATTACACATCCATAAGGTAAGTCATGATTGTAGGTCATTAGCAGGCCACTACTGGAACAGGTGCACCACATTTGTAATAGAATTATAATACTCTACACATGTAGTAAAATTATAATGCATTTGGCATGCAGCCCTCTAGAACCACCATAATGTTAACACCTGCTACTCCTGACACCACCCAATGTTCAAACTGGGGAGTCCAGGGAAACTATAGACACATATTCCATTAATATGACCAAAAATACATTTTTGTACCTCACTTGAATGCAAAGAGTTGTAGACAAAAAAAAAACAAAAAAACATTCAATCTCATTCATAGACACTGCTGTTAAGGTCACAACATTTTTTTCTCTTTACTCAGGTTCCACTTTCTGACTGTGACAGTGAGATCAAAGACACCAGAAGCCATTTTGTCTCAGACACTGGAGCTCCTACAGTCTACTCTACTGTCAATCTACCCACAAACCCCTCTGATCTCTCCCTAGCTGTTTATGCCCAAACCCAGTTACCCACAAACCCCTGTGATTTTACACACACTGTTTGGGCTAATGCTATAATTCTCTCTGAGAATTCCTCAGTGTGTGACACACAGCAGTCAGCAAGGACATCTGATGAAGCTCTAATTTATACAACAGTGAAGTTTTATAAGAATGCAGACAGTTCTAATCATGCTGTTACCAAGGAGACCTTCAGGATGGAGGAGGACACTTGAGAATATGCTTCTGTCAAGCATGACATTTGATCAGGCTAGTTTAGCAGTTTATGCTTTTATTTACATCCATTTTAGTAAACATAGTTTGTGTAACTTTCCCTTTCTCTCAAAGGATCTTCCACTTGTAAATGTTCATTTGGGCAGGTGTTTTGTTTTCTCATGTTTAGCTTACTTGAAAATTTAAAATGCTGGTTTTCCTTCAATAGCAGGATTTTACATGCTATAATGGAAGAGAAGGCAACACCTCTTTTGTTTTATTGTGTTCTAACAAGACCTCTTTTGTTTTCTTGTAAATGATAAAGCACTTCTGTAAGTTGCTCTGGATGCTAAATGCTGTGAATGTAAATGTAAATGTGTTCAATCTACTTGGGAGTATTTTTCTACAACATTGCTTATACTCATAAACCTCTCAACACTTATTTGCTGAAAGGTTTAAAGCACTAAATAAATAAATAAATAAACAAACAAATAAATACATAAATAAAATTTGGACATGACTGCTTATGCTCTGGTTCATTATGTTCTGTTTAAGATGCAGACAAAACGTAGAGATAAATGGAGACAGAGAAATGCAATAAGTTCCAAGAGCTCTGACGTGTGTGAAGTGACTTGGTGTGGTGAACCCTCACTGCCTCTATGCCAAAGCTCTCACATGGTCAGTGGCAGCTCTTCTGTCATACTGAGGTCATGTGACATCATCAAATTGCTGTTATTTCTACATAAATGTGTTTTTTTAGTGATAATTAAGAGAACTTAAAGGACTAACACTAACAGAATATAGCTGACTTAACTGTACATTGAAAGTGACGAATTAATTTAGTCTACTGAAGGAGAGAGGTTAACCAGGGAATGCAGTTAACCAGGGCCAAAAGGAATTTTCAGTTTTTTCGGCCACTGAGTTTCAGAGTTTCACACTGCAAAACACACACACGCACACGCACACACACACGCACACACACACACACACACACACACACACACACACACACACACACTTCTAAGATTTATCACTTGCTCAGAGTTGCTAATTTTGTTTATGCTAATAAAACTCATATTAATAATATTAATGAGTACACTGTTTGTTAAAGTTTCCAGGGCAGACGATTAAATATTTACAGCACATACTGAAATAACACAGTGTATTACAAAACATTACACAGAATATTACACAGTGTAAACACTGCTTGATCAATATACAGAGAGTGATTAAAAGTGGTCAGTGTAGGATAGGGGACACTAAATGAATTCTTACTATTAGAATATATAAATATTCTTAAACATTGATACTATCCTGCTAAATAGTACCTCAACAGGAATATAGAAATATAATCAAATAATCACTGTGACTATGAATAGCTTCACATGGACCAAGCAGGCAAGTAGTCTAATGGTTCATAAACAGTGGTGTGAAAAAGTGTTTGCCCCCTTCCTGATATCTTATTTTTTTGAATGTTTGTCACACATAAATGTTTCAGATCATCAAACAAATTTCAATATTAGACAAAAATAACACAAGTAAACACAAAATGCAGTTTTCAAATTACGGTTTTTATTATTAAGGGAAAAAAATCCAAGCCTACATGACCCTGTGTGAAAAAGTGATTACCCCCCTGTTAAAACATAAATTAACTGTGGTTTATCACATCTTTGGAAAGCTGAGTTCAATTGCTCTAGCCACACCCAGACCTGATTACTGTCACACCTGTTCTCAATCAAGAAATCACTTAAATAGGACCTGCCTGACAAAGTGAAGTAGACCAAAAGATCCTCAAACACTAGAAGGCATGCTGTGATCCAAAGAAATTCAGGAACAAATGAGATACAATGTAATTGAGATCTATCAGTCTGGAAAAGGTTATAAAGCTATTTTTAAAGCCTTGGGACACCAGTGAACCACAGTAAGAGCCATTATCCACAAATCGCGAAAACATGGAACAGTGATGAACCTTCCCAGGAGTGGCCGAACAACAAAAATTACCCCAAGAGCGCAGTGACGACTCATCGAAGAGGTCACAAAAGACCCCACAACAACATCCAAAGAACTGCAGGCGCCAGCATTATCACAGTATAGGGGGGTCGGATCCCGCATCTTTCTGTATTCAAGAGTAGCTGGTGTTTTTGTGCATTAAATAAGGTTGTAGTTTATATAATTTATGCATCTGTGGGAGTTTATGGAGTTCAGGGTAGGGGAACAAAACCTACACACACATGGAAGCATTCAAGAGCTTGGTGTGAGGATGGTCTCATCAGGAACTTGGAGAGAAATGTCAAAACATTAAATGTGAGAGCTCTGAACATAAAGTATCCTGCTAAGTTAGAAGAAAACAACCATGTGATCACCCCAAAAACCCAAATCTGTTTATATATATATATATATATATATATATATATATATATATATATATATATATATATATAATTAGATTATTCCTACTCTTCTCTGTACACAATGGACATATACAGTGTGTCCTTTTTGGAATATTGTTTCAAAGTCCAGCAATTAACTAGATTATTTTAACCCTTTATTGAATTCTTCCCCTTCTGGTGTGAAATGGGTGGCCCTTATGTTGTGTAAAGCTTAGGTAAGCTTTACTCTCATCATTCTAGAGCAAGATCCTAGATTGCACTTTCCCTCCACTCTGTGTACTGCTTTCACACCAGCTTTGAGTCTGGAAAGCCTATCTAGTTAGGGTTTGAAACCCAACTATCTAGATTGCACTGAAAAATAAGTTTATTCATCAAGTTCAATAAGTTTCTAAATGTAAAACAGGTATTAGATCAGGTTCTTTTGCAATGCAGTTTTTTCACAATCCACAAAGTTAGGTATTTGTATTTAAGCCTTTAGTTTACTTTTGATCCTGATAGAAAACATATAATATATTGGAATATTAGGCCCACACCTAGTTCATTCTCCATTAAGAATGACAAGCCAAACTGGCTCTTTTGTCTTTCTCATATTTCTGGTCATTTATAGTTTGTTTGTTTGTTTGGTTGGTGTTTTTTTAATTTGCTCAATGTTTAAATATAATACTTTAGAGTAACATATTTCAATTTTTTTATATATATTTTATAATGTGTTCCTTTGAGCTCAACACTACCACAAACTTCAAAAGATTACACAGATGACTTACTGACTTTGTGTGATGCTCTCCTAGAACAGATGAGAAAGAAATGGCAGAAGATAAAATGTAGCTAAAACCTTTTACTAGCACTGTTTTCATTCACTGCATCTGAACATTGTATTGTTGGGCTTTATTTGTTCAGGAAATTCGATAGTCTATCGATATTTATTCACTAAACATACTTTTTTAATTGTCTTTTTTAAATTAGAAATTACATAACGTATTTACTGAAGTGTGATTCAAACTCATGCATGATAATACCCTATAGTCATAGGAAAATATCAGGAAATAAACAGGTGATATAGATATACAATGTGAATCATATACAATGTGAATGAAATATAAAGATATTTTTTGCCCTGTCAAAACACGAAAGAATCCTCTGCAGATTCAGTACAAAAGCCAAGCCAGTAGATCAAACATGATCCAACCATAGATGACCCATTGTGCCATCTAGCGTGTTGTAGTTGTACTAAGCTACTGTCACAAATGGCCACCCTCCTGGTGCCACTGTTTCTTTAGTTTCCCTATCATGTCTGTTTTCCTTTACTTCCTCGTTCCGCTCCTTGGTTTCATTTTCTCCTCCCCCGTCTGTTCCTTTATTCTATTCATTGTTTTAGTTTTCACTGTTCCCATGTTCACCTTTATTTGTTTAGTGCCTGATTGTTTTGGTTGTTTAAGCCCTGTGTTTTGTTCCCTAGGTTGTCGGTTATTTTGGTAAGTTAGCTTGAAGTGGGGGAAGCGAGCTGGGGTCTGTGCTAAAATAACAGCTAATCCTAGCAGACCAGCTCTACCATCTCTATTCCTCTCAAATGTCTGCTCCTTGGATAATAAACTGGACTGCATCAAACTCCAGCAGACTACACAGCGAGAGTTCAGAGACTGCTGTGTTTTAGTCTTTACTGAAACGTGGCTCAGCTACAGCATTCCAGATGCCGCCATTCAGATGGAGGGATTAGTATCAATCCGTACAGATAGAGACAACACACTCTCCGGTAAAACACGCGGTAAATGCGTTTATATCAATGAGACCTGGTGTAAAAACTGTGTGCTTGTCACTGCTGGTGGAGTTTGTTAGATGCAGACCTTTTTATTTACCGTGGGAATTCACCTCCATGTTTAGAATCACGCTGTACATTCACCCAGCGCGAACAGACGCGAGGCTCTCCAGGAACTGTATGGAGCGATTAGTGAACTGCAGAACGTTCACCCAGACGGACTGTTTATTGTTGTCGGAGATTTCAACCACACAAATCTCAAGTCAGTACTGCCTAAATTCCATCAACGAGAGGACACGTCAGAGACACTGGTGACACACAGCGCATGTGGGAGGGTATTCGGGCCATTACCAACTACAGGGAAACATTACTTTCCTGTGATGGTGATGCCTCCCTCCCAGATGCACTGAATGACTTCTATGCACGGTTTGAAGCACAGAACAATGTTACCATGGCAAAGTCCATCTCTCCGTAAAAATGACCAGGTGCTGTGCCTGACTGTGAAAGCTGCTGGACCAGACAACATCCCAGGTTGTGTGCTCAGAAAATGCGCTGACCAGCTTGCAGATGTCCTGACAGACATCTTCAATATCTCTCTGAGCTGCACTGTTGGCCCAACATGCTTCAAGATTACCACCATCATCCCTGTGCCTAAGAAGCCCACGGTGTCGTGTTTCAATGACTACCGTCCCGTCACACTCACATCCATCATCGTGAAGTGCTTCAAGAGACTCGTCATGAGACACAAGACCCAGCTTCCCCTTCCATGGAGCCCCTGCAGTTCGCGTACCGCTCCAACCAATCTACAGATAATGCCATCTCCACTACACTCCAGCCCTCTGCTGTTCATACTGCTGACCCATGACTGTGCAGCAATGCACAGCTTGAACCACATCAAGTTCACTGATGATATGACCGTGGTGGGTCTCATCAACAAGGATGATGAATCAGCATGCAGAGAGGAGGTGCAAGAACTGGTGAGCTGGTGCAAGGTCAACAACCTTGCTGACAAAACAAAACAGATGGTGGTAGACTTGAGAAGAGCAAGGAAAGATAACTCCTCACTTGCTCTCAATGGCTCCTCAGTGGAGATCATCAAGAACACCAAGGAACTTGGTGTTCACTTGGTGGAGAGCCTCACCTGGACCCTGAACACCAGTTCCATTACCAAGAGAGCCCAGCAACATCTTTACTTCCTTTGGAAGCTGAGGCAAGCCCATCTCCCATCACCAATCCTCACCACCTTCTATAGAGGTACTATCGAGAGCATCCTGAGCAGCTGCATCACTACCTGGTTTGGGAACTGCACTGTTTTTGATCGCAAGACCCTTCAGAGAATAGTGAGAACAGCTGAGAAGATCACTGGGTTCTCTCTTCCCGCTGTCCCGGAAATCTACATGACGCGTTGCATCTGTAAAGCCATCAGCATTGTGGGAGATCCCACACACCCCTCACACAAACTGTTCACCCTTTTGCCATCTGGAAAAAAGGTGCTGCAGCATCCTATCCTGTATTTATTTATTGTATGACATTATTGCACTGTATTGTATTGTTTGCACTAATGAAGAGTGTTGTCTGTTTTGTTTTATGTTGCACCATCGTCTGGGAGGAACATTGTTTTGTTTTTGCTGTGTACTTGTATATAGTTGAAGTGACAAAAGTCTTTTGAAACTTTTGTTCTGTGGTATTTTGATTACGCTCGCCATTTATTTTCTGTTTGTTCCGTTTGTGTATTATTTATGTTTGTGTTTCCCTTTGCCTCGGTTTGTTACCCTCCATATTTTGTTACCCTCACTTATTAAGCCACCAATTGCATTTGCATTCTGCCTCTTGCCTGTTTCTGCTGAAACATAACAACTACAATCTGGTCATGACACGTGCGTAAAGTTCAAGCAGACTTTATAAAAAAAAAACCACACACACATTTGAATGAAAAGGAGATATAAAAGAACATGAAAAAAATATAGTTCGTATTGTGGCAACATTTTGGTATGAAGTTCCCTACAAACTGAACCATGTTCAGGACACACTTCAAAGGGAGTTGCCAAAATACCAACAGCTGACTATCAACTGATGGAGTGACTAACATAATAGTGATAAGGAAAATCACCCTGTTAAAGTTCGCTAACACAGAAAAATATGTTAGTCTCAGTGGAATTTTAACATAACCGTTAACTGTATCTAAGTGTATCTTCATAATTTATTGAAGATAACACTGAATATACAAAGATTACACAAGGAATTTCTCAATAGAAATAAAATGTTACCTTAAAACAATTACAAATAACATGCTATGCTAATGTTAGCAAGACATCTTACTGGCTATACTGGCTTGGATTACTGCCTATTTCCTGTCAGAAATATAATATATAAATATTTCTATAAATATAAATAACTTAGTAATATTTGTCAAGAAACATTTACAAAATGCTGTCCACCACATCACTGGTGCTTCTGACATGTTTTGCCTCTTGACGAATCATCAGTGACACACAGGATTATGAGAGATGTTGGACAGCAGAGGATATAGCAATTTTGCCTTCCAAACTCGGTTTCATGGAGGAACCTAAGCAGGCAATATGTTATGCAAAATTCAATTTGGACTTGGTGCCTTCCTGCCTCAGAATGCTGACTACTGTTACTGCAATTAGATTTCAAACTGTGAGTGTCATACACCAAGGAATCAGAGAGAATTGTGGGTAATTGAGCCATGAAATAAATGTCTTTATCAGGAGAGTTTAATGGTACTGAGCAGTAGTGTCAACAGTACATGGAGCATCACAGGGGTTTGTGGGTAACTGTGCATTTGCATAAACAGTTTGGGAGAGATCATAGGGGTTTGTGGGTAACTGCACATTTGCCTAAACAGTTTGGGAGGGCTCTAACTGGTTTGTGTGTAAATGTGCATTTGCATAAACAGTTTGGGAGAGATCAGAGGGGTTTGTGGGTAACTGCACATTTGCATAAACAGTTTGCGAGGGATCAGAGGGATTTGTGAGTAGACAATCATTAGAGTAGACTGTAGGAGCTCCAGTGTCTGAGACAGAATGGCTTCTGATGTCTTTAATATCCCCATAGCCACAGACAGAAAGTCGAACCTCAAAGAAATAAGAAAAAAAGGTTATCTTGTGAACTTGAACTTAAACTATGATATTGATTTTTTTTTGTCTTCTAGTTTTTTTCATTCATGTGAGGTATGAAAATTCATTTTTTGGAGGCATAGTAAGGTCACTAGTGTCTGTAGTTTCTTTGCTTTGCCCAGTTTGAACACCGTGTGGTGTCAGAGGTAGCAGGTGTAAATACAGTATAAGGGAGCAACAGGCACTGTCATGAGAAATGCACTAGAAACTGGACTGGAGACACATTTGGAACTGTTGTTTTTCTTTCTTTTCTTTTTTTTTTTTACATTTTTATGTTTGTCTGAAATCTTAAAGCTAAATCTGTTTATTATTTTATAAATTTAAATAATAAAGACATGCAGATTTAAGATTTCTTGTAGCCTGTATGTAACCATGCTCACACACATCAGGCCTCCTTGTGACTGTGCTAGAAAAGGCATTGTAATTCTATTACAGGTGTAGGCCTGCTAATGACCCACAGTCATGACTCACCCCATGGCTGTGTGAGGAGTCTTGGACGGACTGGCCCTTGGACGATGCTGAGAAGGAATTAAGGAATTAATCACAAATGAATAAATTAAATAATAAAATGTTACATGAATACATGATATTGAGCACATTAAACACTTCAACTGTAGATACTATTCAAATGCAGATAAACAGTGGAATACATAGGCTTTAGTTTGTTGTCTTTATTCCATATTTTATCAGTGCTCATTCATGTCCATTTCTAGCCAGCAGAGGGAAACAGCAGGCAGCTCTTAGGTCTAATGAGTTCTGTTCATGACTAATAAATGTGTATAATGTACAATGCTTACAGGACACATAAATGCTGCACTCACATCTGGACATACAGATTTGAATGTGTTATCCTCATGTTGATTGATAAGTATTGCTTTGTGTGATCATTTTTGAAGGGTGTGTGTGTGTGTGTGTGTGTGTGTGTGTGTGTGTGTGTGTGTGTGTGTGTGTGTGTGTAGTAATACCCTGCTCCTTCCTGCTTCTCTTTCTGAGAGCCACTATGAGGAATGAGGTTCCCATCAGAAGCAGCACCAGAATCACACACACAACACTGATCACAGTGGAAGATGGAAATCCTGGAGAGGACACAGAGTCATAATCAGTGAACCAATCACATTTAACCTTTATCCTGATCATTCAGAAGTGTCTGATGAAGCTGACAGTATGTGAGTAGTTTCACTCCATGCTGTACAGTCCTGATACAGTGTGTCAGCACCTGTACCAGGAGAGGAAGCTGATGTGTGTTTGGATCCTGAGAATGTGGTTGGTGTGGTGAACTGTGGACTGATGCATGATGATGAATGTGATGATGAGGTTGAAACAGGAATCTCTGGATAAATAGAAAAATAAACACAGGAGTGACAGATAATCTGAGTCCATGTTATTATTGGTATAGACTGTGGACAGTGACATGTGTCCAGTGCATCTGTAACATATTTTAATGGATTTGCTGTAGAAGAGAATGTGACAGTTGCTTCAGATGTTGTGCATGGAGTTGCTTATATACTCTGCGGTTGTAAATGATGGAGGTGTTCGTGGTTGTATTTCTGGACAAGCATTTTAAAGCTTAAAGATTACTAAAGTAAAAGGCTATGTGTGTTTTAACAGATTTCTGAACGTGTAATGAAATATGTGGTTCATTTGACTCTCACACTTATGAATGTGTTTGATGCAGATCACATTTGCTTTGACATGCTGAATACTGTTAAGTGAAGATACATTTAGCAGAATAAATTAGATGGATACTAATGGTCAACTTCTAATTGAGACTCTTCTCATTTAGAGAGTATTAATTGCTGATCAGACACCCAGGTCAGACAGGAGCAGTGAACAAACTGCTCACAACTACCTACAGACACTAGACTTTACATATTAGACAAGTTTAGCATGAACAATTGAACATGATTTCCTCTACATTGTGAAAACAACAAATATTACACAGGTCATGTTATCTACTCACCTGTAACTCTCAGGTAGATCTGTATACTATAAACCCGGTATCCATGATTAGATTTCCAGTTTGATGTAGCTCCACACCAGTATGTACCAGAGTCCTGCACTGTTACATATCTAATAGTCACAGTCAGGATTTGCTTTTCTCTGTCATCATACAGTGATATGTTTCCCTTAGTTATATGTATCTCTGTTTTATTAACAAATGTTTTATCAGAACCAACAGCAGTGTTCACTCTCTTGCAGAAAAACGGGTTCATTCTTGTGGGATTCTGGGTATTTGCAGCTGATGTTCACACTTCCTCCTAGATAGCAGGTCTTATTGATGGGATTTCCATAGTGCAGACCTATCAGATCAAAACATTTGCATTTATTAACAATGTTTAATATTTCTATTCTAGAACTTACCATCCTAATAAAAAAGTAATACTATAATAATAATAATAATAATAATAATAATATTAATAATATAATCATAATAAAAAAGGAAATGTGACACTTTTTGCTTTACTGGTATTAACCTGACTGACATGATGATGACTGGTTTAGGAATTCATAAAACAATGATCTGATTCAGAGATCAGATCTACTTCAGACACACTTCCCTTACTGCTACAAACCCATGAAAATATCAAGTTTAGCTTAACCAGTGTACATTTACATTTTTGGCTTTTAACACACGCTCTTATCTAGAACAAATGTGCAGTTTGGAGGTTAGGTTATTCTCTCTGAAAGCGTTTGTGGCTAAACTCTATGTTACACGCTACTAAGCTGCTGTTACATTGAGCTTCACTTCAGCTTCACTGGTATGTTCCAGTGTCATTTACACTCAGCTCTCTGATAAACACACTGAAGAATCCTACACTTCTATTATCACGAAATGAGAATCTGTCTTTATGAGTCCATGTACTGTTTGGATTTGTTGTTATTTGATCTAAACATGACTGATCTGTTACATTCTTACAGAAAGATTTCAGTTTGGTTTTGTATTCATCCTCATATTTGCACTTGATGGTGACTCCTCCTCCTCCACATGCAGTCACTGATATAGACTCCACGTCCTTGGACTCTCCTGTATCTGAAAGACATGACAAACATCCATTTAAGCAACAGCTTCATGTTGAAGTTGTTCATTTTGTTTCAATTCATCCTTCCCTTTTTCTCAGCTGTGTTTTAGTCTTGGTTTGATTTGTTCTGCACCTTCTGTATGCCACTGTATGAAATTCCCTGGGAGATGTTATCATATATAACACCATTATGCCACTGATCATCAGTACTGCAACATGTGTTTGAGGGGTGTGATCTTAAATGGGATGATTACAATGTCACTGTAATGGGGCTCAAACCCAGGACAGAGAGGTGATGACCCTGACACTGCTGGGTGAGTTATCACACTTTAATGAAGGTGGGCCCGTGTGCAAAACAGTTAGATCTTAGAACAGGTAAAACAAGAGAAGTAAAAAAAAAACAACAGTAGGGAATCTAACCCCGACCACTTTGTTGCAAAGCAAATGAGCTCCCGCTAGACTAAAACAACCTGCGCGTATATATCGCACTTCACAGGAATGGAGGATGACAAAACAGGAGGAAAAACTAAACACCAGGCTGAGCGTGGAAAAGGGAAAACAAAGGATGCCACAGGAAGAATGGTAGCCCCAATGCACTGGGGAAAACCAAACTCTGAAACTTCCCAAACAAAAACAGAAAACAGGGAGGACCTTTAGTGGCTAAGGGGAGCCTTGGGAGAGAACCAGACTCAAGAGGGGACAACTGGAGAAGGGAGGGGACATTTAAAAACACAGACACCCTCACAGCGCAGAAGAGAGGTGTAGCACAAGGGCTCACAGACCTCGATACACAGAGTTACCAGCTAGGAGCTTGGATCAAAACTTTAGCAAAGACCCAACACTGAGTGACTGTGTCACTGGGCTTATATAGATCTACCCCAGCTGTTGGGCATCAAGCCTGATTAGTAGTGTGCCTGGTGCCAACCCTTACAGTCACACTGTCATAAGGACACTCAGGACTTCTGTGGCTCAGAAACTCCAGTGGCTCAGAGACTTCCAAGTAAAAGTGGAAAAAAAAATGTATTTCTATGAGGTCTTTGTGGTTACCGATATTGAAAATTAATTATGTCACTGTTCTATTGCTTCATCTTCAGAAACTGTACTGCTGTAGTGTCACCCATGCATCTGTTGTTGCTAACACAAGGATTGCTCTTTCCTGAAGATGTTACTCACAGCTATCAAGAGGGAGTGAGCTCCAACTGCTGCTGGTGTTTGGCAACATGCCAATATCATATTTCTAAGAAGGTGAAAGGTTAGAGGATCTTCCCTTATGGGTTTTATTTAGTAATATGCTGCTTATAATTTAAATGTGTGCTTCACTTTAGAACAAATGTGACTACAAGTATACATCAGCTCCACACTCGTACCTTTTATTGACTTCCACAGTGAGGCCTCTGATCTTCCTGTTTTACACATTTCAAAATGCATTTCTGATTCAGTCAACACACAGTGGCAATGAACTGCTAATCAAACTATCTTTGAGTTTGTGTTAACTCTTTAAGTCTCATCTTTGCACTTCATGGCGACTCCCAAATATCCAGTTACGTTTGTTGAGACCCCAGTAAGATCTAAAAATTCACCAAAAGTGACCATCTAAACAAAGACTATATTTCACCCTGCTGATAATAATGATTAAATATTGATTTTCATACCTGAGATCACGTGCAGTGTGAAGATGAGAAGAATGAAGATTCTGAGTTCAGCTTTATGTTTACTGCCTCCAACTCCTAGATTAGATGTGTGTTAGAGATTGTGTGTGTCTGTCTATATAGGTCCCTACCACTGTATCTGGGCTTACTAACTCTGTTCATCTTCTTATGGCTTAACTCATATAAAAAAACTCTCATTTCTGTTTTTGAGGGCAGTGAAAAATAGACTGGCATTAATAGAATTTTTTTTTTTTTTTTTTTGGGGGGGTTCCTCTAGCAGTAAGGCTGGGGTTATAGTTGTAGACATGCAGATGCTACAGAGGTAATGATGTACATGTATGCTGTGCTGTTATACTGTGTGTGTAAAGTGTGTAGGAATGAGTGTGTGAGGGTGAGGTGACAGGGATGTGTGATATGGTAGAGTGAGATAATGTGGTTTGAGCCGGGCCGGGTGTGTCACGTCCCTGTAGTGATGTCGTTCACGGCCCTGCCTGCCATCTAAACCGACAGAGAGATTTTTAGCTTTTATTCTTTACCATAATTAATTCAGTTTCTGTAAGTTTGTGGTGAGTTTTGTGTTTCACAGAAGCATATCCTTCCTATGTAATAGAGTGTAGTTTGCTATCCACTGAAATGGCTCAGGAACAGCTCACAGGAATCTACACCAGTGAGATAACACTCTAACGGTTTTCTGGAGAGATACACCACACTTCACTATTTGGTAGCCTCTGGATATTATTCAGTCTTCTCATGGAGATCCAAAGAACACTTTGTAGTCTATGTGGCATCACTGAGACCCACATCAACCACATTTTCTGGTTGTGTTGAATGAGAACCTGCAAACACTTCAATCACAGACCTGTAAAACTTTAGAGAATTGTATTTCTGTTACTGAAGGTCGTTGTTACATTTTTAAAAAATGTAATCATATATTCCTTAGTACGCTCATGGACTGTCAAGTTTGTGGAATTAAAATTCTGTAATAATTCCATGAAACAACATTCAATCTGAACACTCGTGTGTTTATTATACATCACTAGGTTGCACCCTGCTGCAGGAGAACAGGGTTTTAATTTTCAGAACATTTCCACTAGATGGCACTATTGCCTCTGTTTAGCACATGGGGACATTAATCAGCAACAGTGTAAGCTCCCCTAACTCAAGTACATAAACTAAACCTTAACATTTTGCTGTTTATATTATTTAAGGGGAACATTTGGTTTCAACCAACATTATTTTACATTGAAGAGTACATACATTACGTGTAAGTTTGTCTATATATCATATGCACTTTAAACATAATGTGAACATTTATATATATATATATGTGTACTTTAAACACTATGTGTATGTTTGTCTATATATTATATGTACTTTACACATTATGTGCACTTTGTCTTTACCACTTCCTATTCTCTGACTAATATTATTAATTACTTTTCCAAAGAGCATGGCGCACCACTTCCTGTGGCGTGTGGTCCGTCACTCTTTCAGTGTGAGCTGTGAGGGATTCTGGA
This sequence comes from Electrophorus electricus, assembly GCF_041902795.1. Lineage (NCBI taxonomy): Eukaryota > Metazoa > Chordata > Actinopteri > Gymnotiformes > Gymnotidae > Electrophorus > Electrophorus electricus. Next base: position 2,989,547 of record NC_137514.1, on the reverse strand, counting down.
TCAGGGTCCTAAATTCTTCCTTGTACACAGGCTGATCGAATATTGAGTCAAAGATGGAATTAGTTGTGTTGTCTGGGTCAGTGTTGTTGGAGCTGACCATGGTGATAAGCACTGTCATTTTGATTTATACTGAACAAAATCATACTGTCTGTTATTTGTTTAATTTTAATACTTTACCTCTCTATACAGAGACCACTGTGGTAAATGTAATAGGTTGTATTGCTGTAATGTAATTACTTTTGTAATTAAGTAGAGTTACGCAATGCTTACATAAATCAGTTAACGAAACAACATGTACAGGTATACAGATGATCAGTTACACAGGTAATCAGTTACACAGGTGAACAGTAGTGAGCTGGTAAATGTAAGACACCTCTGAAGCTTTTAACTAAATGATCAATCTTCTTTAGACTAAGTTGATTGTGGTTAGTCTCTGGGCTCAGACTTATTATACGGAATCTTAATGATTATTTTTGAGGCCAAAATTCTGATAGACAGACTCTGGTTGGTTATTTTCAAAAGCAAAATTTGGTGAGATGTTTACATAATCTTCATTTATCTGAAAGGGATCAAATTAAAATGTAACAGTTGTAGATATGTGTCTAATGAATGATTGATGCAAATCATGTGATCATATTTTATCATGTGACTTTGTACCCACCTCTCTAGACTGTGTTACTGTCTCTGGGTCTGTAGGGAGAAAATGAGGGCAACAGAGAAAAAGTAGAGGTGTAGTAAAGCTGAGTGAGTATTAACACACTGAGTATTAACACACTGAGTATTAACAAACAGAGTATTAACACACTGAGTATTAACACTACTGAGTATTAACAGACAGAGAATTAATATATTTAGTTTTAATACACTGAGTATTAATACAGACTCCACAATTAGAATTTGTCCATAAGGGTTTTTTTGGTTGGTTTTTGCTCTGATCTCCCACTTCAGTATACTGGATTTGGGCTGAAACAGGTTTTCTACAATTATAGTGGATACTATAGGCATTAATTAAATGATACACACATTTATACCAGAAATCAGATAACAATCAAGATATAGATATAGTTCAAGATATAGTTGTGTGAAAGAAAACAACAAACAACTTTCCAGCATAAGTGTTTGCAATAAGAGATAAACCACTGATGAAGTGGTACTGAAGAACAGAAAGGTCAAGCTACATGTTATAAAAAGCATATGTAAACATATGTACTGTTCTACAACAGCGACTTCCACAAAGCATCTTAACTGCTCCCATCATCCAGATGTTTCAAGACTCTGTGTTGCTTTATCTTACAGGACGACAATGACCACAAACATACTGCTGTGTTCAGATGGAGCCTTTTTTAAAGCTAAAGAGTGGAATGATCTCGACTGGCCAGGACAAGAACCTGAACAGATTCCCACATGTAACTGATCATGTATCTGAATATTTATCTGAGCATGTATGCGAGTATGTTTCTCATTTTCTGAAGACAAGATTCCTGTGTGATTCACCAACATAAACACCCCTGAATTCAAAAGGTCATTCTAAACCTTATTTCATAGTCACTGTGCTGCAGTGTCTACACACCGAACTCTTCACTAACGACTGATTGTAATTCAGAATATGTTTAGCATATGGTCATCTTATGTTTGTAATTTAAAGTGCATTTTACCTTTTTTCTTTATTCTGTAGTAGATTGCTATAATCACACCAGCAGTTACCAACACTAAACCAGCACCAATAGAGAAATACACAGCCAGACCTGGAAATACTGTACAAGGAAATATGCACACAGAGAGCAAAAGGTCATGCAGGTCATGACCAGTACAGGCAACAAAATGCACTTTGCAGAGTTCATATTTTTTGGAACATTTTCAGCACTTTATATTGCACAAGTTGTGGTGAGCATACTCATTGTAAGAGAAGCACATACTGTATGTGTCAGAGAGAGCACACATTATAGGTACTGTACTGTACTGGAGCAATAACAAAGTTGAATCTCCCTCTGAACATTGACTGTGCATTTTTACAGCATGTTGTTTCTGTGGCCCACTTCTGTTATTCCCACCCATGACTGTGACAGAAAGGAAGGAACATGACACTCACTGACAGCATGATCACTGATGAAAACCTATGCCTACTGAAAGATATTATTATATTAACCGTGTATTGGTATTTTTATTTTATTTTTTATTTTTTTTTTTTTTTGGGGGGGGGGTTCCTCTAGCAGTAAGGCTGGGGTTATAGTTGTTGACATACAGATGCTACAGTGATGTACATATATGCTGTGCTGTTATATAAAATGTGCTGTGTGTGTGTAAAGTGTGTAGGAATGAGTGTGTGAGGGCGATAGATAGAGTCCCTTTAGTGATGTTATTCACGGCCCTGCCTGCCATCTAAACTGACAGAGAGGTTTTTAGCTTTTACTCTTTACCATAATTAATTCAGTTTCTATAAGTTTGTGGTGAGTTTTGTGTTTCACAGAAGCATATCCTTCCTATGTAATAGAGTGTAGTTTGCTATCCACTGAAATGGCTCAGGAACAGCTCACAGGAATCTACACCAGTGAGATTACACTCTAACGGTTTCAGGAAATATGCAAGTAGATACATTCCATTCATCTTGGAATTTAATGTTAATTATTTTATATAGATGCAGCTGGAAGTATTAAAAGATGACATTACAGCTGAAACATTAAGTTTCTCAAAAATCCAGTGTTACTTACATCTTACTTAGAGACAGTGGACAGGAGTTCACAACCATGTTCAGGAAAAAATTTGGTTGTCAGTGGAAAACAATGATTACATTTAGCTAATGATCCTGTATGAATCACAGAGAACTGCAGGTAGAAAGCCATTATTACAGAGGGTTCATTTTAAAGAAGTGAATGCTACTGTAAAATGCTAAGGACAAACATCTCAGCTGGACAGGAGACATGACAGTTATAGAAAACAGAAGCTCTTCACACTCTAACCCACAGTGGTGAGTCGCATGGTTCAAACTCATATGTAACCATGGCAACACTTCCTGTGTCTCTCTCTGTTCTATGGTGGTGCTGTGCTTGTTTTCTCTCTCATTATTTCTGTCTCTCTCTCATGTTAAAGAACTGCCAAACTCAAAGTGTATAAAAGCAGCCCAACATATATGAACCATTAAACTACTTGCCTACTTGGTCCATGTGAAGCTATTCATATTCACAGTGATTATTTGATTATATTTCTATATTCCTGTTGAGGTACTATTTAGCAGGGTAGTATCAGTGTTTAAGAATATGTATATATTCTAATAGTAAGAATTAATTTATTGTCCCCTATCTTACATTGACCACTTTTAATCACACTCTGTGTATTGGTCAAGCAGTGTTTACACCGTCACTCACCAGTATATTCCTCCATCCTCTGATCTCAGATCAGTGATGGTAATATTGAAGACTCAGCCTTCTGTTACATCATTCAGAGAGAATTTTCTACAGCATTTAACGTTAGCGTTCATTCAAAAAAAGAAAAGCTTATAGTGAACAACTACATGTGCAAATGAGAGTGGCCTTGCTCAGGTGTCCAACAGTGGTAACCTAGCAATGTTGGGGCTTAAAACAGCAACCTTCTGCTCACTAGTCCAGTACATTAACTGCTGGATCTTAGACGCTCTTTGCTTTTCCAGATTGAGAATTAACATGGATATCTGTAATAGTTTTCTTCATTGCCTGTTTATCATTTTGTTTTCTGTAATGTCCTCCTAGTCTGTGAACTTTTATCAGTAAATCTTTTGTTTTACTAAAACTACACTCGACTCAACTGCTGCCTGTTCATCCTGACAATGGTACATACCATGGAGTGAGGGACTGTTGGTTTGGAGGTTTACATCATTTACTGTGTGAGCTGTAAAAAGAACAGTGGGACATTATAAACCGTATGATCAAAACATAGCAAAGGAGATGTAAAAACCCCTTGTTAGGCATGTAAATAGATAGATGTCTACCTTCTACCTCTGCCTACCTCCAGTTGACCATGTGGACTCAGTATACACCGATGTGCTGGGATCAGGTGTTGGAGGGGTGTAGGTGGAGTGTGAGACAATAACATTCATAGGTGTGTCTGAAAGACAGAAACAGACTTCTAAATTTCAAATATTTCTCATATTCAGTACACACAAAAATCTTGTTTTTTATGTATTATAAATCCCTACTTCACATAATTGCCTCAGTTAATCATCATCAGCATCATCATCATCATCATCATCATCATCATCATCATCATCATCATCATCATCATCATCATCATCATCATCATAATTGTCCTTATCTGCTCATCACTCACCCACTTTAACCACTAACAGAATCTCTGTGTAGTGATCATGCACTTTCTGCTGTGTTCCACACCAGTATTTTCCTCCATCCTCTGATCTCAGATCAGTGATGGTAACAGTGAAGACTCTGGCTGCTGTGTCATCATTCAGAGAGAATCTCTCATCTTTAGCAGATTTAGAATCAACAGGGATGTTCTTAGTCCAGAAAGTATAACACCCTCCTCTGCAGAGGTACTTCATGTGGGTTTCATATCCAGAC